>NW_028275159.1:10949409-11265879 GCF_013281855.1 Momordica charantia | reverse complement strand
CACTTACTTATCTGCTGTTAGCTTGTGAAAGGGGAAAATCAAATAGTTCATGTTTGAACAACTTACAGGTGGATCGATTGATCTATATTTTTTCTTTTTTCAACATGCAATATGTATGTGATATACATCTGATATACTATGTGCAATATGTATGTGATATATATCTGATATACTACTGATATAAGTGTCTGATATACGAAAGAGGGAGAAAAGAAGAAATGCTAGGTGCAACATCTGGAAAAATAAAAAGGGTAAAATTGGAATAATGAAACATTCCAAAATCAGAATTCTAATTAATTTTGTGCTATATTTGAAAATTTTAAAAAATACGTGACATACTTTGAAATACATAAAAGATTTTTGCTACCCATTACAATTTTGCTAAATATAATGAGAAGTTGCCCTCAATATGGGAATCTTTGAAACCCTTGTTTCAAAAGGACATCAAACACTCCAACCTAAGCACAGTTCAACTAGTTAATGTACCAATCTATGACAAAAAGTCTTGAGTTCGAATTGAGTTCGAATCCCCACCCCCACATATTATACTAAAAAAAGAGCATAAAAAACCGCTTGGATGTCTCTTGTATATGCATTATCTAGGATAACTAAAAAATCTCGAAATACTCAGATATCCTACATTCCTAATAAAAGAAATATGGGATCCAAATATCTGTCTCATATGAATCTTGGATTACCGTGAAACAAACCGCTCCTAAAGAAAAAATTGGAACCAACTATACATATAAGCTAAAGGTAAAATTGAAACTAACTTAATTAGGAACAAAAATGCCCAAGGATGTGGTGGGATTCAATTTTGTCCCCACTGTTTTAAAAGTTTTCTACCTCATATTAGAGGTTAACTAGTTGTACATCGACCGTTTTTTATTTATTTTTTAAGTAACTTAATTATTTTGATTTTTTTTTATGAAACAATGAATTTAAATCTATAAATATTAATTTATATAACATATCAATATTATTTTTAACTATATGTGTTTGTGTAATTTATTTTGATATTTATATATGACTAGTTAGAAACACGTGCAATGCACGTAAAATTTTGTAGTTCTATTTTAAAGTATAAAAAAAATAAGATCTTTACAAATTATAATATAAATTACTTTTACAAAAATTTTATTGATATAGCTCAAATTATTGTACAAGAGAAATAGAAAAAAAAAATCATTTTATAGTGGTAGAAAATGAAAGAGTTTGCAAAACTCTTCGAAATTTTAAAACTTTGATATTTAAAAATTAAATATAATTAAAGGTTGTAACTATTTAATTAATTTAAGTAAAAGAAATTTCATATTAGATTTTAAGATTTAAATGAAATTAATATAATTTAATAGTTATTATAATTAATTAATTGCGAGGGAGAGATGAATTTGAAGGACAATTACCATCAAAATTTCATAAAGAAATAAAATAGTCCAAAAATATTTTCCAAAAGATAGTAAATATTTTTAACCTAGTTTATATAGTTATAAATTTATAATTATTTTTTAAAAATAAACTGATAGAATATTTTTATATTTAAACTTTCACATTTTTTGTGATTTCATTTTTTTATCGAGTCATTTTAATTTATAAATGTATCTAATTATTCATTTTAATGTTTTTATTTTTCTAAACATGATTATTTAACCATTAAAACATTATAATTTTTAAAATTCAATTATTAATTATATGAGATAAAGTCATTAATTTGATAATTAATTTTTAGGAATAAATTGACAACAATTTTATTCCAACTTTTTTCATTTTTTCTCTTTTTTTTTCTAGTTCATTTTAACTTAAATAAACGTGTTAAAAAGATAAAGGAAAACAACGAAGAAGGCGACGTGAAGAGAGATAGGAAAGAGAATGAGTGGAATTTAGAGAGAGGAGTAGGATAACCAAATTACCATTAAAGAAATAGATAAAACATTAAAATTAAAGGTAGGGAGAAAAAGTTTATCCTTATAGTCCTTTTTATATATAGTATGATTGGTATAATTTTAATTTTAAATTAAAAACAATTTTTAATGATAAAATTAGTTTTAAATAAATTGTTTTGCCCTGTCATCTATTTTCTTTTAATTCAAAACCTATGCCAAAATTTATTAAAAACAAGTTTTTGAAAACTTATTTCTATTTTTGAAATTTGGGTAAAAACACAAATATATTTTTAAAAATATATATAACATAACAAAGAAATTGCGAGGAAACCAGATAATTTGAAAAAGAAAAAAAAACTGAAGGACGATATAAAATATCTGTGAAAACTAATTTTAATATACATACACACACAAATACACACATATAAATTTTGTAAAAGTTTCATGGAGAATAAAGAACTTGCAAGACTTCTGAGATTCCATTAGATATTCTATAATCAAATGTAATTAAAGGTAAATATATTTAATTCAATAATTTAATTACAAGAAAAATTCTATTTATATCAACTTGTTGAAAACCAGCCCGAGGTGATCACAGCGTTAAAAAGAGAAAATGGAGAAAATAACAAATAGGATTTCATTCAATTAAATTGCTTGAAATACAAACCTAATAATCTATTTGTACGGTCAAAGCGAGCATATCTCAACAGTTATTGACATATACCCAACAATGAGATTGTGAGTTCGATCCTCCTCACCACATGTTGTACTAAAAAAATAAAAAATAAAAAAAATAACCTACTTATATTAATATAATCCCAATACATAAGAAATCTAATTAAAATAATATAATATAACTAAATCTAATTTAAATAACATAGTAAACTATGTTTAATTTAAATAATATAATCTAAACTAAAGTAGGATAATTTATCTAACATTCCCTTTTAATTCTTTGTGAGTTTTTAAATAAACGTAGATGTCATACCAATGCTATGTGATGGCAATTCTACCATTGTCATTGCCTCCAATTTCAATACCAGTGCCATGCCAGACCAAAACAAAAACCAAATAAAACATAACCAAACAACGATCACAAATCAAATATAAATTCGAACCAAAGTCAATCCAATAAAAAATCTCAACAAAAATGAAGAATTTATCAAACTGAAACAATCAAAACAGGTTTACAATCAATTGAAGAACATCCAACACATTAGCCAGTAAACTGAAAACGTGATTTCCTGGTAAACTCTGAATTTTGCCACCACGCAAACTTAGATTATAAGTTTTCATCGCCAACAAATCCATCAAGATGATGATGAAGGTGAGATAGAGAGATTCTTCGTGATTATAAGTTAGTGTGTGATATCATGTCCACCGTTGAGATACAGAGTAGTAACTTGGAAAAGGAGATTCTTTGTGATATGCATGCTAAATCAAAGGTGTGTTCGGGAGTGATTTTGGCAAAATTGGCAAAATCAATTCTTTTTCCATTATAATGTTTGGCAAATTAAGAAATTGATTTTAGGAAAGCGTAAAATTACTTTAAATTGATTTTTAAGGTATCACTGAAGGGTGATTTTGAAAAATCAATTATACTTAAATCTCCTTTTTCAAAATCACTAATTCTACAATCACTCCCAAACAAACCCCAAGTCTCTTAGATAGCGAAGTTTCGCATGATGATAACATCTCTAATCTTGAGCCATTAATTCATGGAGAGTCAAATGATGATGAAGGTGAGTTGAGAGGAAGAAGAGAGAAAAAATAGGAAAAGAAAATGGTCCAAATTATTTTGCCTTACAAGCCAAATCTTAAAGGACTATTGGAGTAAGATGCTCCAAACTATTTTGGCTTACAAGCCAAATCTCAAGGGACTATTGGAGTAAGATGCTTACTTTCAAACTAACTTGGTTATCTAATTGTTTGTATTCTTCTAAGAGTTTTGAAGGAAATTTAAACTCTTAAACTCCATCATGACCGAAAGCAAAGGAGAGTTGAAAGCTATAGAGAGCCCTTATAATATGGAAATTCATGGACTCATCCTACCATCTTCAAGAGATCTTGAGATCACCTTACAAGCTAAGTATAAGATAAATATTCATTTTGAAGATACTAACTTGTTCCCATTTTGGGTAGGAGATGATGAACAATTAAAGTTATGGCCGAGAATCATGAATAAATACTTGTTCAAAAAGTCCTCTAGACAATGTCATGGTCGAGAACACATGTTGCTATGTTGGAGAATTCAAATGTCAAGCACCATTAGGATAAAAAAATATCCAAATCACAATATCCACAAACCAAGTGATTGGATTTGGAAGCATTTTTGGAAAGAACAAAGATATTTTAAAAGGAAATTCAAAGGAAGACCAATGAGAGCATCACTATTATTACAAGACTTCAAGATTGCTCTACAAGGAACCCGATGAGCTATGCCCACTCAAGATACCAATAAAGAAAGGACCATAGAAATTCTCAAAGAGAGTGAATTGCAATGCCCATGAAGAAAGATCATAAGCCTTCAACCATGCAAAGAGAATCCACAAGGTAACAGTACCCTTTTTGAGGCCTATCATTTGACTAACTTTATTCATTTGAATGTAGGTAACCCACTTGATTCGAGGACGAACCTTTTTCAAGGAGGAGATGATATGATCCTATTTGGCTAGAAGCATCAAAAGTCCGCCTACTTCAAGAATGAGGAAGACCAAGACGAGAGGCCCCCTAAAAAGAGTAAATTTCATTGCATTCATCATCAAATTTTACCAACTTTGAAGGACCAAGAGCAACCATTAAGGGGCAGAAGGAGGATGGAGATTGAAGATAGACAGAGCAAGCGGTTATGCCTCAAGGACATCATCACCGCTTACCATTTGACCACACTACATGCCCCACCGCAGCAGGCTAGCATCACAACGCACCCCCGAGTGTACGCTAGAACCCACCACTGCGTTCACGTCCTCCCGTCAACATCCTTGCTAAGTGCGCCGTCACTTGCATGCACGTCCTGCCATGCACCTTGCCCTAGTCATGCGCATTTGCCTTACTGCATGTCTATGCGCCTTGCACACAACGTCCACACCGCACACCCATCCACACCTGGTGCCTGCTTGCTTGCGCGCCTATGACCGCTCATCCGTCCGTGGGCCCTTGCTACCTGTCGGCCAAGCACGTCAACGCTTGCCGCTCTGCGCCCCACCATGGCCTGTTAGCCTCCAGGGTGTGCCTTCCCCTTGCCACCGCTCACATGCTTGCCGCCCCCTCCATCTCATTTATGTTCCTAAGTTTTAGTTTATTATGAAAGAATTATGCATTTCTTTTCTTTACCTTAGATTTGTAGGTTTATTTTATTTGAAAATTTAGTGTAAAGGTCATTGGCATTTTAGCCTATAACCCTTGTTGTCTTTGAGAACCAAGTTTTGAATATTGAGATATAAAACTTACGCAATGTCCATGCCGCACATCAATCCATGCCCAATGCTTGCCTACTTGCGCACCCATGACTGCTCATCTACACGTGCGCCCTTGCTGCTTGTCGGTCAAGCACATCAGAGCTTGCCACTCAGCGCCCCAACATGCCCTGTTAGCCTCTAGGGCGCACCTTCCCCTTGCCACTGCTCACATGCTTGGCACCCCGCCATCTCATTTAAGGAATAAATTTCTTTTGGATTTTCCTCAGTTTACTTTATTGTGATTGTTTTTATATTTTAAATTTAAGGAATGTATGCTCCTAAATTTTAGTTTATTAGGAAAAAATTATGCATTTCTTTTCTTTACGTTAGACTTTTAGGTTTATTTTATTTGAAAATTTAATGTAAAGGTCATTGGATTTTTAGCCTATAAATAGACGACCCCCCTTATTTTTTTGAACCAAGTTTTGAATATTGAGGTATAACATTGAGAGGTTTCTCATTCCATTGCTTTCGTGCAAACTCCCCCCGCTCGCCCCCAATAGAGTGTTATCCTTTGTGTGGTCGAACTTAGGGTACATTATTACCACAACATACTTGTTTGGTTGGTCACCAAACTCGTGGAGTGTTTCCAACCTTAGGTGTGGTGAGTATTATATCTACTCATGGTTTTGACTAAGCTAATTAATCCAATGCTCACCTTTCAGGTTGAATCAACTATATGATTGGATTCAAGTGATTAGGGGCTCGAATAGTCCATACGCTTTTCTTATCACTGTTGGACCTGTAGTGAGAGTATCTGCTAAGTTCCTCTCGGACCTTACTTACTCAAAGGAGATAACCCCACTTTTCAACAATTGTTTCACACTTTTCAACAATTGTTTCACAACTTCATGTCTCAAGTGTATATGCATTTTGTTGCTTGCCGCCCAATCCACCTAAAATAAGGAAATTATTTCCTTTCTATTTTTATTATCAAAATTATATTTAAGGAATAATTATTTTGCTTGATTAGCAGGTGCCGCAAGTTGGTACTATTCAGGAAAAAATCTTTAATTATTTGTTTAAATCTTATTTTCCTTTATTTTTAGGTTTATTTTATTTTAAAAAAATTCTTGTAAAGGGCCTCGGCCTTTGCCTATAAATAACATGTTTCCCTAATTATTAATTTAAAAAAAGTTTATTTTAAAACAGTGATTAATTAAAAACTTGGTTTTCTTTTGAAGGATAAATCTTTTATTTTCTTTCCTAAAATCTTATTTTAAAAACTTCATAATTAAAACAAATGGTTTCTTTTAAAATTCTTTTTTTTATTCACCTTAAAAAAGAAACTCTTTCTATTTTTGGAAACAAATAATATGTACCAAAATCTTTTACTCCTTTAAAAAACTTATTCTGAAAGACTTTCTTTCTTTCTTTTTATTGGACTAGGTTTCTTTTACTTTAAAAAAAACATTTTCTTTCCCTTAAAAAAAACTTTCTTCCTGAAATATTTTTTTTCCTTGTTTTGACGAAAAATTTTACTTTCGAAAACATTTTATTTTCCATCTTTAAAAAGACTTTACTTCCCAAAACATTTTATTATCCATCTTTAAAAAGACTTTACTTCCCAAAACATTTATTTTCCTTATTAGAAGTGCTCATTCCAAAAACATTTTTTCACTAACCTTTACTCACTTAAATTATTTTAATCGCTGAAACGGAGGTCGCCAGAGTGCCATTGAGGAACGTGAATCTGCTCACCAGAGTCTGTTGGGTCTTCAGGTTTACTGGAAACTGTGTTGTTCACGTCGCCACCTCCAGAATGTTGTTGCAAGTCGCCGATTTGCTCTTCATCACCAAAAAATCGTCAGTTTTCCCGAAATGTTGTTGTAGATTGCCAGTTTGCTATTCGTCGCCGAAAGTCATGGGTGCTGCCGAAATTCGTAGCAGATCGGGTCGCTGGAAGCCCTGAAGTTTGCGCTGCTGGTTTGTTATAGTGGAGATTTGTGTCGTCGGAAATTCTACTCTTCACACTGCCGCTAGTTTGCTATTACCGCTGAAGTGCTATGTTGCCGCCAAAGAGATACTTGCTCGTGGGTGTCGGAGTGGGTCACCGTAACTGCTGTCGTCCGACTGGAGTTATGTGGTGCCATCAGAGGTCTGTCACCGCTCGCGCCGTCATTGGAGGTCTGTTGCTGCCGCCGAAGTGGGTGAGGAAGATTGATAGTGGGAAGGGGGAGAAGAGAAGATGAAGAAGATGGTGGAGTTGTAGAGAGAAAGAATAGAAAGGAGAAAAGAAAAAGCTAGGGTTGTTTTAGGAGAGAGAAATGAGTTTTCCTAGGGATAACAAAACTCAATCTACTGCCTATTCATTCTTACTCTACTCTGCTGCTCCCTGTTCTAGAAGCCTTCTCTTAAATACACACAGAAGGCAATGGTAACAAAGGGAGGGTCAGATAGAGAAAATTAGAGACTGGAAGAAAAAGTAATTCTACTTTCTTTTCTTCAATAAAATCGAAGATGTACAGTACCTATTTTTATACAAGATTGTACCCTTATTAGGGTTTTTAGAAAAGGAAAATAAGGAATAAAAAGATCTATAACAAAATTAAAACACTTTTTATATTCTCATTGGATGGGAGAAATTTGTTCACGTGATTGATGTAACAAATGTGCATTGGATGAGCTGGCCGATTTAGTTGAAATTTCCTCTTCAACACATTGGGTTTTAGTGGGTTGCTTAACATCCCCAACAACTCAGGATAGTCGAGGCCTTTACTATTGGACTGAATGTTTGAAAGAAATCAACACTAGGATTCTGATGAAAACCTTTTGCAACCAACTGAGATTTATGACGCTCAATCGACTAGCCATCGGGATTACTTTTGATGCGAAAAATCCACTTGCATCCAACTACATTAAAATATGGAGATGGGGACAAGATGCCAAGTATCATTTGGAATAAGAGCAGTATACTCAAGATCTATAGCAGCTTTCCAAGCGGGCATAACGAGAGCATTTTTCACCTTTGTTGGTTTCATGAGAGACCAATCTGTGGTGGGAGAAGACAATAGCCCCTTTGGCTTAAAAATCTCAGCTTTTCCACGAGTAACCGTGGGATAAGTAGGTTGAAATCTTGAAGCACGCGAGACGGGTTCAGAGGTTACGGGAAGTGGGGCTATTTCAGGCTGGACTGTTTCGGGAGTGGATAAAGAGGAATTTTCTTGAGACAGTGATGGATTGATTTGTGGCTAGGGGTTTGGGGAATTGGATGAGAACTAATTGATGGGCAAGCATTAGGCTCACGTGTTGGGGTGGCCTAATATTGGACCGTATTTGGCTCAATAATGAGCTGGGGGTTATGGGTCTGGACTATTTGACCATGATGAGGTAGCTGGTTAGGTAAATGACCAAATCAATTGTCTAAACTGGGGAATTGATCTAAGGGCGTAGTAGATGGTTGTTGAGTCCCAAAATTAGAAGCAAAGGGAAATTCAGCTTCGTTGAACTGAACATGTCTAAAGATGAAGATCCGACCTATAGAACTAAGACATTTATGCCTTTTGTGTGCTGGACTCGGACCAAGATAAACATATTTATCAATACGAAATTGAAACTTGTGAGTATTGTAGGACCGTAAATATGGATAACAAGCACACCCAAAAATCTTAAGTTCAGAAAAATTAAGACCTAGTTTTATCAATATTTCCATAGGAGATTTACCATTGAGCACCGGTGTGGGTAACCCGTTGATGTCAAAAATTCCTCCCACAAAAAATGTAGAGGCATGGACGCTTGAGCAAGCAAGGTTAGGTCAGTTTCCACGATACGACGATGTTTTCGTTCAACTCTACCATTCTGTTAGAGGTATAAGGACATGAACATCTGGATTGTATGCTTAATTTTGAACATAATTGATGTATCTGTTTATATTTCCCTCCATTGTCAGATTGAAAAGTCTTAATATTGAATCCAAACTGATTTTGGACCATAGCCAGAAAATGATTAAATGCCGCCATACTGTCACTTTTTAATTTCAAAGGGTATATCCATACAAATCTGCTATAATCGCATTAAGAAAAGGTACATAATATTTGAAACCATCAGCTAACATAATTGGAGCGGGTCCCCACACATCAGTATGAACTAACACAAAAAGAGCATTTGCACGTGAACTAGAAATTGGAAAAGGTAATGCATGAGATTTTCCATACTTTGCAAGCTTCACAAAAATGTAAACTATCGTTAACTCTCACCGGCAGATTACAATCTCTAACAACCCTATGAAAAATTTTAGAAGATGGATGTCCAAGTCTACAATGCCAAACCTCCTTCGACACCACAACATTAACACTAATAGGTAAATTAGGTTGAACAAGTGCAGAATAAACAACTTTATTTTTAACCGACTCCAAGTTGTTAGAACTTGAAGCACTACTAGTGATTGCTCAAACTATGTTAAGGCGATAGAGTCCATCTCTAAGTTCTCCTATCAGCACCATCTTGCTCAAACGCATTTTCTTTACAAGACAATAATCAGTATGAAATTCAATGTATACATTACTATCTTTAGCCAATTTAGACACAGTCACTAAATACACATAATACATTCTCAAGCACAACCAGTCCATTTTCAAATGCTAAACAAGATCTACGAACTTGAGATATTTTTAACTTATCACACCATTGCCTACTGTAATTTTTTCCGTATGTCCATATTCTGTGGGCTGAACGATACTATTATAATTTGTTGTGACGTGGTCCGATGCTCCACTGTCAACATACCAATTAGGATCTATTACAGTTTCTAGACTGGTCAATAACAAATTGGAGTTTTGAGTGGTTACAAATGCATACTGTGAAGGAGTATTACAATTACCAACAGCTGAATTTGGTGACCCATAGGTGTTCTTGTGTTGTTTATGTGCACCAGTTCCATACTCTTTATCAAAACAATGATAGCAAGCAAGCGTCGAGTGCCCAATCTTTCCACATACTTGACAGATTGGGCGATTGTTGTTGTTATTCCATCGACCTCTACCTCTATTTCGGCCACCACCTCCACCGTGCTAACCATCACCTACTTGAGCCTAATTGTTTTGCCAATTGTTCAGACGTTGATTTCCAATACTCATGTTTCTATTGTTAGCCATATTCATGGAAATAGAGTTGCTGAATGAGAGTGTATTTTTCTGGAGTTTTGGAATTCTAGCCTCTTTTCAAACACCAATAATTCTGATTGCATTTCTGACCATGAAATATCGATCCTCCTTTGGATCATAGCAACCATCGGATTGAACTCTTCATCAACCCCGAGTAAGACTTGTGAGACCAAAGACCGTTAGGACACTAGGCTCCCAGCTTGACCTAAGTTGTCTACATGAGATTTCATAACATGCAAATAGTCAGTCATCTTTAGAGGACCCTTTTGAGTTGTTGAAATACCCGGCGGAGATAATCTTCCTCCGCTTGAGACTGAACTTCGAAGAGTTGTTGCATAGCAGCCCATAGATCAGAGGCTTTTTCATATCACATCACCTGAGTTGCAGCCTCTAAAGTCATGGAGTTGAAAAGCCACCCAAGAAGAAAAGAAGCTGATCAATGGCCATCCAAGACTCATATTGTGGATTTACCACTACTGTAGTTGTAACTGTCGAACTCGACACTCTCATTACGTTGATTTGAGTTGTTTCACCATTCGAACCTCCAGGCGTAGGCATATGGCACCACCAGATGTGTTAGCTAACTGAGTGACAAACATAGGAGAGAAAATCTTCTCAGCGGAGGGGTGACCTTCAAGTTTATAGCTTCACAAGATGGGTAGTGCTAGGGTTTTCCATAATAGAAAGTTTCCTTTGTCTAATTTTATGGTGGTGATTTGGTTAAGGAGTTGATTCAATGGTGGAGTGCTAAAGGTGGGGTTCATAGGGGTCATGGTTGGACTATTGAGGAAGATACGTTGGTCAAAAAAATAAGGCTCTGATATCAAGAGAAAATTAGAGACTAAAAGTAAAAGTAATTCTACTTTCTTTTCTTCAATTAAATCAGAGATGTACGGTACCTATTTTTATACAAGATTGTACCCTTATTACTGTTTTTAGAAAATGAAAAGAATAAATAAAATAAGGAATAAAAAGATCTATAACAAAATTAAAACACTGGCTGTATTCTCATTGGATGGAGAGAAATTTGTTCACATGATTGATGTAACAAATCTGCATTGGATAAACTGGCTGATTTATTTGAAGTTTCCCCTTCAACGCGTTGGGTTAGTGGGTCCCTCAACACGGATAAGAATATGAGGAAAAGAAGGAAGGAGAAAAAGAGGTTTGACGAAGAAAAAAGAATCAGCTCTTTTTATTTAAAAAAAACAAAATCTTTTTTATTTTCTTATAAAACCCTTCAAATAAAATCTAACTTTTTTTAATTTGAATAAAAATTTACCTAATTTGAATAATTAAAATATTTGTTTGTTTTTTAACCAAAATAACTACCAACATAAAATAAAATAAAATAATAAATAAATAAAAATGAGTGTCAAACAAAATACGGTGTCTACCGACACTCTTTTCGAAAATCAACTTCACAAATTTATCAAAATATGTCTTTAAAAGAATATATGGGACCTACCAAAGGCTTTTATAAGAGACTTTTGCAAAAAAGTAAAAATTATCTTAAAATCTAAGGAATAATAAAAATGTACAGTTCTTCTCTAAAATCGAAAACTTGCTAAATAAGCAAGGACAATATTTCATATGCAGAGCAAATAAAATCTGTTGATGCGTGGATTTTGGTCCTCCGGTTCACTACCTCGCATCCACCAAACTTGTTGATCCGGGACTAGTACTTGCAAAACCAAATCGAGCTAAACCGGTGTGACTCTAGTCACACGGGCTCCGATGCTTAAGTTAGCAAGAGAATAACGTAAATGTAGTCAACTCTCTTCGATCCCATTACCTCTAAGGCTGGATCAATACTTATAGCGTGGAGTTGTTCCAGAATCTTCCGTAGCTAACCCTAATTCACCGTTGCAGGGTCTGGGCGACATCGTCGATCGAAGATGGAGGATTACTGGCTGGGCCGTGGGCCGAGCCCCGGGTCGGGACTGAGCCCCGGGTCGGGGCCGAGCACCGGATCGGGGCCGAGCACCGGATCGGGGCCGAGCACCGGGTCGGGGCCGAGCACCGGGCCGGGACCGAGCCCTTCGTGGCTCAGTGGGCTTCCCTCTGGTCGCTTTCCTCGTTCTCTGCCCCGGCGTTAGGTCACTCTTTGGGCCGGCCCGTTATGTCACGGGCCGGTCTTCCCCAATCAGACTTCAACACCTTGTCTCGTTTCGGGTCATTTTCGTTCTCCATAACAATGGCCCCCACTCTCAAAACAGAAGACGAATAATTGTGTAAAGATCTTTGTTTTGAGAGTACTTGTCGCTTTGTCGTTACCACGAGATCATTGTATATCAGTGGCTAACAATGGGAAGGTTGCTAACGCACAGGGCTTCTACCAAAAGCTTTTGATCCAATTTTGGATCTTAGTGCTTGGTTCCTGCCACTGGTTTTGTGCCTTGAACTTGTCGATACTATTCATGAATTGGAAGTTTTTCCAATTTTCGTTGACCATAATCAAGTCTCCTGAGCCTGGTTCTATTCTCATTGAGTTTAAACCATTTTGGCCTTGGGATCTAACTTTAACAGAACTAATGTCGATACCTTTGGGTTTCTAACCTATTTGGCTTTTGCCCATGTTTTATACCTCAGGGTTTACTCTCGGGTTTCTAACCCACTTGGCTTTTGCCAATGGTCTTTATACCCTGAGTTTAGTTGGTACCCTTAGGTTTCTAACATATTTGGCTTCTGCCGGTTTTTTACCCCAAGTTAAATCAACACCCTCGGGTTTTTAACCTATTTTGGCTTTTGCCATATGATTTTCTACCCGTGGGTTTCGTTGATCGGTTAGGCTTGCCTGTTTTCTGTTTTAACCTTGCTAGGCCCGTACGCATGCCTTTCTCAGCCCCTCGGGATTCTTTTCCCTGGTTTCACTGATTGGCTTTCAGCTTATCGGCCTGCTTCTAGGTCCGTCCCAATTTTGAGTTCCTTGATTGGTCGTAGATATGTAGATGTTCAGGTCGTAGATATGTAGATATTTATATGATGCCCCCTGCTTGAGAAATTTATTTCAGAATGAACATAAGAACTCAAGTATCACGTCGAACGTCAAGTACTTTATTAGTAGGAAAATTGTCCTGTCGAAGATTTGGTTACAATAAGCTTAGTTGGTCCAAATAATGGAGAAACATAAAAATGTCCAGAAATATGTCGAACTAGTGGTAGTATCTTTTGAGGTGTTGGGCGTGCCACAGGTGTAGTAAGGCCTTCCCCCACTGGTCTTCTAAAGCATAGTGCCTATTCACACCACTTTAGTGACTTTGTATGTGCCCTCCTATGTTGGCCCGAGCGCACCGCTAGTTGAATCTTTTGTATTGGGCATAACCTTTCTTAACACCAGATCACCTTCTTTAAAGTCACGTTTCTTGACCTTCGAGTTGTAGTATCGAGTTATTCGATTTTTGTATTCAGCCGTTCGTAGTGGTGCTGTTTCTCGATGTTCTTCTAATAGGTCGAGGTTGAGCTTTACGGATTCGTTGTTGTCGAGTAGAGTGAACTGCTCTACCCTTGGGGAGGGGAGTCCGATCTCGACTGGCACTACCGCTTTAGAGCCAAATGATAATGAAAATGGTGTTTCTCCTGTCGAAGTACAAGGTGTCGTTCTGTATGCCCATAATGCGTTGGGAAGTTCCTCTGCCCACAACCCTTTGAGCTTTTCTAATCTGGTCTTCAGAGTTCTTTTGATAATTTTGTTGACTGCTTCAACCTGCCCATTAGCCTGCGGATGTGCTGGCGAGGAACAGATGTGCTTAATGCCCAACTCCCTGCAAAATTCTCGAAAGGCAGCATTGTCGAACTGCTTCCCATTATCACTGATAATGGTGTAGGGTATTCCGAAGCGGCAAATTATGTTCTTCCAGATGAAGTCGGTGACCTTTTTCTCAGTAATTGTCGCTAAGGCTTTGGCTTTGGCCCACTTAGTAAAATAGTCGACTGCCATTACTGCAAATTTGGTCTGGCCCTTTCCTAGTGGGAGAGGCCCTATAAGGTCTATTCCCCACTGAGCAAAGGGCCAAGGACTCATTATGCTTGTCAGAGGCTCTGGCGGTTGTCTAGGTACGGTTGCAAAGCGTTGGCATTTGTCGCATTTTTTGGTGAATTGCTTCGTGTCATTCAGCATGGTCGGCCAGTAGTACCCTTGTCGAATTATTTTGTGACTTAGGGATCATGCTCCAGAATGGCTCCCACAAACACCCTCATGTATCTCTCTCATGACGTAGTCGGCTTCATTGGGAGTTAGACATTTTAAAAGCGGCAACAAGTAGCCCCTTTTGTACAGATTGTCGTCTTTAAGCACATATCTGGCCGCTCGTCGTTGTAGCTGCTGGGCCTCTATCTTTTCAGTAGGCAGGATCCCATCTTTCAAATATTTGATCAAAGGGCTCTTCCTGTTTTCTTCTGGTTGCCTTTGATTGTCGATATTCATGGCTTCCTGAGCTTCTATGCTTGGCCCGGGTAGAATCTCAACCGGTACAGTTCTGCCTAAGTCGGTTTCATAAGCCGCCGCTAGTCGAGCTAACGCATCGGCGTTGACGTTTTGAGCACGTGGAATTTGTCGAATCTCATATTTTGAGAACTGGTCGAGCTGGTTTCTTACCTGTGAAAGGTATTTCGCCATTCGCGGTTCTCTAGCCTGGAACTCCTCTTTCACCTGACCCACAATCAGCTGTGAATCACTAAGTATTAGTATGTTCCTGACCCCAACGTACCTGGCCACTTTTAGTCCTGTTAGTAGAGCTTCGTACTCGGCTTCGTTGTTGGATGCATGAAAGTTGAATCGCAGTGCATATTCGAATCTTTCTTTATCTGGAGTCCTGCCCCGCATCCCCGAAAATTTGAGGACCCATCTACGTAAAGTGTCCAGAGTTGTTCTTCCTCAACCACTTGTGGGTCGATACTATATACTTGAGGCTCTGTTGGCTTATAGTGAATGTCGTACTCGCTGAGCTCTACAGCCCACTTTACCAGTCGTCCAGAAGTGTCTGGCTTTTGTAAGATCTGTCATAAGGGAAAGTTGGTGAGGACCATTATTTTGTGAGCTTGGAAATATCGGCGTAGTCTCCGAGCTGAAGTGACTAGTGCCAATGCCAGCTTCTCCATTGGTGGGTATCTAAGTTCTGCAGCTACCATTGCTTTGCTTGTGTAGTAAATTGGGGACTGTCGTCCATCTTCTTCCTTTATTAACGCGGAACTCACCGCAGTGTTGGATACAGCTAAGTATAAGTAGAGCTCATCACCCACGATCGGCTTTGCGAGGAGTGGAGCTGCCCTAGGTACTGTTTCAGCTCCTTAAAGGCAGCCTCACACTCTTCCGTCCATTCAAATTGTCCTTTCTTCCTTAAGATTTTGAAGAATGGTAGGCACTTGTCAGTGGAACGGCTAACGAACCTGTTGAGTGCTGCTATCCTTTCATTGAGTCCCTGCAGCTGCTTTAGAGTTTTAGGTGGATCCATCTCCAGAACAGCTTTGATCTTATCTGGATTGGCTTCGATTCCCCTTTGGTGCACTAAAAATCCCAGGAACTTGCCTGAGGTCACTCCAAACGTGCATTTGGTGGGATTCAACTTCATCTTGTACTTTCGCAAGATGTCGAACGCTTCTGCCAAATCCTCCTCGTGTCGCTCGTTCTTTCGACTCTTTACCAGCATGTCGTCTACGTAGACTTCCATATTTTTGCCGATTAAGGCTGCAAACATCCGATTCACCATTCGTTGGTAGGTTGCACCTGCATTCTTTAATCCAAACGGCATCACGGTGTAGCAATACAAGCCTCGACTCGTGACAAAAGAGGTTTTCTCCTGATCCGGTACATGCATCTTGATTTGATTATATCCAGAGTAGGCATCCATGAAACTCAATCTTTCATGTCCTGCAGTGGCATCAACCAGTTGATCTATTCGAGGCAAAGGAAAAGAATCCTTTGGGCAGGCCTTATTTAGGTCCGTGAAGTCGATGCACATTCTCCATTTGCCATTTGGCTTCTTTACCAGCACCACGTTGGATATCCACTGGGGATAATGTACTTCCCGAATGAAGCCTGTTTTCAGTAGCTCATCCACCTGTTCAGCTACAATCTCGTTCCTTTCTTGGTTGAACGCGCGATGCTTCTGTTTCACTGGCTTACAGCTTTCGTCGACGTTGAGTCGATGTACCATAACTCCTCGGTCGATTCCCGGCATGTCCTCCGGTGACCATGCGAACACATCGGCGTTGCTTCTAAGGAAGTTTATAAGGCTTTCTCTTTCCTCACTCCCCAACTTGGTTCCGATGTTGACCCGTCGATCTTCGGCTGTCAGAGGGACAGATTCTACCTCCTCAGCCGGTTCTCCCCTGTCAAGGGTGGTCGAATTAAGTCGATGACTAGGGCTCGGTCTTGCCTCTCCGGAAAGGTCTGTCGCTTTAATCAGGCCCGCCACTGGTTCTCCCTTATCAAGGGTGGTCGGATTAAGTCGATAACCAGGGCTCGGCCTCGCCTTTCCCGAGAGGTCTGTCGCTTTATTCAGGCCTGACATTGGTTCTCCCCCGTCAAGGGTGGTCGGATTAAGTTGACGATCAGGGCTTCGTCCTACTGCGCCTGAATGGTCGGCCACTGCACTCTACACGTCTTGGATCGAAATTTCACCTCAGATCGGGATTTTGCTTCGACGAAACTCGTTTTGCTGTATCGTTCCCACAGACGGCGCCAATTGTTGATGCCTGGATTTCGGTCCTCCGGTTCACTACCTCGCATCCACCAAACTTGTTGATCCGGGACTAGTACCTGCAAAACCAAATCGAGCTTAACCGGTGTGACTCTAGTCACACGGGCTCCGATGCTTAAGTTAGCAAGAGAATAACGTAAATGTAGTCAACTCTCTTCGATCCCATTACCTCTAAGGCTGGATCAATACTTATAGCGTGGAGTTGTTCCAAAATCTTCCGTAGCTAACCCTAATTCACCGTTGCAGGGCCTGGGCGACATCGTCGATCGAAGATGGAGGATTACTGGCTGGGCCGTGGGCCGAGCCCCGGGTCGGGGCCGAGCACCGGGTTGGGGTCGAGCACCGGGTCGGGGCCGAGCACCGGGTCGGGGCCGAGCACCGGGTCGGGGCCGAGCACCGGGTCGGGGCCGAGCACCGGGCTGGGACCGAGCCCTTCGTGGCTCAGTGGGCTTCCCTCTGGTCGCTTTCCTCGTTCTCTGCCCCGGCGTTAGGTCACTCTTTGGGCCGGCCCGTTATGTCACGGGCCGGTCTTCCCCAATCAGACTTCAACTTCTTGTCTCGTTTCGGGTCATTTTCGTTCTCCATAACAAAATCCAAGGCAAAACAAATAAGGAAGAATCATTTCTTAAATGTTAAGGAGTGGGCAACAAACATGCGGGCAGCAGCAATCAAGCGCGCACGGGCGATGATGGCTAACAACGCAAAGGGCGTTACGGTGATAAAGCATGGTCGTCGCACTAAGCATGCAGGCATGTGCGGCATGGCAGGCGTGCAGCAAACATCAATTGGGCGCGAGCACGCAGGTAGGTAGGCGGCTGGGCATGTAGGGGCAGGGCGCTCGTGCGAGTGGAAGTGGGCACGCTGCAGGGGCAGAAGGCACGTGTCAGGGACAAGGTGCTCGATAGGGGGCACGTGCGAGCGGTAGAGAGTAAGGCGTGTGGCAAGGGCGCTGTGTGTGCACGTGGCACACTTGGTAAGGGCGCTGGTGGTAGGAGGTGGCACGTTGCTCAGCGCTGGCACGCACACACAGGGTGTGCTGTGAGGCTAGCATCCAAATTTGGTTCGCTATTGGGAGGCGATGGGCTTGTGGTTGCCAACTCCTTTAGACATGGTTGTTTTCTTGGCTCGTCTTTAAGCTTCCTCTTCCTCTTTGATATTATTAGACCTTCTTGGTTCTTCAAAACTGTCAAATTTTTCTCATAAAGCTTCCTTTTTTTAGGGAGTCTCTCCTCTCGATCCTCCTCCTTGTTCATGTAGGTTGACCTTTGAAGATTTTGGCCAATTATAATCATATTGTCTTATCTTTCTTCCTATTGACTTCTTTTGTGCACATATGACTTATTAACTCTTGCAACGTCAAGTCATTGTTTTTGTTTCATATGGTTGCGATAGTCACTCCAGGAAGGAGAAAATTTCTCGAGTAGTACATTGACCTTAAGAATCTCACACATCTTCATGCGTCCTTGGTTAGTACATTCACCACCAAATTCTCGTAGTCGTGAACCTGGTCCTTGACTGGTTTGTCGTCCAATATCTAAAATTGTAACAATTTACTAATTACATTTTTTTTACATGCTTCATCACCACCATATCTAGATTCTATAGTGTTTCAAATAATCAATGCATATTTTTTTAACCACTAACAAATTGAACAGAAAATCATTCATATGGTTGAGGAGATACTACAAATCATCTTGATCTCCTTCTCAAACTTGTCAAGGTCAACTTCGAGAGCAGCTTTTGATTTACCAAGATTGACCAATGCGGTAGCATCGAATCCGACATAATTGATATTGACGGCAACCTTTGCTAGATGATTGAAGATGAGAACGTAGTCAACCTGCAACTGCTCGAAGAAAATCAGAAGCTCATGGGATCAGCAACGGTAATTGAATCCGTCGAGTTGTTCCAATGTTGACAGATCTCGAAGCACCTTCCCAGATTTGACAACGAAAGAAAATTGCTTTCAACTTGAAGGAAAGAAATTGTTGTGTCGTGGAAGGTACCACTACCTTGAAATCAATTTCAATATGACCTTTCGGTGCTAAATCGTGTACGCGATGGTTGCTCCCCTAGGTTAACACAACACCCTTCTTAAACGTGCACTTGTCAGAGAAGGATTCATCACCCCACGTTAACATGTATGAGGGTCAATTAACACTACAAGAATGGTAGGATTCAGTGACGAAAATAAGCGACGAAAACGTTTTCGTCGCTACATAAGCGACGAAACTCATTTTCGTCGCTATTTAAAGCGACAAAAATTGTTTACGTCGCTTTTTGCACGACAACGTTTGCCAGCGTTTAAGTTAAATGCTGGAAAACGACGTCGTGGGCTAAGCGACGAAATTAATTTCGTCGCTTAGCCCCTTGCCCTAAATCAGCGACCCCCTTTCTTCCCCGTTCTCTTTTTCATTCCCCCAAAAACTCCACTGCTGCCGCGAGCCCCCCCACTTCCCCAGTTTTCTTTTTTCTCTTCAAATCTCCATATCTGCCGCCGCCGTCCCCCTCTACAGCCGCTTCCTTGACCTTTTGTACCGTCGTCCGTCGTCACTGTTATTGTCGCCGCCGTGAATAGAACCTTTGATCGATTTTTTTTTTGTCTGTCGCTGCCGCTATTGTCGCCGCCGTGAATAGAACCTTTGATCGAGTTTTTTCCGATATAGAAGGTAGGGTGAATCTAGATCTGTGGCTTTTAACTCCCTTTTTAATCCGCTTTGATTTGTTTGATTGAAATTGTAATCTTTATTTTGGGTGTTTTTCAGAAGCAAAAGAGATCTGTAGCCACCCCATTGAGGGATTGAGAAGCATTTGGGTGTTTTCTTTTGTCGTCTCCTTATCGAATTCGTGAGCTCTATCCCTGTTTTTCTCACTCTGATTTGTTTGATTAGTATTATGTTTTTTCTGTTTTCATCTTACCCAATTTGTGATCACTGCTGGAGATTGCCTCAAATTATATTTTTGTATTTCGATAATTATTTATGCAACTTTTTCTGTTTTTTTTTTTTTTTTTGTGGCATTGACTATTTTTTTAAATATTATATGTAATATATATAGGTTGTGACATATAGGCTAATTGCTACACAAAAATTGAATGATAAGCTGCATAATTGATTATGGGACTTAAATTTCTGCCTTCTATCTTTCCTTTTACTTTAATCCATGGCTCAATGTACAAATAACCCCCTTGAGAAAACCTGTAGTGAACTTTGAAGTACTAATTAGTAGGTAATTTTTTTGTTCAAGTTATTCGAAATTACTTTTAATCACTCTTTAATTCCCTAAGCTTCTTTATTTTCAAGATGGGACGATGCAATTGACAATGGTATGACACCTACATATTCAAACTACATAAAAAAAACTACATATATTATGTATTAGGAGAAAAAATAGTATGCAAATGGCCCAGCCGCAACATCCCTAAGCATCTAATGTCATGCAATTTTTAAATTTCAAAATTATCATTAAATCTATTTTAAAGTAAGATACTTTGCCTTTAAAAGAATTAATGTGAAAGTATTTCCATTAGCACGTTAGTTTCAGTTCAAAGTAATTCAAATGTCAAACAAAATTAAGGAGGCCTTTAATATAATTTAATTGTTTGAGGTTATTGACAATTTGACATGATATCATAGTATACAATTGTGTGTTTAAAGTCTCAATTTATATTACACATAAATAATGTCATATGTCACAGCATATAGATAGCTAATTATATATAGGTTGATTGTTTATCACTGCTTGCATAGTTGTTGAATGGACTTATTATGCTTTATTGATCCATTATATTCTACTATTGATTAGGAAAACTATGGATAGAACTTGGATAAAAGACCCGAATAGGTTAAACAAAGAATATAAAGAAGGGATCAGGTCATTTGTTGAATTGTCAAAGAATCACGTAGATGAGAGAGGGTTTACACGTTGTCCATGCAAGAGATGTCAAAATACTAAATGAAAACGACCCTATGATGTTGAAGAAGATTTATACAAATATGGAATGTCTCCATTTTATAGTAGATGGATTTTTCATGGAGAAACTCCAGATTTATCTGCTTATATGACACGAAGTGAAAACATCACACGTAATGTAGAGGGATCAGATGGAATTAGTGAAATGTTGAATGATTTGAATAATGAGGTATATCATGGTCAAGATTACTCAATTGGGATTGGATCAAGTGGTAATAGTCAAAGTGGAAGTAATAAGTTCCAATCGATGTTTGAGGAAATCAATCAAGAACTATACCCTGGATGTACATCATTTTCCTCGCTAACATTCTTGGTTAAATTAATGCATATCAAAGTACTCAATCATTGGAGTAACAAGTCATTCGATATGCTATTGCAGTTATTGAAAGAAGTTTTTCCTAATGGTTCTAAAATTCCATAATCCTTTTATGGTGCAAAGAAAATGTTGCGTGACCTAGGTTTAGGATATGAAAGTATACATGCTTGCAAAAATGATTGTATGCTATTTTGGAAAGAAAATGCGCAAGTAGATAGATGTCCACAGTGTAATGAATCTCGTTACAAAATTAAGAAGAGTAAAGGAAAGAAAATACCCAACAAAATATTGAGACATTTTCCATTGAAGCCGAGATTGGAAAGATTATTTCTATTAAAACATACCGCTAGAGACATGAGATGGCATATGGAAAAGAGAAAAGACATAGAAGGAGTTCTAAGACATCCAGCAGATGCTGAGGCTTGGAAACATTTTGATAGACAATGCCCCTGGTTTGCAAGAGATCCAAGAAATGTTAGATTAGCATTGGCCACAGATGGATTCAATCCATTTGGCAATATGGGTACGACTTACAGCACGTGGCCAGTAATGTTGATTCCATACAACTTGCCACCATGGAAATGTATGAAAGAAGCATATATTTTCATGTCGCTACTCATACCAGGGCCAAAGGCTCCAGGAAAAGAGATAGATATTTGCTTACAACAATTGATAGATGAGTTGAGGGAGTTGTGGAGTACCGGCTTTGAGACGTATGATGCCTGCAGTGGTCAGAACTTTCGACTCCATGCAGCTTTGATGTGGACAATCAATGACTTCCCTGCATATGGCAATTTGTCGGGATGGAGTACGAAAGGATATAAGGCATGCCCAGTTTGTAACGAAGACGTTACATCTGCCCCATTGCATAGTAAAATATGCTATATGGGATATCATCGATTCTTGCATAAAGATCATCCCTGGCGTAAAAGTAAACATTATAATGGAGAAACCGAACATAGACTTTCACCACGTCATTTTTCTGGATCGAATGTCCTTCACCAATTAGAATCCATTGAGTTTCCGCCACTTGGAAAAACTGTAAACATCTTACAATGAAAAAGGAAGCGATTGCATGATAAAGTCAATTGGGTGAAGAAAAGCATCTTTTTTGAGTTACCATATTGGTTGAATCTTAAGATTCGACACAAACTGGATGTTATGCATATCGAGAAAAATATATGTGATAATGTCATGGGCACATTATTAAACGTCGAAAGGAAAACAAATGACACTGATAAAGCACGTAGAGATTTAATGAGGTTGAACATTCGAAAAGAGCTGCATCTTCAACAAGTCGGGAATAAGTGGGTGAAACCGCATGCGAGCTACACTTTAACAATAGAAGAAAGAAGGAAATTTTGCAACTTCTTGAAAACAATTAAATTTCCTGATAGTTTTGCATCAAATATATCAAGATGTGTTAGTGGTAAAGATGAACAGATATCTGGACTCAAAAGTTACGACTCACACGTCTTGTTGCAAAGACTTTTACCAGTGGGGATTCGTCCTTTCTTGCCCAAAGATGTGAGTTCGGCAATTGCAGAATTGTCAGATTTTTTCAAGGATCTGACTGTAAAGACTTTAAAAGTCGAGACTTTGAATAAGCTACAAGAAGCAATCGTATTGATTTTATGTAAATTCGAGAGAATATTCCCTCCAGCATTCTTCAATGTCATGGTTCATCTAGCTGTCCACTTACCAGAAGAAGCCAAACTTGTTGGACCTGTGGTTATAGTTGGATGTATCCAATAGAGAGGTATGATATGTTTAGTATCTTCATGTCTAGTTTTCAATATATTTATTTATTTAGTAACAATAACACTTGCTCGTAGGAGATTGATGACATTGAAACAGTACGTAAGAAATAAAGCGTGCCCTAAAGGATCTATAGCAGAAGCATTCATTGCAAATGAATCGTTAACGTTCTGCTCGATGTACCTAAGTGGAATTGAAACAAAGTTCAATAGGCCAGTTCGGAATGATGATCCGCAAGACTTGAATGAAACAAATAAAGGATGTCTGTCTGTGTTTTCATAAAATGCACGTCCAATCGGTGGTTCAAAAATGAAACAACTATCGCATACTGAGTTACAAAAAGCCCACTAGTATGTCTTAACCAATTGCGAAGCAGTCGATGAATACAAACGGTATGTTTTTTTTTGTTTTATATTTAGAAAATTAAGATTATTCTTACTTCAACATCTATTCATTGTTCAATCATTGGGTAGAGAGCACGAAATGGAGCTTCAACGTGGAAGTAGTGGTAATAGTGGTAATCTCACAAGGCTTCAAGAGATTCTATTTCCAGAATTGTTTAAAAAAAAAGTGAGTTCTCAAGTTTGTTCGACATCAAACGAAGTTGTGAATGAGTTGTATGCACTTGCCTGTGGCCCGGACCGTCGAGTAAATTCATATCAAAGGTGTGTTACTAATGGGGTTCGGTTCAACACAAACGAGAGGGATGATCGTTACACTACTCAAAATAGTGGAGTGTGTGTATTTGGTGGAGATGATAATGAGAGATCCGACTTCTATGGTATTATTAAGGAAGTGATAGAATTGAAGTACATTAAAGACAAACGAGTTCTTCTATTTAGGTGCGATTGGTATGATACAAATCCTAAGAAAAATCATGTTCGTCAAAATAATAACTTTACAAGCATAAACACGTGTCACTTATGGTATAAGGATGATCCGTTTATACTTGTTTCTCAAGCACAACAAGTATTTTATGTTGGTGATCTTCAATTAGGTAATGGATGGAAAGTAGCTCAAAAAATTCAACATAGACATTTATGGGATGTGCCTGAAGTAGAAGAGATTGATTTAGTTGAAGTCGATATCAATCAATGTGTAGTAGATGAAGTGAATCTCGAGACACAAACATTTCATAGATCAGACATAGATCCAAGTATAGTATCCGACAATACTAGTACAATTGAGATAGTATTAAATTTTGATGAAGTACAAGACGAAATAGAGGACGAGGACGAGGATGAAGATGAATATGATGAAACAACATCGTCGGATGAAATCGATGACTCTGATATTGACGAGTAATCCTATATGGTATATTATATGTTTTGTAAATTTATAATTTGTATTTTGGACTAATCCTAACAACTTGTGTTCTGTTTTCTTATTTTCATTTTTTAGACATAATGTCATCAGATAGCGAAGGTGACGATACCATCGCTGGAATCACACGAGCACGAGGGAAACTCGTGGCGAATTCTTGTTACGAGTCGTAAATCGAGTTGGAAAAATCAAGCTCGAATGGACGGAGCAACAGGGGAGACCGGTTGGACCTGGGTCGGCTTCATTTAACAGTGAAATAGGTTATCTTGCACGCAACTATATTGATGTGAAGTGTGCAAAGAAAAAAGAGATAACGGTCCTTAATAAAATTGTTCAGATGTTATTGGTAACCATTTTTCTTATGTTGTATTTGTTGGCCATTAATAATCGAATATGTTGTTACCTGGTTTTAATGATTACGTTTTGTAGGAGAAGTTTGTTGTCGATATATCTCAGCCACATGTGCATAGGTATATTTTATACGAGATTGGAACTCGATTCAAGGATTATAGAGCGAAACTATATCGACACTACAAAAAGGTACGTGATCTAGCACGTGCTCGCCAAAAGCCGTATAAAGATATTAAACAAGAAGACTGGAACATATTATGTGATAAATTGGAATCTCTGGCATGGAAGGTAACTAATATGATCTTAATTCTTTATTATCATTTTATAAGTATCGTTTTTTTAACTAAACATGTAATTTTGTAGGAAAAATCTGCAAAAAATAAGGTGGCCCGTAGTAAATTGAGGTTCAATCATCGAGGTGGACCAAAACCATTTCAGTGTCATCGAGAAGATTCGGTATGAACCCAATAATTTATTTGAATTGTATTGCGACTTTAGATTTAGGTTCTTATTATTCTTATTACAACTTAACAATCTTTTTTAATAGAGAAAATAAGATGAAACATATTTAAGTCCTATTCATATATTCTTCAATATGCATTACTCGGAAGAAAAAGGTTGGATTAACGAGGAAGGGAGGAATGCATATGTAAGTATTCGTTTAATTTTGTAATACATAAAGTATTGATGTAAGATATATATAGCTCAAAGTTCTTAACGACACTTTTATTTTTTTTTCAGGAAGAAATGATTACCTTAAAAGCGTATCATGCTTCTCAAGGAGACGAAAAAACAGAAGAAGAAATAATGGAGACAGTCCTTGGGAAAAGATCGAACTATGTAATAGGAATGGGATATGGACCGAAACCCACCAGAAATAAAGGATCATCATCAAAATACTCTGATGAATATGTGGAGTCATTAGAGGCTCGTCTTCAGAAGCATGAGGAAGAAATGGCAAGGACCACCCAAGAACAAATACAGAAAGCATTGGAGGCCCAAAGTCAGGAGTTTAATAGGAAACTTCTCGAAATGCAACAAATGTTTCTTTCGGGGGGAGGAAGTTCATCGACTAGTAAGGTATGTCGTGAAATTAGTTTCTTGGTGTTCTGGCTATGTGCTCAAGTGTTAAATGTTTACGTATGTTTTGAGAGTATGTCTTCTGGATTATGTTTGTCTGAAGTATGATATTATTTACGTATGTATTGAGTATGTCCGATTTTCTTTGGAATATATTTTACCTTTGGAGTATGTCTGAGTTTATCTGGAGCTCTGTTTTGGAACGTGAAATGAGTTTATAACGTTGGTGACATTGGGGAGGGGGGGAGAAATTCAATTGTTGATCTCATGTGATTTTTAGGGGAGGAAGATATGGGTTAGTGGGTGTTATGCATTAATGTGTTTGGTACTGTGACATTAGATGAGTTTGTTACGTTGGGTTATGATTTTATGTGTTTGGTATTGTGACATGTTGGATGAGTTTGTGACATTGGGTTATGATTTTATGTATTTGGTATTGTGACCTGTTGGATGAGTTATTTGTGACTTGGGTTATGATTTTATGTGTTTGGTATTGTGACATTGGATGGGTATGTGACATTGAGTTATGAGTTTATGTATTTGGCGTTGTAACAAAAGGGGTGGGTTTGTGACATTGGATGAATTTAGTATTTATTATGCATTTGGTTATTGTTTTACTATCATGTTAGTTAGTTTAGTTTATTGGTTTGATTTTATGTATTCGTGTAGAATCTACTTTTATACTTGTACTACAAAAATAATTGATACAATTCTTTGTGCAGGATTGATAATGCAAGGATGGTAGAAGCTTAGAGGTTGGGGAGGGTTATTTGTGTGAATTTAGTTAGACGTTTGACTTTATTTTTCTTTTGTAATTTGATTTTAAAATGAGTTTTATTTTTAGACACTTGCAATGTTATGAATAATATATGTTCAATGATATCTATTATATTTTTTAAATTTAGCAATAAATTTTAAGGTCAAATTCTGTTATTCTAATTTAGTTATTATGGAAAAATTATGTATATTCGGGAAATTTTGGATGAGAAATCAAGAACATTAAAATCTAATTGTATGAAAATCTTGGAAATTTAGGATTGAAATTAGGAAACAATTAAATAATATATAAATACAATTTAATAATAAAAAAAAATCGACGAAAATGATATAAATACAATTTACGAAAATGATTTAAATACAATTTACGAAAATGATATAAATACAATTTAATAATAATAAAAAAAAACCGACGAATTTCATTATTGTCGCCTGGCGAAAGAACAAGCGACGAAATACATTTCGTCGCCTGGTGAAAGAATAAGCAACGAAATGTATTTCGTCGCCTGGCGAAAGACAAAGCGACGAAACACTTTTCGCCGCCGATTTAGCGACGAAATATATTTCGTCGCCTATAAAGCGACGTTTTCCCTTTCGTCGCTAAAATGCGACGAAAACACAGTTTTGTCGCTGAAACACTTTAGCGACACGGAAACAGCGACGAAATTAGCGACGCGTCGTGTTTCATCGCTGATGCTTTTCAACGACGAAATGTAGGATTCAGCGACGAAAAATTTTCGTCGCTGAATGTCTTAAATTTTGTAGTGTAAGGTTTGTGCCTACTAATGTTATTATTTCCTCTTTTTTTTTTATTGGTTGTCTTTACCCTCATCTAGTCAAATGATATGAAATCTCTTGTCCTTCTAATGCGAATGAGTTATATTTCTTGTAAGTAGATCAAACATTCAATCACATTTTTCACTTCTCCCTCTCTAACATGAAGTTTTGGATCCACCACCGTTGATTGTGTTATTTTGATTCACAATTTTTTTTTTTTTTTTTTTTTGAAATGCTTCTTCCATCGATACAACAGTTTTTTAAGAAATTCATGTAGGATTGTGGGGAAAAAAAAAGGTAAAACTATTTTTCCTAATGATATTTTATATATGTTGGTCTTTAAATTTATTTTGTTTAAATTCCTATCCAACACTAAAAATGCAGTTAAAATTCTTCTCCAAATCACTTTCCAAGCCTTGAAAAGCAATCTCAAACTTTGTTGTAGTCTAGCAACATTTTCGATTAGGACAAATTCATTTAGTCTCTAAAACGTTAAGTTAATAGGTTAGAGTATATTTATTCTTTTTAATATATTTTTAACACTAAAAAAATACTTTAAATTAGTGAGATTCATAAGTGGACTGTCGACATTAATTGAGGGAAGAAATGACATTGTAAAAATTTGAACATATAATCTCCTTCTTCAAATTATTATCCCTAAATTTAAAAACAAACTAATTTTGCTGGAGACTATTTAATCTTTTTAATATATTTTTAACACAACTCACATTTAAATAATAACACAACACACATTTAAATAATAATATTTCATTAATACATTTAAATAATATATTTTTTAAACAACTCACACTAAATGAGAACCACACGTGTTGATACAAACTATAAATCATAGAAGCAAATAGTGTTTAAGATAGCAATGATTCATGATCTTCATTAGGCCGTCCCCTTTATTGATCTGAATATATATTGCTTTATTATTTTCCCTGCCAAAGTAATAAAATTCGGGTAATGTAAAATGCATATGTTGAGATTTAATTATTTATATATGTTTGATTAATGTACTGAATTCTGTAAGAGGCTCACCTTCACTTAGTTTATAGTAGAAGAGACATATTGACCTAATAGTAGTATGGAGATGGCGGGGGAGGAGGCGACTTGTACTCGTACTTTGTCGGTGGAGGCGGGGGAGGAGGTGACTTGTATTCGTACTTTGTCGGTGGGGGCGGGGGAGGCGACTTGTGTTTGTTTTTCTTTGGTGGCGGAGGTGGAGATGGCCTCTTCTTTGGTGGGGGTGGGGGTCGTGATGGTCTCTTCTTTGGTGGCGGGGGTGGAGGAGGTGTCTTCTTCTTTGGCGGTGGCGGTGGTGGTGGACGTGTTCTCCTCCATGGTGGAGGAGGTGACTTCTTTGGTGGCGGAGGAGAATTGTCTTCATTCTTCTTCGGTGAGGGTGGAGGAGGATAATCAGTAGGCGCATGAGGAGAGTACGAGGCTGGTGGTGGAGGAGAGTAATAAACGGGAGGTGGAGGAGGAGAGTCGTCGGAGTCGGAGTCTGGAGGAGAGTAATGAACGGGAGGTGGAGGAGGAGAGTCGGAGTCTGGAGGAGAGTCGTAGACCCATGGCGGTGGAGGGGTGAAGTAATCCTCATAGCCTTGGGCAGTTGTGGAGGGAAAGCTTAAGCTTAAAACTGCCACCAAAACTGCCATAACAAGGCAGGCCATTGAAGAAGAAGAACCCATATTTGATTATATAATTGGGTTCCCTTTTTGTTGATTAATTCTGCTTTTGAATTGAACTCTCCTCTGCCTTTATATAGCTGTGAATTCCTTAATTACTCCTCCAAAAGCAAGTTATTGTAAATTGATAATTAAGTCCAAAGATCAATTTTACCTTACCAAACATTGAATAAGTAAAGCAATAACAATAATTAGAGAGAATAGAGCCTAGAGGCAAATTTGTGGGTTGGATTATCGCTTTTTTTAATACAACATGTGGGGATCGAACTCACAACCTTGTGGTTGAAGGTAAATGTTAATTATTGCTAAACTATGTTCGTTTTGACGAATTATCACTTGAAACCTTAAAATCATACCTGTCTCATGACTATTTTAATTTTGATTTTTTGATTTTTTTTTAAATCACAAAACTAAACAGGTTTGATAACTTAGAGAAATAGAGACTTTTTTTAATAGTTAATTTGGAGAGATGAAGAAAAGAATTAGAGAGAGAAGAGAAGATTAGTTGGAGAAAAAATTAGAGAGAAAAATAGGGGAGGAAAAAAAAAAGAAATTGTAGAGGGAGAATAAAGTTGAGAGTAAAAAGATATGTTAGATAAGAGGGTAAATTCGAGATAAAAAGAAAAATTACAGTAAGAGAGAAAATTTAATAAAAATATATTTGTTAACAAAAAAAAAATAAAAGAGAGAGAAGAGAAATAAGATTTACAAGAAATTCTGGAGCAAGAAAAGTTTAGAGGGAGAAAATTATAAAAAAATATTAAACAAAAATCAAATTGATTTTTGAAAATAAATTTTAAAAATAAAACCCACACTAAACGGATCTTAAAAAACAATTTTCTGATTCCCTGTTTTTTTTCTTCATCTAAATTGTGAATATAAACCAAATGGTTAGATATTAGTATTTTTTTTAAATTGGTTATGAGCCCGAATATCTATTCTTATAATATGGTTAAGAAAAGAAAAATTGTTAATTAAAATAAAAATTTCATACATTTCACGTTAATACAAGTATAACACAGTATGTTTGGGGGTAGAAATACCAAGGACACGTGGAGGACACCTATTGATGTTTGAAGAATTGAATAAAAAGAATTGCCCAGGCCCACCTCGGCCCTGTCGAGGTAACCGGGTTTACCCATTACAAAAAAGGCCAAGTATAGACGCCAAGGTTCGACCTGGTTGGGGTTCGATCTGCTCGGAACCCGACAGGTCCGACATGAGAAAAGACATATAACCGTCGGTCGTGTGTACTATCGGATCCACCACCTATAAATAGAGGGCTTCATTTCACGCTCAGGCATCGAATCTCACCTCGAACAAAATACGGAGTCCGACCTATACTGACTTGAGCGTCGGAGTGTTTACCCTGTTGTGCAGGTCCACACTAAGTGTTCAGGTCGTGACCGGAGACCGGGTTCGAGCTTGATTCGTGAAGAACCGTTGTGCAAACCCTTGCATTAACATTTGGCGCCGTCTGTGGGAACAGACGATCTAAGTCATCCCGACTAAGAAACATACGCAAAGATGGTGTAGCCAGCAAACTCTGCTAATACGACAGAATGGAGGGGTTTGAACGCTGATAACGGCCCTCAGCGAGATCTTGACGCTAGAATGGTCGAGAACCAGGTTCGAGCAGGGCAAGAGGGAGATCTTCCACGGAGATCTGCCCGCCATGTGAACCAGGAGTTACCCTCTGCTCACTCTAAACCCTTAAAAGCCAATCGAGGCCGAGGAGGGACCTCAAGAAAGGCCTCCCGAAGGGCCGACCCGATGGCAGACCCTGAGGCTTTGTCTACTCTCCAGCGCGAGTTGGATGATATGCGCCATCGGTTGCGCACGATGGAAGAAATGTACGCCGAGGCGACGCGGGCTAACCGAACAGCGTCTCCCTCTAGGGTCCCAGGCGCACCTGGAGAGAAGGAAGGTCGGGTTCCATGTCTCCATCCTGGCGATCGCCAGCCCATTCCTAACAATGAGGGGGTGGATTATAGCTTGCGGGACAACGATCTTAGAAAGCACCTCACTGATAAGAAGAAGAGAGCATCTCGGGAGCCGGAAGACTCTCCGTCCTACTCCCGAGAGTTCTCCAACTCTGACCTCAAGGCTCAATCAAAGTATAAGCCTCTAACACCAGAAGCTGTGATCACCAGGGAAGAGTTCGACCTGATGAAGCACAGGTTCGACGAGCAGGTCAAGGCGCTCAAAGCCAGGTGCGAGAAGAAAGAGTGCTCGTTTGACGATGGCGACCTGGGAGAATCGCCATTCACCTCGGACATCTTGGAGGCTCCAATCCCTCCAAAGTTCAAAACTCCCACCATGAAACCTTATGATGGGTCTAAGGACCCAAAGAACTATGTTGAGGTCTTCGAAGGCCTCATGGACTTTCAAGCGGCAACAGATGCGATCAAATGCCGCGCCTTCCAGATCGCACTCACCGGCAGCGCGCGCCTGTGGTACCGAAGACTGCCGGCTAGGTCGATCTCGACATACTCTCAGTTGAGAAAAGAATTCATTAGTCAGTTCTCTTCTCGACATTACGATAGAAAGACAGCGACTCACCTCGCCACCATCAGACAGAAGGAAGGTGAGACGCTGAGAGAGTATTTCACAAGGTTCCAGGAGGAGCAGCTGAAGGTCGCGCACTGCTTCGATGATTCGGCCATGTGCTACTTCCTCACCGGCCTGGCCAATGAGACCCTCACCGTGAAGCTCGGAAAGGAGGCTCCAGCAACCTTAGCTGAAGTTCTGCAAAAGACGAAGAAAGTCATCGATGGACAAGAACTCTTCCGAACCAAGACTGGCCGACCTGAGAAGCAGATCGACCAAAAGAAGCTAAATCAAGAGAAGAGGAAGGTTGATTCTAAATCTAGGGACAAGGGATCGTCCTCTTCTGGCAGCCGAACCGAGTATCGTAGGTCGGAGATCGACCACAATCGAAGCCGACCTTACGAGCGTTATACTCCAACTACCATCCCCATCTCTGAGATACTTGCAAACATCGAGGAAAGTGGGATGGAAAAGCTCCTCAAGCAACCTGAGAAGCTCTGAGGAGACCCGAAAAGCGCAATAAAGATAAATATTGTCGTTTTCATCGCGATCACGGCCATAATATGTCAAATTGCTGGAATTGAAGCGCCAAATTGAAGACCTTATTCAAGATGGCTGCTTCAAAAAATTTGTAGGTAAACAGAGGTTCAGCTCGGCAGAAAAGAAAGAAAAAGAGGAAGAGAGGAAACGTTCGAGGACGCCACCTCGCCGAGATGACCGACCTGCGGTCATCAATACCATTTTCGGAGGCCCAAGTGGAGGCCAGTCTGGGAATAAAATAAAGGAGCTAGCTTACGAAGCCAGACGCGAGGTGTGCATCATCAGGGAGCAAAGGCCGACCTCCGCCGTTGCCTTCAACGATGCCGATCTGGAGGGGGTCCATCTGCCCCATAATGATGCACTTGTGGTCGCCCCTCTTATCGATCACGTCCTGGTCAGAAGAGTATTGGTAGACGGAGGTGCATCTGCTAACATCTTGTCCCTCCCAACATATCTTGCCTTAGGATGGACCAGGTCACAGTTGAAAAAGAGTCCAACACCTTTGGTTGGGTTCTCTGGAGAATCGGTCTCCCCATAGGGGTGTATCGACTTGCCGGTCACGATCGAACAAGATGCTACCCAGGTAACGCAGATGGCCGAGTTCGTGGTAATCGACCGCAGATCAGCCTACAACGCCATCTTCAGGAGACCCACCATCCACTCATTTCGGGTCGTCCCCTCCACATTGCATCAAGTACTGAAGTACTCAACCCCTAATGGAATGGGCACGGTCCGAGGTGAGCAAAAGACTTCAAGGGAATGTTATGCATCCGCGCTTAAAGGGTCGTCAGTATGTGCCCTGGAAGAGCAAGCCAATCAAGACGACCTACCTAGGGAAGGCAAAAAGCAATTCTCCCCACCAATAGAGAAGCTCGAGCTCGTTCCCTTACTTAGCCCTGAGAAATAGGTAAGCATAGGAACCAAGCTGGGGGCCACTGACAGGGAGGAACTGATCAACTTCCTCAGGTCCAACTCGGACGTCTTCGCATGGTCTCACGAGGACATGTCAGGCATCGACCCAAAGATCATGGTGCATCGCCTCAACATAGACCCATCATTCCGACCTGTAAAGCAAAAAAGAAGACCTGTAAATAAGGAGAGGAGTGATGTAATTGTTGAGGAAGTTAACAAACTTTTAAAAGCTGAATATATACGAGAAATTTTGTATCCCGAGTGGCTCTCTAATGTTGTATTAGTTAAAAAATCCAACGGGAAGTGGAGAATGTGCGTGGACTTCACAAATTTAAATAAGGCATGCCCAAAAGACTGCTTCCCCCTGCCGAGGATCGACCAGCTTGTAGACGCAACAGCCGGGCACGAGCTGCTCACCTTCATGGATGCCTACTCCGGATACAACCAAATCAAAATGCATGTGCCAGACCAAGATCATACCGCGTTCATAACAGACCAAAGTCTGTACTGCTACAAGGTGATGCCCTTTGGCCTAAAAAATGCGGGCGCGACCTACCAAAGGATGGTGAACAAAATGTTAGCCAAGCAGATCGGTCGGAACATGGAAGTATATGTGGACGACATGCTTGTCAAGAGCAAGCAGTCAAAGTCGCATCTTTCCGATCTGACCGAAGTCTTTGGAGTTCTGCGAAAGTATCAAATGAAGCTCAATCCAGCCAAATGTGCCTTTGGAGTCTCCTCGGGGAAGTTCCTTGGTTTTATGGTAACAACCGTGGGATCGAAGCCAACCCAGAGAAGATAAAGGCCGTGCTCAAGAAGCACCCAAAACTTTGAAACAGCTTCAATGCCTCAATGGAAGGATTGCAGCATTGAACAGGTTTGTTTCGAGGTCGACTGACAAATGCCTGCCTTTCTTTAAAGTACTAAGAAAGAAGGGACCATTTGAATGGACGGCAGAGTGCGAGCAGGCATTGGAACAATTGAAAAACTATCTCTGCTCGGCACCTCTGCTCGCAAAACCACTGCCGTGGGAGAAGCTCCACTTATACCTGGCAGTGTCTGACAGCGCTATCAGTTCGGCCCTAATCAAGCAGGAGGGAGCGCGCCAGAGTCCCATTTATTACACCAGTAAGGCCATGACTGAGGCCGAGACCAGATATCCCAAAATGGAGAAGCTGGCCCTCGTCTTAGTCACCTCGGCCCGGAGACTTAGGTCGTACTTCCAAGCGCACACCGTCGTAGTACTTACCAACTTGCCCTTAAAGAACATCTTCCATAAGCCAGAAACATCAGGGCGCCTGATGAGTGGGCAATGGAGCTAAGCGAGTACGAAATCCAGTTCGAGCCAAGAACTGCGCTGAAAGGGCAAGCAGTGGTCGATTTTATCGCAGAACTTACCCCACCGCCTCATTTGGTCAAGTCCGACCTTCCATGGACGATCTACATTGATGGATCCTCCAATGAGAAAGGGTGCGGGGCAGGAATTCTCTTGCTCGCACTAGGTGATGAGCGATTTGAGTACGCTCTACGATTCAACTTTCGGACTTCAAATAATGAGGCTGAGTACGAAGCACTCCTGGCAGGCCTGCGCGTTGCCAAATGACTGGGGGCCGTCCACATCAAGGTCTTTAGTGACTCCCAATTAATCGTAAATCAGATTAAGGAGGAGTATCAAACGAAGGACTCCCGAATGGAAAAGTATCTAAGCAACGTCAGATCGCACCTCGCCCAGTTCGGGACTTACGAGGTGAATCAAGTTCCAAGATCAGAAAATTCCAATGCAGATGCCTTAGCCAAATTGACATCAGCGTATGAGACCGACCTGACTAGATCGGTCCCGATTGAGATCTTGGACAGTTCTTCAATCCTGGATCCAGACGTGATGGAGATTGATACTTCATCACCCTCGTGGATGGATCCAATCCTGGAATTTATCAAAGGGAATCCTCCGCAAGATTCAAAGGAGCAAAAGAGGATGGCGCGGAAAGCAGCTCGATTCATACTCCGAGACGGGGCGTTATACCGACGTGGTTTCTCCCTGCCTCTGCTTAAGTGCGTGACTCCCGAAGAAGGCCTTTACATTCTTAGGGAAATCCATGAAGGGGTGTGTGGAAACCACTCTGGCGCCAGGTCGTTGTCGGCCAAGGTGGTTCGACAAGGGTACTATTGGTCCACTGTCAAGCAGGATGCAAAGCAATTTGTGAAAACCTGCGACAACTGTCAGCGCTTTGCAAATATCATCCATCAGCCTCCCGAACTGCTTACCCCCATCTCGGCCCCATGGCCATTTGCGCAATGGGGGGTAGACATGATAGGTCATTTTCCCCTAGGCAAAGGGCAAACCAAGTTTGCCGTTGTCGCTGTAGACTACTTCACTAAGTGGGTCGAGGCCGATGCGTTATCCCACATCACGGAGTCCAGAGTCACATCTTTCATATGGGCAAACATTGTATGCCGTTTTGGTATACTAAATGCTATCGTGACGGACAACGGAAAGCAGTTCGACAATGCAAAGTTCAAGAACTTTTGCAGTAAGTTGGGCATAAGCCATCTCAGTTCGTCCCCTGCACATCCAAAAGCAAATGGGCAGGTCGAAGCGATACACAAAATCATAAAACGAGGACTCAAGCTGAGATTGGATTCCAGAAAGGGAAGATGGGCCGAGGAGCTACCTGAAGTGCTATGGTCATATCGAACCACCCCGAGAGAGTCAACTGGTGAAACTCCGTTCTCGCTAACCTTTGGCTCCGAAGCTGTTGTTCCTGTAGAGATCGGCGTACCAACAGACCGGATAGAGCAATACGAACCAACGAGGAACGAGGAAGAGCTACTCCTTAACCTAGGTTTTTTAAAAGGAAAAAAGGAAATGGCTCAGCTGCGCTTAGCAGAGTATCAGAACAGAATGGCCAGACATTACAATGCCCGAGTTCGACCTCGAAGCTTCCAAGTTGGACATTTGGTCTTAAGGAAAATTCAGAGTCATGTGGGCACCCTTGACCCAAGTTGGGAGGGACCGTTCGAGGTTAAAAGCATAGTCCGGCCCGGAACGTATATGCTGGCCGATCTGGAAGGAAGAGTGCTTGCGCATCCGTGGAACGCGGAGCACTTGAAGCGCTATTACCCTTGAAATGTCAAAATGATCCTAAAATGGACTTGTAAAAATTTTCAAGGGGCGGAACTTTTAATAAATTGAGTTATTTAATTTCATAACTCCGAGTTCGATTAGAAATTAAATAGGAGCCATGGACTCAGGGGGCCACGGACTCCCATAAGACTTAAAAATTCAATCCTTTGAACGCTTAGATTAAAGGTGCGATGTTGAAGGTTCAAGAAATTCAATCCTCTTAACCCACGGCTTCGAAGTGCGATGTGAATGTTAAATATGAACTCAAAATTCAACCCTTTGAACGTTTAAGTCAAAGGTGAGATGTAGAAAGTTCAGATTGCTTAATATTATCTTTTGGACTTCCTAGTTCGAGGAGAAATATTAAAGATCAATAAAAGAAACTCTCAAATTCAAACCTTAGATAAGAGGAGCGATGTGAAAAGAGTTATCCCACACTCAACCCTTTAAACTTACGAGTTAGAGGTGCGAGATGAAGTCATTCATACATGAGTTCCGACATACAAAAGCAAGTTTAAAAAGCTTAAGGAAAAAGTAGTAAAAGAACAAACGAAAGTGGAAAAATGGAAGTTTCATTGATTAAAAGAACCGAGCCAAGGCTTGTATACCTTGCAGCTCTGCCCAAAGACTTACAAAAGAAATAAAAAACAACAACAAAATCTACAAGTAAGCTCAGCCGCTCCCGAGGTGAGAAGATAGCTCGCCTTGAGAACCCAGAAGGTTGACCTCCTGAGATCCGTTCTACTGAGAATGAGCTGCCTCCTGGGTAGTGACGACCTCATTAGGCTCCTGACTAGGGGCTTCGTCCTCGTCCAGGTCGGAATAGTCAGAGTCCAGATCTTTGACGTATTTGTCCACCAGGCATGCGGGGCCCGGAGTGCCGTTGGGCCCAGAAGCCCATTTCTCAACATACCTCTTCTTCAGATCGCCGAGGTCGACCTGGAGGTACGGCATATCAGCAGCAATGCCCTTCATCAGAAACTTGAAGCCTACATCGCTGAAGTCCTTGGCAAACCCATCAAAATCTGGGTGTTTCCTGAAGGCAACTTCAAGAAAAGCTCCGTTGGTAAGGCGTTCCTTCTCCGCCTTCAACTCAGCAGTGAGACGCCCAATTGTAGCGTCCTTCCCTTCGAGGGCCTGGAGCAGGTCGTCCTTCTCCTTAAGAAGTTGGAACTTTTCCTTCTCCAGCCCTTTAGCGATGGCATGGGCAGCTCGGAGGTGGCCCTTATGCCTCTCATCCTCCCTCTCCAGCAGCTCGGCCTTGGCTTCTACCTCGGCCCTCAGAATGTCCACCTCGCTCAGAGCCTTCAGCAGCTCGCCTTTGAGTGTAGTGGCAGCCTCCAAGGCAGTAGAAGAGTTCTCCCTCTCTTTTGCTGCCAAGGCTGACTGGTTGTTTATGCTGAACGCACGCACTAAGCGTGGTAACAATTATATAGATGCAAGCGCACACCTGTCAGAGTAATATAAAATGGATGGAGTATCCAAGTATCGATCCTCAAGGACTTCTAAATAATTTCCAAACTCTGAAGTTTTAAAGAATAGTGAATGTTGAAATGAGTGATTCTTGTAAAATGGGAAGTGGTCACAAATAATGGTTTTGGATTTGGGATTTGGACTTATAATAATAAAACCTAGCCCGATTTACTTCAAGTTAGCCAACAAAGAATCAAGGACATGCTAAGGATAATATGCATTTTACTTAGAAACTAACGACTACGCTTCTCACTTTACTTATGTCTAAGCAAGTTCAAAGTCCTAAGACATTCCCTAATATGTCTATTATGAGATATATCTTAGTTTTAGGATGGAAATAGTCACAACCTCGGGTTAAGTCCTATGTCTAGGCTACTTAAGCGGAACCCTTATGTCTAAGGCGCTCCTCTCCTCGGTTTAACCACTCAACAATGCAAATAGGCAACCTTTTCAGTATTGACTTGTTAAGACTTACAGTGGCCTTCTCTAAATCCTAACTTTTTGGGAAAACATGTTGAGCAATGAATGGAAAGCAAAAAACACTACCTCTTAGCAACCCTTTTTAGACATAAAAGGCTAACTATCCATAACCGGGCTAGAGACGGGAATTTAGAAAGACATATTGAAGAAAATACAGCAAGTAAAACGGTTGAATGTGGAATGCATGTGTGAAAAACAAAGTTAACTAACGGAGAGTTTTATCGGGATTGAGAGCTTCGCCCTTCTCTTTCAAGCAAGGGAGAGTGTCACGTGCTCTTTCCTCCAAAAACACAACTCTCTTAACTAAAAATAAAGTAAAGGCAAAGGGAAGATAAGCAAAGTGCTAGATTTTTTATATATTTGAATAAGTAGTAAATAACTAAGTACAAATGGAAACAAAACAAAGCTCAATAAAAGAATGTAAGTGCTCGGGATTTAAAAACCAAAAGTAACTAATGAAAGCAACTCAAAAGTACTTAGAAAGCAACAAAGAAACACTAAAAATTATCAAGAGAAGGAAGCAAGGCTTGATGATTTTGGTGGAGAAGTTGCTGGAATTTATAGCTGTGCAGAATTGGTTAGGTAGGTCCTAAAACGATGGTGAATCACCCATTTCCAACTCTTTTGACTGACCAAATCGTGCTCAAACTGATAGTGGAACACTTCTTCTACACGTATGCATCGGTTGGAACCACCAAAACGCATTGGAAGACGCGTTTCATTAAGGGCAAAGTTGGAAGAAAACCAGTTTTTCTGAAGGCACGCAGGCGCCTGGCGCCTCCCATGTAGGTTTTTCCGTCTTTTTGCTTCTTTTGATTAATTTGCACTCCCAAATGGTCCTAAAATATCATAAATACAATATAAGCCAAGCACAAACCATAATATATGAATTTTGCATGAATTGGAACTCAAACGACCGAGAAAAATCCGAAACAAAGCTGAAACATAGTAAAAACAGCATCTAAAACCTTCTTTTTACGCATGTAAACAAGCGTAATCAAAGGCCTCCCTTCCATCCAGCTCGGCCTTGATCATGATTGCTGAATGGATGGAGGCAGTGAACGTCTGCAAAACACAGAAGGCAAACATAGGTCAGATCAAGCCGTAAGATGAGAAAATAAAAGTGTAGGGGTAGATCTTACCTCGACAGCGTGGTCGATGGTCCGTTGCAGCACGGACCCCGGATCACTTACAAACTTGGATGCTCTTCTGAGACAGCGATCCAAGCATGCAGCCGAGATGCGTGACACCTGGTCCTTCACCCCGGAGCTTGACGGTTCCATTCTAAACCTCATCTTCACGTCGGATGTCCCCCCCATCCGAGCTTCAGGGTCGTCCACCAGGTCGGCGTGGCTTGAGGGCAGGGGGCCACGAGGTCCAACCTCCGAGGAGGAAGTGGCTTTCTTCTTTTTCTTCCTCCTCTTTAGAGGAGAGCCCTCTCTCACCTCGCAAAGAGGTGACACGTCTAACGCTTCGGATTCGCTCTTCGAGCGCTCCCCAGTAGAATCCAACTCGATCACCGGAGTTGGAACTTCAGAAGATGGCCCAGCCTGGTCCTGAGTTGCACGTTGATCCACAGCAGGAGTCACTAGATCAGAGCTTTGAGCTGTCTTAAGGGCGTGAGCACGGCCCTTAGACTTACGCTTCATGCTGTTCGTGAATCCACACACCATGGCTGCAATACGAATAAAACAAAAAGTCAGAAGTGAAAACTTAAAGTTGAGATTGAAGTCGAGATCGAGCACGGCTTACCGAGCTCGGAGTTTGGCCTCGAAGCTTCAATTGGACGAACTAAAGGGTTGTAGTCTAGTAGCCCCAACTCTAGGAGCAGCTTGTCGGTGACCAAGGTTCCGATCTTCCGGCCCCTTGGGAAGTGGTCCTTGTAGTGTTTGAGGGTGTCGAAGGTGGCTTGAGCGAGCTCGGGAATCGGTTTGATTGATACTGCACAAAACAAACGAAGGTTCGAGTTAGATGTGAAAGCAAGAAATTAAAAGGAAAAGAAACAAGAAAGACTTCATACCTAAGTTCCCAAACCTAGTGGGAACATCAAAGAAGGCACGACCAGACTCGTCCTTTGCCAGCCATTCCCCTGAGGCAAAGAACCACTTCCCTACCCATCCTTTGATGGAGGTCGGCCCCTTGACTATACCACCTGCGCCTTTCCTTGCGCACATGTAGTACCGACCAGGCTTCTTAGCTATCATTTTGGCTTCGAAGCATCCAAGAAGCTGCTCGACACTTAGTAGCTCGGCCTCGTCCTCGTTCCGAGCTCGCAACCAAAAAAGAATGGCTAACGCAAAAATGACACCCCACCCATTGGGGGCCACTTGTGCAGGCGCCAAACCAGTTCGGTTGAGGAACTCTTGTGCAAAAGGGTGGAGGGGAAGTCTGAGGCCGTACTCAAACATTTTTAAGTAAAGAGTGACCCATCCCTCTGGGGGATTTTCAGCTCTTTCCCCTTCCTTCAGAATCCTAAGGAGAATGTCGTTTGGAATTTTAAACCCCCTACGGCGGGGTCCGAGATAATGCTCGGGCATTTTAGAAGGGTATTCCAAACCCTGGCCCGAGGTGGAAGTGTCACTATCCTCCCCATCGTCCGAAAACCTAAAGTTCTCTATCTCTTCCAACTCGGACTCCAACCTATGAGCTAAGTCCTCCCCAGAATCACTTGGTTTGGGGGGCGAACTACTTCTGGTCCGACCTGCACTACCTAGGCTATCACTACTGGAGGGGGAAGACAAGAAAACTACCATATCTGAAAAAGAAGAGTAAAACGAGAATGACTGACCTACAGAAGGTTCGAGCTGGTTTCAGATCAAACTCCAGAAATTCAGGGAACGTAAGGTTTGACCTGAAGTTTCAGGACTATTTATAGCTAATCGGAAAAACCTCTGCACCGTACACGTGTAATCAACGAGCGGCTAGGATCATCTCGAGATCCGTAACGACGGAATACTTGAGTGCTCCGACAACCTGGCAGATCGAAACATCTTCTGCAACGGTCATATTCCTTCTACGAATTAAAAGTCACCACGTGTCCAAAATGGAATCGGATGAACTTCTCTGCCAGGTCGAGATCGAATCTGATAGAGAGGGGGCCAATGTTTGGGGGTAGAAATACCAAGGACACGTGGAGGACACCTATTGATGTTTGAAGAATTGAATAAAAAGAATTGCCCAGGCCCACCTCGGCCTTGCCGAGGTGACCGAGTTTACCCATTACAAAAAATCCAAGTATAGACGCCAAGGTTCGACCTGGTTGGGGTTCGATCTGCTTGGAACCCGACAGGTCCGACATAAGAAAAGACATATAACCGCCGGTCGTGTGTACTGTCGGATCCACCACCTATAAATAGAGGGCTTCATTTCACGCTCAGGTATCGAATCTCACCTCGAACAAAATACAGAGTCTGACTTATACTGACTTGAGCGTCGGAGTGTTTACCCTCTTGTGCAGGTCCACACTAAGTGTTCAGGTCGTGATCGGAGACCGGGTTCGAGCTTGATTCGTGAAGAACCGTTGTGCAAACCCTTGCATTAACATAGTACATAAACTCTGTGCACTATTCAACTTTGTTATGTAAGAAAAGCAAGAGGGGAAAATGCCACTTATAGAAAGGATCGATTTTTTTTTTTCAAATTTTAGAAGTGGGTTTCGAACTTTCGATCTATATGTCATTTATTTAATTGTTTTCTAGTGATCTTTTTAAATTAAAGGATGGCTAATGTTCAAAGCCGTACTAAATCTATAAAATCATTCCAGATAGTTACAGTAAAATGATAATCTCACCCCATGACATATTATTAATACGTATCTTAAGAAATATCACAACTTTTCATTACTTTTACTACAGAAGTTGACTCGACTTTTCTTAGTGTATTTTACATTACACTTGAGTATGATTTTGCTTTAAATAATGCTGTTTTTGTCAAATTTTTAACTTTGTGATCCATTTTAAAAAAATAAGTATGTATTTTATGTTATATATGCAGTTGCCTGCTATAAAATCTATTATTATTTTTTCATATTGGTGTTTATTAATGTGGCTTGATTTTACACCCTTCATTTATATTAGCTGGTCATGCCAAGACATAAAACTCGATAAATAAAAAATTAAGGTTAGTTTAAGATACAACAAAATTTGACTAAAGCAAAAATAAAAATAAATTCCTTGTTTACTTTGTCATAAATGTTTTATGGTCCCCCCTTTTGTTGAGTGAACGAAACAATATTACATAATTGAGAGAAATGCAAAATAATTAGGCAGAAAAAAAAAATAATTACGAACCATTTCAACTTTGGGGGAATGTAGAACAAAAACCACCTAGTTTTTCAAGATATGTACTATAAAAAAAATTAAAAAAAAAACATTTAGAGGATATTCTAATTATAACATCTCTCTTGTTGGTGGGAAAAATCAATATGGAAATTAAGCTCTTTTTATATTAGTATAGAATATATAATATATTAATTTCTTAGAGAAAGAACTCCGTGAGATTACAAAATAAAAATAATTGAATGAATGAGAAAATAGAGATTTAAACCTAAGACGGGTCGTAGGCATAAATATCAAATCATTTTTGTTTTTTTAGAATATTACGTTAAAAAGGTAGAGATGTCTCTATGATCAATAAATTTCTTTTAGTACAAGAAACGCAGGGAGAAATTTGGAAATTCATGATTTTTTGATCGGTATGTGTGCCTTAACTAGTTGAGTTATACTCAAATGACATCTTTATCATTAAGTTATAATAATGTCAATACAAATATAACTCAACCGTAAAGGCACATATTCCTTCTCTTAAGAGTTTGAGGTTCAAATCTCGTGCCCCACATATGTTGTACTAAAAAAAACCACAATAATAATAATAACACATAAGTTACAACCATGATGGCTAGCGGTTTTAACCACTGAGTTATACTCCAAGGTCATATTTGTTTCAAGGGAATAGGAACCGTGGCGGATTCAAAAACTTTGTTGAGAGTGTGGCTTCACATTAATTTACAAGTAATTCCAAGAATTCATAAAAGTATAATTTTGAGCTTGACAATGTCATTTTTGTAAATATGTTCTAAGAATTTGATCTCGAATATTACAATTGTAATCAACAGTGGCAAGTCCATAATTTTAGTTCGATTGTTTTTTTTTTACTAATTATTATATTCAAAATAACCTCAAATTCATAGTACATCATGATGTAAAGTTAAAAAGAAAATAGAGCTTAGGAGCATTAATCTCTAAATTATCCATTTTTTAAATTCAAAAATATATATATATAAAAGAAAAACAACGGAATCTCCAAATTTTAATAAAAATAATTAGCAACAATTAAACCAAAGATATGACAATTGCATATGTATAAATTAAAAATTTCTCTTAAATTCAAAAGAGCAGCGTCACCATTTGAGAATTCGAGTGTTAAAAGAAATCTTATTTTTAAAAATAAGAGTTTGGATATCTCATCTTCTCTTTTTTTTTCTTTCTAAAATTTTACCATATATATATATATATAATGATTTTTTAGTATATTTTTAAATAAATAACAATAATATATATTATTTATGTATATATTAAGTGCACTTTTTTCTTTTCTAAAAGATCAACATATTTATATAAAGAGTTTTTTATATATTTTTAAATGAATAAAAATATATATGTTTGAGTACAAAGTGGGAATATTTCGAATTATATGATATATTTTTTATGTAGTATATTTTGTAATATAGTATTCATTTTTTTGTAATTATATATATATATATATATATATATATATATAATAGGCAAAAAGCAGGTACGTTGAGTCTTGAACGCAGTCAGCCTGAAGGGCTTGATCCCATGAGAATGAACGAATGAGAATCAATTTTTTTCATTCTTGTTTAATATTAATAAGAATGGAATTAGAGACTCATCTCAAACTTTATAATCTCATTTTTCACCTACAACCTCATCAATCCTATTCTCATTTCTTATTTTGTACGTCTCACATATCTATTATAATTACTTTACCACTTTTACTCTTATTTTCACATCCTTCTAACATTTTTAATTAATTTGTTTATACTTTTATTATTACTGTCTAATCTATTAGTTTATTATAAATTTATATTTAAATTTTAAATTTTACTTTGTTTTTATTAATTAATATCAATAGATTTTCTAAAATATAATTTAATATTATTAAATATTAAAATAATGAAATTTAATAATATTTTATATCAAATGATAGTTGTTCTAATGAAATAATTAATTTAATTGATGTAATTTTATTTTAATTATTCATTATTTATTAATATTAAATCAATTGTTATAATAAAAAAATATTTACAACCAATAATATATATAAAATAAATTAAAATTTATTATTGTTGTAATTAGAAAAAGATTAGCATAATAATGCATTTGTGGTTAACTAGAATGAATAAAAGAGCATACCAGTAATTATTATATATTTGATTCTGATTCTAGAAAAATTCTGCAAATAACATTCTACTTTCATTCTAATTCATACTCATTCCCATTATGATAAGCAAATATGACCTAAATTGTCGATGACAAAAAAAAAGAGATGATATGGGAAACACCTTAAATTTATTAACAAAAATTTATAACCCATTCCTTCTTTTGGAGGAACCTCTTGAAGTTTATGTTTTTAGAATTATATTTAACAATCTCTGTTGTTGTTAGTTATACTATTTCGAAATATTTTTAAAATTTTTCTTTTAATTAAAATTAAAAAATTAAAATATAATTTTCAAAACTTTTTTTTTATAATTTGGCCGAGGTTTTTAATTTGGCTAAATTCTATGAAAAATTGTTAAAATTTGTTTAAAAAAGTAAATATATTATTAAAATATTCATTAACATTTATACACGTGGGCACATGGTCCGTCACTTAAAAGAAATATATTTTTCTATGAGTGAGTTGGATTTTGTTTTTTTGAAGAATAAGTAAGATTTCATGTGTCAAGTAGCATCTCAATATCATATTTCTATGTTCAAATAATGTTAAGAAAACTATAACTTAATGATATATTTATTTTTTGCTAACTTTTTTTTGATCGAGTGATATAAGAACAGTTTATATATTAAAGGTAAAATTGAGAATTTAAAAAATTAAAAATAAAATTGTTAGCGATCATTTGGTATATTTAACCTAATATTAATATCTATTGAAGATATATATTACTAACTGTTTTTTTAGTACAATATGCAGGATGAAGATTTGAACTCTCACGATCGTTTCGGTTGCAGGCTTTCAAAAAATTTATACTTGGTCCAATTATTGAATTTTGGATACGATTGCACGCTTTCAAATTATTAATGATTCCTCCTTGAATGGAATATAAAATTATAAATAACATTTAAGAAGAAAAAAAGAGAAATGATGAAACCTAGAAAATTAGTCAAGAAATAAAGGGTTAGTTAAAGCTGTTATTAACTCGTGGAGAAACACAACATTACACGCATGTACAACCTCTATTGACTAAAGAAATTATTCAAAGGAGCTACAACATTTTTTTTCCTAGAATCTGCATGGTTTATACTTGAGGTTTCTTATAATTGGAGGTGTAATTGGAGGTGTCGATGGTCGCCCACTACTGTAATTGATTTTGCAGGACTCGTCCTCAATTCGGAATGAGAGAGAAACTCTAACTATGCACCTCTTGGGATTCGAAACAGACAGGGGGATACTCATTCGGCCACAAGCTCACTACGCCACACCCGCAAGTGGTAAAGGAGCTAAAACGGCTCATGATTCTTTATGGTTGGTATAACATACGGTAGAGAAATTAAAAATTTAATAATTATATTCACACATGAAGAGGATGTGGTCGTATGATTTTTTATTTATTTATAATAATGTGAGAGTAAAGATTTGAATATTGGACTTTTTAACATTAAGTTAGCAATGTTTTATCCTATCTAATTATGTTTAGGTCGGCATGTGGTATAATTTCTAATATGTGATCACGGACGAAGAAATAATTATTTTAAATAGTTTTTAAATTTTTTTAGATAAAAATTCTATGAAAATATATTTAAACAATCTTTCCTTTTTTATTAATTATGCTCTCATGGTTGGAATTTTAAAAACTAAAAATAAATGAAGTTATTTTTCTTCGAAAATTTTAATTTTGTTATGAGCTATTTTAATATACATAACCATATTATGTATAACATATAACGATATTATGTATTACAAGTTAATTAGTCACGATTATTATTTGAAAAAAAAATTAACTTTTTTCAAGCAACCCTTAAATTTAAAAAATCTAGGTTAATACCAAACATTATCATATTGAATTCATTAAATATAATTTAATATAAAAAGTAATTGCTTAAATCTAAATAAGCATTTTTCTTAATTGAAAATGATAAATTTTTTAAGTTGCTATAAAGTAGTTAGTTTAAAAAAAAAAATCTAATAATTTAAAATTAACTTTATACAATTATTTAATTTATAAAAAAATATATAGGTAACAAAATTTTATTTTATTTTTAATTGCTTTATCTCCAAAATTGGGTAACAAATTTAATTTTCAAACTAAATCATCAATATTGGCGACCGTGTGGATAAATTTGTATTTTCCTTATTTTTTATTATAAGAAATGTGATTTCATTATTTTTTATTATAAGATCAAATGTGATTTTATTGTTATTCTTATTATTATTATTATTGAATATGCATCTATCCTTTACAAAACTAGAAAGATGTTTCGATTTTTCAATCTTATAATATTGCTTAAGAGGAAGAAAATTGTAAACTTTTTAGAGGATATATTTTTTTAGTGCAAACATATTTTAATATCCACGTTGAGTTATGCTCACTTTGACCATTAGAGCATAGAATTGAAATTTGCTCCAAAGTTAAAGACGTATAATTGAGACTTTTCACTTGTGTCTGCCTCTACTTCTACTTTTACAACTCTAACGTTACGTCACATTTGTGTTTTTATTTTAATAAAAAAAATCTTTGATATTTCAAGAGCAATTATGTATTTTAATTTAAATGACAAGTAAGAGGACTTTTATCTTTTATTATTATGTTTTTTTTTTAACATAAAATTTTTTACTTACAATTTTAATCAATATGAATTTATTAAGCCTAGTTTAGTTTTACATGGCCTATATTTGACTTTGTGTTAGTTTTACGTAGCCTGTATTAGAACTTTCCAAAAGAATGTGTAATAAAAACCCAAATTTGTATGATCTATATATTTGGTTTGTACATTAAACTTATATAGTTAATATGCATTACAAAAAAAAAAATTGTTGACAACTTTGGGCCTAAGCCCACGTAACTTTAAGTTGTTACGCCCGATATATATTGCAACGTAACATTGTGCTCTACTAAATATGACATGAATGTTCTGTTTTCTTAGTTGAAGTGAGATATTGTATGCATTCATTAGAAGTCGATTTGAATTTGTGTAACTTGAATTTATATAGTTCAAATTGGTAAACTAGGATCAGCAAATCCTAATACCAAATATATAGGCTAACTTAACCACGGGTTACACAAATCAAACAGTCAAACACCTTTTAATTGTTCAAAAAACAATCTTTTCAAAAAAAAATGGTCCAAAGAACCCTAGAGTTTATATAAAGAAAATTAATGAAAGCCTAAGGACTGTTCAAGCGACGAAATTGCATGTGTGGAGTTGAGTATTGTTCAAGTGAATGGGTTATTCACTTGAACAATACTCAACTTCAAATTTAAAGAGTAAATTCACTATTCAACTCTCTCAATTTACTATTCAAACTCCTCGCTTTCTTTTATTCTCTCTTATATTTCTTTAGGTAGATCCGCTTCAAATCACATGTCTTTTCCCATCTCTCTTTCCTTCTTACTTCCTCTCAAATTTGGTGGGTCCGACCTTTTTTTCTTTTTCTTTTTTATTTTAATTTTGGTGGGTCCCACACTTTCTCTGTTTATATTTTTTTTACCAAACTTCCCTACTCTTATCCCCTTCTTCTAATTTCCAATTATTCAAATTTTCTTCCACAATTTAATTGCTTTAATTTTATCTTCTTCCATACTCACAATTATATATATAATTATATATAGTGAAGTTTTCTAAATGGTAATGCAAATATATTATTTTTTTATTTCATAGATATTTATAATTTTCAGTTATTATATATGATATGAATTATACTTTTAAGTAGTTTTTGTTTTTAAGACATGTATATGTAGTTATGTCTTGTATAAAATAAATTTTAAATGCCAAGTTTAGATAATCAAATTTAAATTAATCTCAATTATTTAATGAAAAATTATTATTATTATTTTAATTAACGTTTTCTCTTATATATGTTTAAACAATTATAATTTGTAAAAAAATATATAATTTTAAACGAGAGTGACCTTAAAATAAGAATAATCGTTTATTTTGAATTTATAAAAATAAAGATACTTAGTTTTCATGCGAAAAAAATATTAAAATAAAATAATAAATTTATTTTTCAAATTAGTCATATTCAAAACAAAAAAATAAATTATATTGTATTTTGAACTTACTAAAAGAAAATCTATATTAAAAAGATGTCTAATTTTTAATCAAGATAACAAAGATAGAGCTATGATATTCATTTTGAGTTTAGTAAATTAAAATAATCTAATTGTTATTTTATTTTTAATATAGTGAATCTAAAAGAGCAATGTAATCCAATTGAAATAACAAAAAGCATAAAAAAAATTAAAGTAATTCTATCATTGAAATAAAATTCTAAGATTATGTCATAGAAATAAAAAAAAATAAACAATATATAATAGTAAGTATAACTCACTTAATTTTTTCTAAAAAAAATATATTTATAAAATAATATAACTTATCATTTACATTTTAGAATTGACATAAACAAATTTTAACCAAAAAAATACTAGAATTTAATTCTAATCTTAAAAAAAGAAAAATCAGCATAAATCCAATCTACACAATTCCGGACTCTGCATCTTGAACACAATATAGACTTCAAAATTCTAGGCTAAGAAATTCTACAACTTTGAAGACATATTAAACAACTTCATACTAATTAACTTCCAAGATTTACTCCCCATATTTAAGAAATTCATGTTTAACAACTCCATCATGCGGCTTGAACGACTCTAAGTATTTATTTTATTACTACTTTTCTAAAATTAGAACTATATTGAACGTCTTCTGAGTATTTATTTTATTACTACTTTTCTAAAATTAGAACTATATTTGATCTCACAGAGTTTAAAAAAATTTATCGGATGATTCTAAATCTTGAAAAGTTCAATAATGTAGGGGTCAAAATCTCATTTTGGTCGTTAAAGTTCAAGGTTTATTTGATTTTTTTCTTTTTAAAATTTTTAAATATCTATTTTTGTCTCAGCAAAAAAAAAAAAAAAAAGAGGGAGAGAGAGATTAGAGGGTCTATTGTGTATGAGGAAGGTACCAGCATCTCATAACACTTGAACGCTAATTTATTTTCTAATATTATTAAATATTTTTATTTTTATTTTTAAATGTCTCATATTTTATTGATCATTATTCTTAATCTAAATAATGAGCAATAATTATGAGTGGTCTGACATTAAAAAAATTTTAATTATTTGAATTTAATTTGGCCTCCAAAAATAAATTCATCTAAAAAATATTAGGGAATAGACCTATTGGTTAATATTTAGAAATACTAGTATGAAACACATGCAGTGCACGTGAAATTTCATTGTTTTATTTTAAAGTATAAAAACATGAAAATTAATTAAATAGTTAAAATTTTAAATATAATTTGGTTCTTTTATCTCCTAATATTTACCTCACTAACTTTTTTGTATTTTTCACGTTTATCATAAAATCGACGTCTCAATAATTCTCATCACTCACTGATCTGGTTGATGTGACTAAAAAAAATTGAGAAGTGTGATTATTTAAAAATTTTCCATAAGTAAAATACAATAACCAAGAATAAACAATTTTAACACATATTCCTTAATAACATGAATTTTTTCCTAAAAGAAGAAACATATTCATGGATTTTTCATCCTTTTTTGTTCCTAAACATAACGATGCATAAAAGGAAATAAAAAATTTGTTTTGATTTCTTACTTGAGTCATTGAAAAAAATAATGACAAACTAAAAAGTTGAACAAATTGCTTATATATCGTAGGTAATGAAGTCTTTTTTGAAATACAATTATTAACATTGCATTGAAATAAAAACTAAAAGTTAAACGTTAAATCAAACAATTTGACTAAAATATAAGAAGACACAAGATATTGACTACACTACAACAATTCTGCCCTTCAGCGACGAAAACAAGCGACGAAATATTTTTCATCTAATAAAACGCGATGAAAACGCCTTTCGTCGCATATGTAGCGACGAAAACAGGAATCGTCGCTTTTAACAGCGACGGAATGCGTTTTCGTCGCTCATAAGAGCGACGAAACGCGTTTACGACACCGTTTGCCAGCGCTTAACTTAAAACGCACTGGCAAAACGACGTCGTGGGGCTAAGCGACGAAATAATTTCGTCGCTTAGCCCCTCGACCTAAATCCACCCTCCTCCTTTCTTCCCCAATTTTCTTTTCTCCTTTTCTCTTTTCTCCCTCCACCGCCGCGCCCCCTGTCCGCCCCTCCTCCTTTCTTCCCCAATTTTTTTTCTCCTTTTCTCTTCTCTCCCTCCATCTCTGTCGCGCCCCCTCTATCCTATATTTCTTCCCCAAGTTATCTTTTCTCCCTCCGTTGCTGCCGCGCCCCCCCCCCCCCCCCATTTCTTCAGATCTTTATTGCTGCCGCGACCGCCTCCCTCTACCGTCGGTGCCGTCACTTTCTCTGCCATCCATCGTCGCCGTCGCTTTCAGTATTGTCGCCGCCGTGAATAGAAACTTTGCATGTGTTTCTGCTAAAGAAGGTTGGGTTAATCTTGATATGAATGTGGCTTTTAACTCCCTTTTTATTCCGTTTTGTTTTGTTTGTTGAACTTGCAATTTTTTTTGGGTGTTTTTCAGAAGCAAAAGAGGGAATCTGTAGCCATATCCCATTCAGGGATTGAGAAGCATTTGAGTGTTTTTCTTTGCCGTCTCCTGATCCAATTCGTAAGCTCAATCTCTGTTTTTCTCATGCTATTTAGATCGTTGTTATTTACTGTGTTCATAAACATCCCTCAATTTTGTTGTAGTGTTTAGTTTGATTTTGAGTTTCATTCTAGGAAAAAAAATTGTGTTGAGTTGGTAGGAATTTAAAGCAACGAATTAAATATTTTAAAAGAATAAAATCATTAAAACTCTTCTCTTTTCATTGGATTAGTTCGATCTCTAAATTTCTTTGTATTTATTATATTATATTCTATCATAGGTCAAGTGAAACAATCATTCTAAAAATAGTATCCGTTGATTATTGGTTGATAAATATGAACTAAAATGTTTGGTAAATTTAAATATTAACAAAGTATAAAAACCACCATGGTACCATCCTTGAACTTTCAAAATCAACTTTCACAAATGAAAAAATTAGACCTATAAATTTTCAAATTTCATGTATTTTCCATTTAACTCTTTAGCTTATGTGATATGTTGATCATAATAATCTAACTTATGCTTAAGACAATTAGTATTAGTTAAAATTGACAAAACTAAAAGTAGGAAACTATCGTACACAAAATTAATTGTTTACGAACTTATTAAAATATTTTAAAAATATAGTGACTAAATTAAATAGACAATCTTAAAAGTTAAAAGATAGTGACCTATTGAACATAGAATTAAAAATCAATCTATTTATATTACATACAGAAATTTCATAAACTCAATATGATTTTTTTAAAACTTGTATTGACTCAATAAACGAAAACTTAATTTGGGTCTGTGATTTGAATAATCATAGCTTCTAATTCTACCATGAGCTAAATTCTTCTTAATTTAAAAGTTTACAATTATGACACAATTTCAACCCTCTATTACGTACTAAAGTGTAGAAATTTAATTCCATAGATTTATTTTTCAATATATCTATATTTATATTTATATTTATAACCATAGTAGGGAGTGAGCTCTTCTTATAGGTACAATTTCAGACACTAAACACACGCATGACATGTGTTGTGAATACCGAATTGTTAGATGGGTCTTTCTTTGAATGGTTTTGTTTCTTCTTTTCAGAACTAAGTTTATTTTCATATCTTTTTGAACTTGTTATTGCTTTATTGATCCACTATATTCTACTATTGATTAGGAAAATTATGGATAGAACTTGGATAAAAGATCTGAATAGGTTAAGCAAAGAATATAAAGAAGGGATTAGATCATTTGTTGAATTGTCAAAGAATCACGTTGACAAGAGAGGATTTGCACGTTGTCCATGCAAGCGATGTCAAAATACTAAATGGAAACGACCCTATGATGTTGAAGAAGATTTATATAAATATGGAATGTCTCCATTTTATAGTAGATGGATTTTTCATGGAGAAACTCGAGATTTATCTGCTTATGTGACTCGAAGTGAAAACACCACACGTAATGTAGAGGGATCAGATGGAATTACTGAAATGTTAGACGATTTGACTAATGAGGAATATCATGGTCAAGATTACTCAACTGGGATTGGATCAAGTGATAATAGTCAAAGTGGAAGTAATAAGTTTCAATCGATGTTTGAGGAAATTAATCGAGAGCTATACCCTGGATGTACATCAATTTCCTCGCTAACCTTCTTGTTTAAATTAATGCATATCAAAATACTCAATCATTGGAGTAATAAGTCATTCGATATGCTATTACAATTATTGAAAGAAGTTTTTCCTAATGGTTCTAAAATTCCAGAATCTTCTTATGATGCAAAGAAGATGTTGCGTGACCTAGGTTTAGGATATGAAAGTATGCATGCTTGCAAAAATGATTGTATGCTATTTTGGAAAGAAAATGCGCAAGTAGATAGATGTCCACAGTGTAATGAATCTCGTTAAAAAATTAAGAAGAGTAAAAGAAAGAAAATACCGCACAAAATATTGAGACATTTTCCATTGAAGCCGAGACTAGAAAGATTATTTCTGTCAAAACATACCGCTAGAGACATGAGATGGCATATGGAAAAGAGAAAAAATATAGGAGTTCTAAGACATCCAGCAGATGCTGAGGCTTGGAAACATTTTGATAGAAAATATCCCTGGTTTGCAAAAGATCCAAGAAATGTTAGATTAGCATTGGCCACAGATGGATTCAATCCATTTTGGCAATATGGGAACAACCTACAGCACGTGGCCAGTAATGTTGATTCCATACAACTTTCCACCATGGAAGTGTATGAAAGAAGCATATATTTTCATGTCGTTACTCATACCAGGGCCAAAGGCTCCAGGAAAGAAGATAGATATTTACTTACAACCATTGATAGATGAGTTGATGGAGTTGTGGAGTAGCGGCTTTGAGACGTATGATGCTTGCAGTGGTCAGAACTTTCGACTCCATGCAACTTTGATGCGGACAATCAATGACTTTCCTACATATGGCAATTTGTCGGGATGAAGTACGAAAGGATATAAGTCATGTCCAATTTGTAACGAAGACGTTACATCTGCCCCATTGCATAGTAAAATATGCTATATGGGACATCGTCGATTCTTGCATAAAGATCATCCCTGGTGTAAAAGTAAACAGTATAATGGAGAAACCGAACAGCACCACGTCATTTTTCTGGATCGGATGTCCTTCACCAATTAGAATCCATTGAGTTTCCGCCACTTGGAAAAATTGTAAACATCTTACAATGGAAAAGGAAACGATTGCATAATAAAGTAAATTGGGTGAAGAAAAGCATCTTTTTTGAATTACCATATTGGTCAAATCTTAAGATTCGACACAAACTTGATGTTATGCATATTGAGAAAAATATATGTGATAATGTCATGGGCACATTATTAAACGTCGAAAGGAAAACAAAGGACACTGATAAAACACGTAGAGATTTAATGAGGTTGAACATTCGTAAAGCACTGCATCTTCAACAAGTCGGTAATAAATGGGTGAAACCGCATGCGAGCTACACTTTAACAGTAGAAGAAAGAAGGAAATTTTGCAACTTCTTGAAAACAATTAAATTTCCTGATAGTTTTGCATCAAACATATCGAGATGTGTTAGTGGTAAAGATTGACAGATATTTGGACTCAAAAGTCACGACTCACACGTCTTGTTGCAAAGACTTTTACCAGTGGGGGTTCGTCCTTTCTTGCCCAAAGATGTGAGTTCGGTAATTGCAGAATTGTCAGATTTTTTCAAGGATCTGACTGCAAAGACTTTAAAAGTCGAGACTTTGAATAAGCTACAAGAAGTAATCGTATTGATTTTATGTAAATTCGAGAGAATATTCCCTCCAGCATTCTTCGATGTCATGGTTCATCTAGCTGTTCACTTACCAGAAGAAGCCAAACTTGTTGGACCTGTCGGTTATAGTTGGATGTATCCAATAGAGAGGTATGATATGTTAGTGCTTTCATGTCTAGTTTTCAATATATTTATTTATTTGGTCATAATAACACTTTCTCATAGGAGATTGATGACATTGAAACAATACGTAAGAAATAAAGCGCGCCCTGAAGGATCTATAGCAGAAGCATTCATTGCAAATGAATCGTTAACGTTCTGCTCGATGTACCTAAGTGGAATTCAAACAAAGTTCAATAGGCCAGTTCGGAATGATGATCAGCAAGACTTGAATGAAACAAATAAAGGATGTCTGTCTATGTTTTTACAAAATGCACGTCCAATCGGTGGTTCAAAAATGAAACAACTTTCGCATACTGAGTTACAAAAAGCCCATTGGTATGTCTTAATCAATTGCGAAGCAGTCGATGAATACAAAAGGTATGTTTTTTTTTATATATTTAGAAAATTATTCTTACTTCAAACATCTATTCATTGTTCGATCATTGGGTAGAGAACACGAAATGGAGCTTCAACATGGAAGTAGTGGTAATCTCACGAGGCTTCAAGAGATCTTATTTCCATAATGGTTTAAAAAAAAGTGAGTTCACAAGTTTGTTCGACATCAAATGAAGTTATAAATGAGTTGTATGCACTTGTCTGTGGCCCGGACCGTCGAGTAAATTCATATCAAGGGTGTGTTACTAATGGGGTTCGGTTCAACACAAACGAGAGGGATGGTGGTTGCACCACTCAAAATAGTGGAGTGTGTATTTGGTGGAGATGATAATGAGAGATCCGACTTCTACGGTATTATTAAGGAAGTGATAGAATTGAAGTACATTAAAGACAAACGAGTTCTTCTATTTAGGTGCGATTGGTATGATACAAATCCTAAGAAGAATCATGTTCGTCAAAATAATAACTTTACAAGCATAAACACGCATCACTTATGGTATAAGGATGATCCGTTTATACTTGTTTCTCAAGCACAACAAGTATTTTATGTTGATGATCTCCAATTAGATAATGGATGAAAAGTAGCTCAAAGAATTCAACACAGACATTTATGGGATGTGCCTTAAGTAGAAGAGATTGATTTAGTCGAAGCCAATATCAATCAATGTGCAGTGGATGAAGTGGATCTCGAGACACAAACATTTCATAGACCAGACATAGATCCAAGTATAGTATCTGACAATATTGGTAGAATTGAGATAGTATTAAATTTTGATGAAGTACAAGACGAAATAGAGGATGAGGACGAGGACGAGGACGAAGATGAATATGATGAAACAACATCGTCGGATGAAATGGATGATGACTCTGACATTGATGAGTAATTCAATATGGTATATTATATGTTTTGTCAGTTTATAATTTTTATTTCGGACTAATCCTAACAACTTGTGTTCTGTTTTCTTATTTTCATTATGTAGACAGAATGTCATTAGACAGCGAAGGTGAGGATACCATCGCTGGAATCACACGAGCTCGAGGGGAAACTCGTGGCGAATTCTTGTTACGAGTCGTAAATTCAGTTGGACAAATCAAGCTCGAATGGACGGAGCAACAGGGTAGACCAGTTGGACCTGGGTCAGCTTCGTTTAACAGCGAGATAGGCTATTTGGCACGCAACAATATTGATGTGAAGCGTGCAAAGAAAAAGGAGATAACGGTCCTAGAGACTAATAAAATCATTCAGATGTTACTGGTAAATATTTTTTCTTATGTTGTATTTGTTGACCGCTAATAATTGAATATGTTGTTAACTTGTTTTAATGACTACGTTTTGTAGGAGAAGTTTGTTGTCGATATATCTCAGCCATATGTGCATAGATATATTTTATACGAGATTGGAACTCGATTCAAAGATTATCGAGCGAAACTACATCGCCATTACAAAAAGTCACGTGATCCAGCACGTGCTCGCCAAAAGCCGTATAAAGACATAAAACAAGAAGACTGGAACATATTGTGTGATAGATGAGAATCTCCTGCATGGAAGGTAACTAATATATGATCTTAATTCTTTGTTATCATTTTATAAGTATCGTTTCTTAACTAAACATGTAATTTTGTAGGAAAAATCTGCCAGAAATAAGATGGCACGTAGTAAATTGAGGTTCAATCATCGAGGTGGACCAAAACCATTTCAGTGTCATCGAGAATATTTGGTATGAACCAAATAATTTATTTGAATTGTATTGCTAGTTTAGATTTTAGGTTCTTACTATTTTTACTACAACTTAACAATTTTTTTTAATAGAGAAAAGAATATGAGACATATTTAAGTCCCATTCATATATTCTTCAATATGCATTATTCGGAGGAAAAATGTTGGATTAACGAGGAAGCGAGGAATTCATATGTAAGTATTCATTTAATTTTGTCATACTTAAAGTATTGATGTAAGATATATATATCTTAAAGCTCTTAACGACACATTTATTTTTTTTAGGAAGAAATGATTACCTTAAAGGCGTATCATGCTTCTCAAGGAGACGAAAAAACAGAAGAAGAAATTATGGAGACGGTCCTTGGGAGAAGATCAAACTATATAATACGAATGGGATATGGACCGAAACCCACCAGAAACAAAGGATCATCATCAAAATACTTTGATGAATATGTGGAGTCATTAGAGGCTCGTCTTCAGAAGCATGAGGAAAAATTGGCAACTCAACGAAAAGCGAACGAAGACCAACAAATTGCCACCCAAGAACAAATACAAAAAGCATTGGAGGCTCAAAGCCAGGAGTTTAACAGGAAACTTCTCTAAATGCAACAAATGTTTCTTTCGGGGCGAGGAAGTTCATCAAATAGTAAGGTATGTCGTGAAATTAGTTTCTTGATGTTATGGTTATGTGCTCAAGTGTTAAAACTTTACGTACGTTTTGAGAGTATATCTTCTAGATTATGTTTGTCTGAAGTATGATATGATTTACGTATGATATTGAGTATGTCTGATTTTCTTTGGAATATATCATACCTTTGGAATATGTCTGAGTTTATCTGGAGCTCTGTTTTGGAATGTTTGGTTGGAGAGTAAAAGAGTTTGTGACGTTCGTGACATTGGGGGGGGGGGGGGGGGGGGGGGGTAATATTTAATAAGTGTTATAATTTAAATGGTTGATCTCGTATGATTTTTAGGAGAGGAAGATATGGGTGGGTGTTATGCGTTTATGTGTGTGTATTGAGTATGTATGCTTTTCTTTGGAATATATTTTACCTTTGGAGTATGTCTGAGTTTATCTGAAGCTTTGTTTTGAAACGTTTGGTTGGAGTGGAAATAAGTTTGTGAAGTTCGTGACATGGGGGGGGGGGGGAAATAAGTTTTAAATAGTGTTATAAATTCAATTGTTGATCTCGTGTGATAATTTTTTTGGGAGGAAGATATGGGTTAGTGGTTATTATACGTTTATGTGTTTGGTATTGTGACATTGGGTTATGATTTTTTCTTTTTGGTATTGTGACATTGGATGGGTATATGTGACATTGGGTTATAAGTTTATGTGTTTGGTATTGTAACAAAAAGGGACGGGTTTGTGACATTTGATGTATTTGGTATTTATTATGCATTTGGTGGTTGTTTTACTATCATGTTAGTTAGTTTAGTTTATTGGTTTGATTTTATTTATTCATGTAGGCTCTACTTTTATACTTATACTACAAAAATAATTGATACAATTCTTTGTGCATGATTGATGCCACAAGGATGGTGGAGGCTTGGACATTGGAGAGGATTATTTAGTTAGATGCTTGACGTTATTTTTCTTTTGTACTCTAATTTTATAATGAATTTTATTTTTACACACTTTGCAATGTTATGAATGATACAATTGTTCAAAGATATTTGCTATATTTTTAAAATTTAGCAAAAAATTTTAAGGTCAAATTTTGTTATTATGGAAAAAGTATATTCAGCAAATTTTGGATGAGAAATGAAGAATATTAAAATGTTTGTATGGAAATCGTGGAAATTTAGGATTGAAATTAGGAAAGAAAGAAACAATGAAATAATATTATTAATACAAAAAAAAGCGACGAAACGTTTTGGTCGCCTGCCAATAAAAAAGGTGATGAAACGTTTTGGTCGCTTTATAGGCGACGAAACGCCAAAAGAGGGATTCCCTGGCGACGAAAAACGTTTCGTCGCTAACGCAGCGACGAAAACGTGGTTTCGTCGCTGAAACCGTTCAGCGACACGGAATCAGTGACGAAACTAGCGACGTAGTCCATTTCGTCGCTGAAAAACGTCAGCGACGAAATTTAGGCTTCAGCGACTAAAAATTTTCGTCGCTGAATGTCTAGAATTTTGTAGTGTAAAAGAGAAAAACATACTGAACCATAAAGAATATTCAAGTTTTGGTGAGAAAAAATTGGGAGAAATAGTAAGAAAAAACTCTTTATATAGTGAAGATAAAGAATTACGAAACTTGTGAAATTCCTTACTAATTATAATTAAAAATAAGTTATAATTTTAAAATTAATTCATAGAAACAAATAGATAAAACTATATATATTCTAACCCTTTATATTCTAAAATTTGACATGATTAAGTGAGAGAAGATTAATTTGAAAAAAGTGGAATTTGTAAAGTTGAATATAAAATATTTTTAAAGAAAATGAAAAAAGAAATAGAAATTCGAGGAAGTGACGTGGGAGAAAGAGAGGGAGAGCATGAGAGACAAAATTTATATTTGAAGGAAAAAATTGCCACAAAATAAATTAAAATGACAAAATAGGAAGAAAAAGTTTTTTTCTATACCCCTTCTATGTATAGTATGGATCATGAATGTTATTTTTTTAAAAATTAAACTTTTTTCTTGTCATAAAATGTCTTTTATAAAAATTTAATTACTCAAACTTAGTTTTTAAAAATTCTTGACCAGTGAGAATTTTCGGAAGGAAACATTTCTTCTTTTTTTCTTTTTTAAATATTTATTTGCTAAACATAAATTTTGTCATGACAAAAAGGTAAAATAATTTTGTATTGGTATTTCAATTACTTTTTCAAACCAAGCAGGAGGATAAACGATACACAATTTTATTAGGAAATATATTAAAAATCAAATTTTGGCCTCCCAAGATATTGATCTTTACCCTTACAAATCAAGAACATTGGCCTCCCCAAATATTTCGAGGGTTCATGTCGGAAGTTTCCTTATGAATTTTTAAATTAAAAATCTCCACCAAATAATATCACAATGAAATTGACATAATATATACACATTTGTCAAGTATTATATACATAATCGAAATAAACGTGATAGAAAATCAAATCAATCAAATATGATGTTACAAGAAACAAAAGAAAAAACAAAACAAGGAGCGTACCTCAAAAATAATGTTCGAAAGAATTAAACTCGTACTTAGAACAAAGGTAGAGAAACAAAGTACATCAACCTACTTTATTCTAGCTCATTCGATAACAACATGGAAACTTACCGTCATGTAAACAAATGCCGAGTTTTGCCTCCTTATTCAAATGCGGTGCAAGAAAATTGTGGTGAAAATAGTGATAAAGCAAAAAATTGAGAGAAAGTGGATAATGAGAGGAAAAAATAAAATAAAATAAAATTAGTAACAAAAAGAAAGGAAAAAGATAAAAGAAGTTATGGTGAGTGGAAGAGAAAAAAAAAATAAATAAAAATAAAGAATGAGACAGGCCGTGTGATAGATTGTGAAGAACGAGTGAGGAAAGCAAACTTTAGGAGAGAGCCAGAAAATAGAGAAATAATAAACCTTTTGTGATGTGCTTTTGGTGGTAGAAACGTTCTATTTACAATGTCACCCTATCAATAGCGATGGCCACCAGGACATCAAAGGTTGAATGTTAAGCGACGTTCCAAACATCTCTTGAAAAGTAGAGGTGTCAACTTGGTGGGGAAGTATGTAGTTTGAGAATTTATTTATTGATTAATTTCAAAAACTTTAATAAATTGGAGAAAAAAGAAAGGAAAAAAACACCGATCTCACAGCCACAAGCAAAGAAATACGAAATAAAGACATGGAAATAGAAATTCAAGATCGGTAATTTAAGAGCCTTTTTGGTAAAGTTTATATTCTTGTTTATGTTTCATACCTTTTATCTTCTTGTTTATGTTTCATTCATTTTTAATAATTAAAAAAATGAATTGTATGACCCAACATCTATGAATTCAAATATAATAAAACAATCTTTTTATTTATATTTAAAAAAAAAATTAAAAGAAACATGAAACAAAAAACTTGTTTAGATTGTTTTCAAAATTTGTATACAACTTTTATGAAAAAAAGAGAAACAAAAACCAAAAATGCTTAGATTTCTTAAAAAATTTTTGAATATTTTGAATGATTTCTTAAGAAAATTTTGAAGAAATATACCAAAAAGAAACTATCAAAGATAAAAAAGAGGTGAAGAAAGAGGTGAAGAAAGCCACACCAAATCATCACGATTCTAGTAAAGATGATAATGGACAAACTAGACATCTAATTCTAACAACAGAAATTAAAAACCACAATAATTTTCTTTTTGGCAAACCAATCCATAGTGATTCTAACCATTAGAAATCACAATCTGACCATCGCAGCTTAGAGGTTGTAACAATCCGGACGACTCCAATCCGGGGCATTATGATCCTACACTACATAATGTTATAGCCGAAAGGGCAGGCATTTATCAGCAAGAAACCAATCCAATATGAACACGCAAAAAGCAGGGAAGAAAACTAAATGGATTCAAAAGACATTAGATTGGATCCAAAAGTCAAATAATGGGATGTTGATTGCAAAGACTTATTGTTAAAACAGAATCCACTTTTCTGTGCATCTGAAACCAACCAGAGGTTTATACAGAGTTAAGAAAACGAACTCAGAGAGGAAGCTGCACCGAAGAATCCTGTTGTTATAAAGTAGAGCATCTTCTTCTTATTGTGCTGCAAAAGTCAACAAAATGCACACATTTTTCTCTCGTATCAACCAGAGGCCGTCTTCTTCTGCTGGAAGATGACTGCATAGATCGGAACGGCCACACCGATGCTGAAAGCAGTGAATACTCCGAGCGTCATGGTCAGCTTCTGATTCTTCATCCTGTCCAAGTTATACATGTGCTTTGCATGCAAATAGTAAGGCTCATCGTGGCCATGTGCGTGGCCTCCCATTCTCTTCGCACCAGTTGAGTGAAACCCTCTATTAGCTGTGGGGCATGGCATGACACACAACCATCATTTTTAGGATTTAATAACCTTGAAATATGGAAAAATTGGATAAACTATCACCATAACTAATCCAAATTACAAATTACAAGATTAGTAATAGATTTCTGAAGTTTAAAGTGTCGAATAATGTTTGAAGTTTAAAAGTCCCTTGATGTTCAATTTTATGAACTATTCGACATATATTAAGATTCATAGATTTATTAGATACAACATTGACTTTTGTGTCTAATAGGATCTTTGACCTTTTCACTTTGTGTCTTCATCAAATTTTAATAAAATAATAAATGAATGACCTATTCGATACAATGACTTATTAGACATAAACTTAAAAATTCAGATCTATTAGACACTTTAAAGGTTTAAGGACATATTAGACATAAAATTAAAAGTTTAAGGACCTCAACACGAGCAAAAGCTTGTTTTAAGTGGCAAAATTTTGCGACAGAACCAAGATCTGAAATCTCCTACAGAATTCCAGTGTGAAAGTTTACAGTATTCGTCTATAACTATCGGAAATTTGAAATATGTGAGAACATGATTTTTCATTGGAAGTAAACTTTGCACTGAACATAGAACGATTTCACATTCAACCTAATTGCATATCAGTGATCGCACATTTTGGGTGAAATATTAGTATGCAAATATGCTATCCACATCACCTTGCTAGCATCAGAATCATGAAGACATTAAAATATCTCAATTGGAGCAGGAGCACCAAGCAAAAATATCTTCCATGGATCATGAATCAATTCATGTAAAATGTACTACAATACAACTTCATACAACATTCTAACACAATATATCTAGCCTGACAATTGTTGAGAACATGGTTTCTTGAACTAACAAACCATTTCGTATTCTGTATTCTATGCATCCCTAATAAAAATGCTGTTTGAATTGCAAACATAGTATATTTGTTCATTTTAATTCGTTAATTAATTGCTTATATTTGAAAAAAATAGAAGGGAGAAAAACACGACATTTACAGATAAACCGAGAAAATTACTTTTATTGATTTTATGTACTAGCACATCAACCATTTTTCTTCAAGTTGAAAATGATGATATTGAAAAGGACCCAAACCATAAGTTTCGGAAAATGGGATTGGAGTTAGATTACTTGGACTGCAGGAGATATTAACCGAGAAAATTTTTGTTGGGCTTCAAATTGAGAAAGAAAATTGGAGGAAACGAGGCCATAAGTCTTGGAGAATAAATGAGGTAGGATAACTTGCACTGCACAAGAAATGGGTGAAGCAGGCTGTTTTATTAGTATAATCAACAAGAATGGCAAAAGCTAGCCCCCTTCATGATATATTGACGTTTTTATCATAGAAATAAAATTTTACATAAGTATTCTTTCTTAGCAACTTGTTCTCTTTTCAACTACATCTTTCTTTGCAGCGTTCTTTGCATTTGTCTGCTATGTATAACTTCGTTATTTGATTATCTTTTGCTGTCTTCTTCATTTGTTTTGATGAAATTCAGAAAAGGGAAAATCCCTTGCTTGGGGTTAAAAGGCCTCCAGCTCATCAGAAGAATCAAAGATCATTTGAACTGTAACTAGTAAAAGAGGAGAAAAAAATATTTACCCCAGCCAAGAGCCATAACCAAAACACCAAAAAAAAAAAAATGATAAGGTTGAAATTTGCTACGGAAGATCTTGTTGTTTGGATTGCATAGGGGCCTGCCATCCAAAGGTTGCTGCTGATAGGTTCCAAAATCTGCTAGCGAACTCACATGTTATGAATACGTGCCCATGTGATTCTGCATCTTCCTTGCACATGATGCACCAATTGGGGGAGATAGCAAGGTTTGGAACCTTTGTTAGATGTCTTGTGTGTTGATGGCTTTGTGAACAATCTCCCAACAAAAGAAATATATCATCTTGGATATTTGTCCCACCAAATTTTATCATAAAATATGGCATTGTGAGAAGCTCCAAAATCATGGATTTAACAGAAATAATTCGAGTCACAAGGCGATGTCCATTTGTCGTTCTATGGGGGAAAGGCACACTTGGATAATTTTCGAGCAAGGATGAGCCACTCTGTAAGGTCTTTCCTCCTTTATTTGTCTACAGAATGAGTAGGTCCCATAAGTTTGCAATGCTTGACCATGCTTTGCAAACCCCAGTATCCTTGGAGGTGGATAAAGCAAGGAAGCAAGGGGAATTCCTGACTAAGGGAGAGTTAAGACACCCATCAAATATACCAAAAGCAAAGATTAGTACCACTTCCAATTCTACAAGAAGCTCTACCTTTACATCAATCCATGAACTTTGAATCGGTGGGGCTAGGTTACTAGCCAAGAATTATGGTCTAATTCTCCATATTTACCTAAATGATTCTTTTGGATATGTACCATCTCCCAGTCCATTTTGTGAGGAGGGCTTGGTTTCTTCTCTTAATGTTGCCAATACCAAGGTCTCATTTGGATAACAGAAGGTGAACATTTTACCAATTAACTGGATGCACTTTGCCGTCTATATTGGGCCCTCCTAAAGGAAATTTCTGAAGATTTTCTTATGGTGTTTGGCTGCCATGACCGGAATGCTGAATAAGGATAAGTAATAAGTAGGCAAATTGGAGAGAACACCTTGGATGATTGTGAGTGTGCCTCCTTTATGTATGTAATGATGGATCCAGTTGAGCAGCTCACTCTCAACCTTTTCAATGATAAGAAGCAAAAGAGATTTGGAGCAGTACTTGTTGTTTACGAGAAGCCCCAAATAGGAATAAGGCTCAGAACCAACCTTGCAATATAAAAATATTAGCAACAGAGGAAAAACAGTGGTATCTTCCAGACCCAGGAATTTGCTATTTGCCATAATTTATGTCAAGTCCATAAGCTTTCTCAAATATATTAATAATGATTGAGAGATTCCAAATGTGTTTAGGATCCTTTCTTATCATCTGCAAGCAAATTGAAGATGGCTAATGCTATGGGTGTTGTTCCTTGAGTAGTATCCAACAATTAAACCAGTAATTGGTTCCTTGTATATGAGGTAATGAACAACTAAATTGAAGATAAATAGGGACACCCTGTCATCATCTTACCTCTAGGCTTGCTGTTGAATATGATGATGAAGTTTGCACTAGAAACACAAGCATAAATCCAATCGCTCCATTTCCCCCAAAACCTTCAGCTTTAATAATAGCATCTAGAAAATTCCAGTGAACTTTGTCAAATGCTTCCTCTAGATCAAGCTTATAAGATAACTCCTTTCCTTTTCCTCAATTTCCAATCATCATTGATTTCATTGGTAATGAGGGATGCATCCACAATTTGCTTCCCATTCATAAAAGAAAATTGGTAGTCCGTGATTGTGTGTGAGAGAACGTATTTTAGCCTTTCAAACAGCAATCTTGCCAATATTTTGTGTGCACAGGGGGATGAGACTAATGGGATTACAGTTTTGACATCCTCTTTTTTTGGAATGAGCCAGAAATAGATTCCACCAATGAGGCTAGCTTTATGATACCGTTTTGAAAGACCTTGGAACACTGCCATCCTGATGCTTTGAGATTTTTTTAAAAAATCCCACTGTGAAACCATTTCAACTAGGGTTTTTGTTAGAGCCCAGAATCACAAACCCTTGGAACCTCTTCTTCGGAGAAGTCTTTCTCCAATCATTGGCCGAGATCATCACCCTCGAGATCTCTTCTCCAAAGAAGTCTTTCTCCAATTGCTTGCTGAAATAATCAGGGATAATGCTCCAGTGAAGGTTTTTTGGAATAAACCTTGGGTCATTTTTTCTCGTGTATAATACTTGTAGAAGTTAATGAATTCTAATTTAATCTCTACATCAGACAGCAAGCTATATCCATGTCTGGAAAAATTTTCCATTCTTTTTGTTGGCTTTACTGTTCTTTTTCAGCCGATTCCTTTTTGTTATTATCACTCTTTTACAGTTAATTTTAGTTTGCTTATTTTTTATTAAAGATTTGATTGTTTCTCAATTTAAAACTGTTTGAGAGAATTGTTGGAAGTTAGACCATATGCAGAAATTGTAAAACGTAAGGTAATGTAAGGAACTAAATTGCTAGCTGATAAAGTAACAAAACCTGATTTCATCAACAATGATTCTGAAGACCTCAGCAGCTTTGCGCTGGACTTCACTCCATTGCTTAAGGACATTTTCTCTGCTTACAGTTACTTCTCCCTTCTCGCTTATTTGCTCAAGCAAGAGTTCCTATAAACGTAAGATAAGTTAAAAAAAATTAAAAAATAATTCTAAATGGCCAGTTGTGTGTGCAGAGAGTAGAGGAGCTCATTGTCACAGGAAACAAGAAAATTAAATGTTTAAAAATACGTTTTGCCAAAACTTGATTGCAAACTGTTCGTTTGGGATGTGGGCAGAAGCATCACAATTTTGGTAGGATTATGACGTATATACTCCACCATTTATAACCAGTAAAAGCTAATAAATAATCGAAAGCTTCATAGTGCCATAAGAAAATAAGAAAATGGAATCCATAGATTCTTCATCGTTGTTATCTGCTTTGTATAAATACAGAAAAATGTAAAGCAACCATCATAATTAAATTTCATATCACTGAAAGATGCAATTGGGAAATATATCCGAAACAAACGAGTAATCGAGAAGCAAATCCACAGATCTGGACGACCCAGCAAGGAAACTAAAAAATTCCATCAGAAACCAACAATGAAGATTTTATTAAATCGAAGACTTACGAGATGGAAAGCGTCAATAGCTTGAAATTGATCACGACAATAACAAAAAGAAAAAATATCGAGCGTAGGTTGAAAACCTAAGGCCGATCAAGAAATGAGAACAATCATGAAATTAGATTAAACAAGAAAGAAAATTCTAGGCTTACAGTGGAACAGCAGATCCTCAAGCTTTGGCTCAAGTTTACTTTTATGCCGATGGGATTTTGATGAACAGAAGGGACACCTTTTATACACACGTCACCAATTAGGGCAATTTTCGGCAAACCAGTTCAAAATTTGGGGAAAATGTTTCGTTTTTATCTCTATTACCACGTTGGTTCCTTGAATGTAGTTTTCTTTTGTTATTTTAGAAAAAAAAAAATTGGTAATTTTTACCTGGGTCTGCCATAAAAACATTTTAAAAAATCACTATTTTTCCGAACAAATAATAATGACAAAAGTATAAAATTAAAGTCACGTTCACTTACAATAATTGAGAAGAAAGTCAATTGTAATGTGAATGTTATTTCTTTGATGTTGTTTTTTGAAAATTTTCTTTAAAGCGAAATGAGAAACACATTGATATTATTTACTAAAACTGTCTGAAAACAGAATATAGATCAAATATATAACCATTACTAATATAATCTATTGAAGGGTAAAAATGGACTTGTCATGTGGAGAGCTAGGAAAGATCGGTATGTAAGGTCTTTTTCTCATAAACTTAGAGACATGATGTGGTCGACCTTGGCAACCAATAAACTCGATAAAACCTCACTTGGTTGAAGGAAATGTCCTGCTTCGACCTTAGAAACTCAACAGAGCGACCTTGAGCAACCGATTTCTTGACAGCACAACCGAACGGTTGAAGGTCATTATCACCTAACTCTCCATAAATAGAAGCATTTCATTCTGACTCCAGATATGCAATCAAGCTTGGTTTGAGCTTAAGATTATCTCTTTTACTGTTTGCTTCCTTTCTGTAGGTCTTTCTCACCAAGCTCGCTCCTAAACTTAACTATACCCTATTTGACCAATTCTCGAGTCATATAAGAAAACACTACAAACAGTTGGTGTCAGCTATGGGAAAAGACAAAAACAAGTCATTTCTTACCCAAGCTATGACTCATACTGATTCGCACAACTCTAGTACTCGAAGCAATCGGGATGGCCAACTAGTTCTACACCCGCAAGATCCTCTTGCTGCATGCACTTCGAAGGACACACCTCCTACCCCATGAATATAGGAGTTTGGACCCGCCAAACTTCAGCTTCAAGAAATGACCTTCCTCTAGCAAGAGGACGGCTATTGACTCATGGTGCTCATGGGGGAAATGGGACAACATGTTAAACTAGACAAAATATTAATCGCCTAGTGGATCCCGACGTGTTTGCAATCATGCGAGCTGAGATGAATGATATGAGGATCCGAATGGAGGCAATGAAGCAGACCTCTCAATATCTCGAACAAGCCACGATGGTTCAGAACTCACGAAAACACGATCCACGAAAAGGGAAAGATCCTATTGATCAAATCCTTCCTAAAGAAGTAGCTCATGGTGGTCGAGCTAATGAAAGACTTAATCTCCCATATTCTCTTCAACTTTCTTTTCTTTTCTTTTTTTTCTAATTTATTCTCTCTCTAAAATGGAACTTAGAATATAAATAGTTTGTGGCTGTGTCTTTTTAGTTTTTAATTTTACAAAAGTTACTTTACTTGGTTGAGCAGGGTGGATCTTTATGGTGGCATTTAATAATTTTTCTTTTCCTTTTTACTTAAACAAAAAATAGTTGAATGACTGATTTACCTCCAAAATTGAATTGAAAAGAAAGGGCAGTAAAAGAAAGTTTCCTTTTATCTTAACTTTTATATATACTATAGATATTGTTTTTTATTATTAAAATTCGATGAGAATCTCAATAATGTTTTTAACTTAACATGATTAATTTTTATTTTATAACATAAATATTAAAAATATATTTTTAGTCGTTGAGGTTTGAAGTAGGTGTCTATTTGGTCCTTGCAGTTTCAAAAAAGAAATTTTTGGTCGATGAAGTTTGAGAAATAGTTCTAAATGATCTTTTAACCGTTAGTTGACTAACAAAAAGTTAATTTGGAGGTTAAGTTTTGTTGACTCGGAAAATTTCTAGTCATCCCTATAGAAAACTTCCATACTACCTCCATTTAAGGTGTGCCATCGGTAAACTATCTTTATTGTTATAAAAATATAAAATATATGTTTTTTATGTGGGGCCCAGCATATATTTAGAAGCAATATTACTCCGCCGTGTCTTACTTTCTCTTTTGATTTAATGGTATATTCTCGGTCCTATTAATTACTATTTTATGTGATTATTTATTTTTACTTTTTTAATTTATTTTCCTCTTTATTGTTTTTTACATCTTCATTTGCTTCTCTCATTCTCCATTTTTATTTCTTGAATCTTTCTCCTTTCAAGTTGAATTTTTTCAGTTTTTTTTTCTTATAGAAGGTTTAAACTTCAATGATTTGTAACTCACCATATACACATATATGATTTTTCTATGTATCTTTCCTTTTTCTTGTTTTTTTTTAATAAGAAAAGCTTCAAAGAAACTAACAGATATTCAAACTCGCCAGATTAGACAGCCAATTAGGGATACAAAATTCCCAATTCTCACTTTCCATCCTTTCAGAGGCCTTTTGCGCAAGTGAATGGACACAGAATTGGCCTCCCTATCCACTTTAATAAATGAAATAATCCCACACGAATTTCGCAGCTACAGGATTTCAACGACAACCCACAAAATCTCGGTGAGGTTTTCATTGTCTTCTCGCAATAGCAACACCACTTCGAAGAGTCTATTTCCACTCGAATCGGGTATGACGAGCGAAAACTCAAACTCTAAATTCCCTCTAGAACTGCCTCAACCTCTAGCATCTTGACGCTTGTTCGATGATCCACGAATTTACTTCCGACGAGGATAATTTCTCCTCCCAGTCCTGCAGCACTTATAACTCCCCATTAGAGAGTGTTTTATGGGCTATTTGGGACATTTAGTGTGCGGAAATGTGAGGATCCTTATCAATAAACTCAGGACAATGTGAGAATTCATTGAGTGGATCCCAACCTGTTATAATTCTTAAATTTCTTTATTTTAATTATTTATGCTAAATTGTGGATGGCTTATGCAGATGGTAGAATTTGGCTAAGGACAAGAGGAGTGCTGCTAAGATCGTGGGGATTATGCTGGAGCGTTGTAGACGAGGCGTTAATGCTGGAGCCTATAGTCACTTTAATGCTGGAGCCTATAGTCAGTCGGATGCCCCAGCGCGTATGACAGTGTAGTAACTCATTGGGCTTAAAATTGTTAGCGCGTCCATACAGCCTCCAAAGGGTGCCCTAAATTTTAAGGACCTGGTATATAAGGAAAAGGTGCGCTAGCCGCAAACCAGAGAGACATTTTTTTATTCAATTTTGGGTAGCATAGATTTCAGGGAACATCCCCCTTTGACATCAGTTGTTTTTCATCGAAGAAGGAGCTGGAGAGTGTTCTGTCTTATGGGTCGCACTGTACACCTGAGGAAGCTTCTTATTCGCTGTCATCTTCATCAATGATGAAATCTTCTTATGTCTTTTCTATTTCTTTTATCTTTTTCATTATGAACTAAACCCCCGTCTTCCGGGAGGGGGGGGGTCACGCTTGCTATAATATTCATGGTTGCTATGTTTTAGAACTTTAAAAACTGATTTAATAGAAGTGTGCTCATTTTCCGTCTCACTAAATTCGGATGACCAACTTGTTTAGTGTATTAGCTCACTTGAGGCTCAGGAGAGTCCTTGTTGAGTGGATTTACTTCTATTAGCTATAGTCTCCTCTTCGTAAGTAGGAAGGTGAATACTCATAAATGGGGTTCACTCTATTGCACCTATAGATTGATTGAATTGCTTGTTTTAATCACGGCGGAAGTTGGGTTAAAGCATGTGTTGGGTATCTCAGGAGAGAACCGCGAATGTCTGGGTAATCAGTGTTTTAGAGTAATTTTAGATAGCTAACTTAGAGAAAAGCAGCAAGTGGAACTCCCCTCCCCGATTTATCAACAAATCATAGCCTCACATCATTTTTGTGTTTTCTGAGCAGATGCTCCTGGGTGTGAACTGAAATTTTATCTCTCGTTTACTTGTTTTCTTTTATGCCTTTTAGATATAACAAAACAAATCAAAGCATTTTTTTTTATTTAACCTTTGGTCTTTCGAAGTTCCTAAATAAATTTATAGCCTATTTCCCTGAGGAGACGACCTTGTTAATATACTACAACGGGTAAATTAGTGTATACTTGCACTATATTTCCTAGTTGTGAAGGTAACGAACAAGTTTTTGGTGCCATTGCCGGGAAAATATATTTTATAAATTGATTTTGTTATTTCGAAGTACGGTGCCTAAAGAGTCCCTCCATTTTTATGTTTCAGGTAAGTTGTGCAGTGAGTGAACGATTTTCCTACATTTTAATTTACATTTGACCCAGAACCAGAGTGTACATTAAGACGGAGAAGGGTCGAACAGTGGCTACAGTGTAGAGGAGTAGCCATGAATCCGGACACACCAGTTCGACTTGAACAGGATCTGGAGATAATAGAAGGGGTTAGGGCTGGAGCTACTGTACCAGTACCTCCCTTGAACGCTGTCCTGCTTGCAAATGACATAGAGCAGAAAATTAAAGCTTCTGCGACTCCAGCCTTCTATGACTTCAATCCCGTGATAGCAGATCCAATAATTGAAGTTGATAGATTTGAGCTGAAGTCGACAATGTTTCAAATACTCCAGACTGTGGGACCATTCTATGGATTGGCATCAGAAGACCCTCATAGTTATTCCCCTACTCTTTAAGGGATATTACTGGAGCATGTTTGGATTCCCTACCAGCTGAATCAATCACATCATGAAATGATTTAGCAGAAAATTTTTTGATGCAATATTTCCCACCTTCCAAGAATGTAGAACTGCGGAGCAAAATCAATAATTTTCAGCAACTTCCTGGAGAATCTCTAAGTGAATCATGGGAGAGATTCAAGGGATTGCTTCAGAAGTATTCTCATCATGGAATATTATGCTGTATATAAATAGAAACTTATTATAATGGGATGAGTGAGGCTACTCAGTTGATGATAGACGCCTCGGCAAATGAGACTTTATTGTCAAAGCCGTATGCAGAAGCTTTTAACATCCTAGAGAGAATTTCATGCAACAAGCATAAATGGTCGAAATCTAGGGCTACTTCATCAACAAATTCAAAAGGCCTGGTGGCATATGATATAGTAGCAGACTTAAACTCGAAGATCTCACAGTTGGCTGATATAGTTATGAAAATTGCAACTGCAACTGAGGCTGGAGCCTCCAAAGCTAAGGTGAAAGCTGTGCAAAGTGCTTTCTGTTAGTATTTTGAAGGCAAACACCAGTTTGAGAATTGTCCAGGCAATCCTGCACCAGGTTTCTCAGGACAGAATCAGCAAGTCACTCAAAAGCCTCTAAAGACGTTGAGTTTGAAAGACATGTTCAAGGCTTACATGACAAAGAATGACGCTAATATGTAGAGCCAGACCGTGTTACTACGGAGTCAGGCAACATCCTTGTGCAATATGGAAGTCTAGATTGGTCAGTTGGCAACAGAATTAAAAAACAGGCCAATGGGAGTGCTGTCAAGTGATACAGAGCAGCTAAAAAGGGATAACAAGGAGTAATGCAAGGTTTTAACATTGCGAAGTGACCGAGCATTACCACTAGGCAGTGAAGGAGAGATAGCCAGACAAGAAATCTCTGAGGAAATAGAGCAAGCCACACAGTCCGTTGACTCAATGAGCGAAAATTTGAGACAAAGTGTAGAGCAGCTAGGAAACAAAAAGGACAGTGGAACACAGACGGTAGAATCAGAGGATCATGAGCCTCGGAAAGATAACAAAGGAGAGACGTTTAAGACAGACAAAACTAGAGCATCCTCGTCCAAACTAGCTGACAAGCTTAAGCATACAGAAGAACCCACTGCTCTAGCAACCACAACAAAGTATGTACCCGTAATACCTTACCCGAAAAGGATGTAGAAGAAGAATCAAGATGGGCAGTTTAAACGATTCCTTGAGGTACTTAAGCAGATACACATCAATATCCCATTGGTGGAAGGTTTAGAACAGATGCCCACTTATGTGAATTTTTTTAAGGATGTTCTCACTAAGAAGCGAAGGCTGGGAGTGTTCAAAACTGTTTGCTTAACCAAGGAGTGTAGCATAATTTTGACTAGTAAAATACCAAAGAAAATGAAGAATCCGGGAAGTTTCACAATTCCAGTGTCCATTAGGGGTCATAAAATTGGTCAAGCACTATATGACCTTGGAGCGAGCATTAATCTAATGCCATTGTCAATGTATAAAAGGTTAGGCAAGGGAAAAGTAAGGCCAAGCACAGTCATCCTTGAACTAGCAGATCGATCCATTGAAACCCTGAAAAAACAATCGAGGATGTATTAACATAAGCGGATAAGTTTATATTTCCCGCTGACATTATTGTACTTGATTTTGATGCAGATGAAGAAGTACCAATCATCCTGGGGAGACCATTCTTAGCCACTGGACGAGCTTTGGTGGATGTGCATAAAGGAGAGGTCACTATGAAGGTGCAGGATCAAGAGATTAAATTTCAGTATATGACTCTATGAAATACCCCTCGGATGCTAAGGAATGTGCGATCTTGCGACTGCTAGATGAAGCTGTGATGGCAACGCTTAGTGCAGAAATTATGATGGAGCATCAGAACAATGAGTTGAGCAACATGCTGAGGCAAGCAGATGAAATTTGCCAATAAATTCTCTATGTGGACAGTGAAATGGAGTTAGCAAAATCATAGTCCAGAGTTCACGAGAGTTTCGAATTAGAGGATGTTGGCCGAAAACAATTACAGCCATCTGTTGAGGAACCACTTGAACTAGAGCTGAAAGCCCTTCTACAACATTCAAAGTATGCCTACCTTGGTACTTCCAACACATTACCTATCATTATTGCTGCAAATCTGTCTAAGGAAAAGGAAAATGAGCTGCTAGCAATACTGAGGGAGCACCAAAGAGCCATAGGCTGGACAATCGCAGATATTAAGGGAATAAGTCCTAGTTATTGCATGCATAAAATTGTCTTGGACGAGAATTGCAAGAATTCAGTGGAACCACAGCGAAGACTAAACCCTACAATGAAAGAAGTTGTGAAAAAGGAGATAATTAAGTGGCTGGATGCTGAAATTATATATCCAATCTCGGACAGTGATGGGTCAGTCCAGTACAATGTGTTCCAAAGAAAGGAGGAATGATAGTGGTGGAGAATGCTAAAAATGAGCTCATTCGGAATGATAGTGGTGGAGAATGCTAAAAATGAGCTCATTCATACTCGGACAGTTACGGGCTGAAGGATATTCATGGAGTACTGGAAGCTTAATAAAGCTACAAGAAAGGACCATTTCCCTTTGCCTTTCATTAACCAAATGTTGGATAGATTAGCTGGGCAAGAGTATTACTGTTTCCTTGATGGGTGCAGTGGCTACAACCAGATCACTATCGTACCTCAAGACCAACACAAGACGACCTTTACTTGCCCATATAGAACTTTCGCTTTTAGAAGGATGCCATTTGGATTGTGCAATGCTCAAGCCACATTCCAGCGCTGCATGATGGTCATCTTCTCGGATCTGGTCGAGTCAGTGGTAGAAGTCTTCACGGATGACTTTTCGGTATTTGGGGCAAGCTTTGCTGACTACTTATCAAATCTTCAACGGGTGTTGCAACGTTGTGAAGAGATCAACCTAGTGCTCAATTGGGAGAAGTGTCATTTCATGGTACAAGAGGGTATCGTGTTGGGGGACCGAGTCTCCCAAAAAGGCTTTGAAGTGGATAAAGCCAAAGTAGAAGTCTTTGAGCAGCTACCACCGCCCACTAATTTTAAGGGAGTCCGAAGCTTCCTAGGCCATGCAGAGTTTTATCGATGGTTTATAAAGGATTTTTCTCAACTTGCAAAACCTTTATGTTCTCTTTTAGAAAATGATAGAGTATTTGACTTTTCTACTGAATTTTTGCAAGCATTTTCCAAACTGAAGTATGCACTCACTCTTGCCCCAGTCATTCAAGCCCCAGACTGACGGCTTCCGTTTGAGCTGATGTGCGACGCTAGTGATTTTGCAGTAGGAACAGTGTTGGCGCAAAAGAAAGACAAAATGTTACACCCGATCTATTACGCCTGCAAGACACTCATAGAGGCTCAAATTCAATATACTACTATAGAAAAAGAGCTACTCGCAGTGGTATTCGCATTTGAAAAATTTAGAGCCTACCTGATGGGAGCAAAAGTGATAGTCCACACTGATCACGAAATATTTGTTGACTAAGAAGGATGCTAAACCGAAGCTGATTAGATAGATTTTATTGCTGCAAGAATTTGATGTGGAAATTAGAGACAAAAAATATTCTGAGAATTTGGTGGCTGACCACTTGTCTAGAATTCGTGGAGTAGAAAAAAGACTAGAAGTTGTAGCAATCAAAGACAGTTTTCCAGATGAGCAGCTACTTGCCTTGTCCCATAAGGATGCGAAAGAGGAAGAACCCTGGTTTGCTGAAATTACGAATTTCTTAGCAGTTGGGATACACCCAGAAGGATGGATGAAGTAGCAGTTGAAGCGTTTCTTCTATGAATGTAGATTCTACTATTGGGATGACCCCTTTCTTTATAGACTGGGGCAGGACAATATAATTCGAAAATGTGTAACAGAGGTGTAAGCATCCTAGATCCTGAAGAGCTATCATACTGCCCCTTATAGAAGACATTTAGATGGACAAAGGACTGCAACCAAAGTGCTGTATAGTGGATACTTCTGGCCCTCAATTTTCAAGGATGCTCATGAATTGGTCAAAAGTTGCAATGAGTGTCAGCGAGTTGGGAATATTTCCAAGAAATCAGAAATGCCATTAACTTATATTTTGGAAGTGGAGTTGTTTGACGTATGGGGTATGGACTTCATGGGGGCCATTTCCCCCATCTAACGGTCATTTATTTATCTTAGTGGCAGTGGACTATGTGTCCAAATGGGTTAAAGCAATTTTTTGCACCTCAAGTGACACTAAAGTGGTGACTAAGTTCCTCTTGAAAAACATTTTCACTAGATTCGGTACACCAAGAGCAATCATAAGTGATGAAAGATCACACTTTGTGAACAGAGTTGTCGCAGGACTGCTAGCCAAGTATAATGTTAAGCACAAAATTGTTATAGCCTACCATCCCCAATCTAATGATCAGGCATAAATTTCAAACAGGGAAATCAAGAGCATCTTAGAGAAGGTAGTGAATGTCAGTAGAAAGGATTGGGCTTTCAAAATAGACGAAGTGTTATGGGCATATAGGACTGCACTCAAAACTCTATTGGGAACATCTCCATACAAGCTGGTATTTGGGAAAGCTTGTCACCTACCATTTGAATTGGAGCACAAAGTCTTCTGGGCAATGAAAAAACTAAATTTCAATTATGCTGCAACAGAGGAAGTTCGGAGGCTACAACTTCAGGAGTTAGAAGAATTCTGGAGAGATGCATATGAGAATGCCAAGATCTATAAGGAGAAAACAAAAAAATGGCATGACGCGCAACATACACCCTAGGAAATTTGAAGTGGGACAGCGAATTCTTCTCTATAATTCAAGGCTTAAGCTATTTCCTGGGAAGCTAAAAAAGTCTAAGTGGTAAGAGCTATTTCAAATAGTGAAGGTTTACTCTCATGGAGTAGTGACAATCAAGGATTTAAAATCGAACGGAGAATTTACTGTGAACTGACAATTATTAAAGAAGTATTGGGGAGAGCATTTGGAAAGGGATGTTGGGCACACCAATAGCCCCTGCATAAAACAAGATCACTAAGCATCCAAGAATAAAGGAGCTAATATTTAAATTCATACATTTAAAAAAAAAACTCCCATTGTTTTAATTTAATTTGCATTTAAAAGAAAGTAGATTTAGTTTCTGAAAAGCTGATTTGATTTTAATGGCAGGTTGTTGAAGGATTAAAAAGCATTTAAATTACAAAGGAAGAGAGAGAGAAGTGATCATTGCAGCAGGCAGATGACAATGAATAGAAGGGAGCTGGTAGGCATTCAAAAAGGACAGAGAGGGTCTTACTTTACCAATTAAGGAAATGCGGTAGGTAAATTTAGAGGGAGGCGCTAATTAATTCGGTTGGAGGTAATTTCAAAAATTCAAATTTGAATTAATTTAGGTTTTGGGAGAAGTTAAAAAATCGTGGGGGGTAGTCCTTAATTCTTTCTATTTAAGACCCACTACCCAACCGACCACCCACGATTTTCTTCCGCTTCATCTTCCTCCCGCTTTTGAAACCACTTGGCTAAACCCTCTCCCCACTGGTTTAAATTCCTATCCATCGCCTCTTCGCTTCTGCTAACGATCAGTCAGTAGTGGCAGAAGTCCCCGAAACTCCAATAGCTTCTCCTGCCAAGCCCCCTACTACGTCTACATCAGTCCCAACTCCTACTTCTGATTCGAAGTAGCAGCCAGGTACTCAGTCGGAGGAAGAGAAGGTTCTGGACAACCCCACCCTTACATCCACCACTCCCCTGCCACCACCCGTTTCAGACCTCATTCTTCCCCCACTAACCTCAAGCACCCTGCTCTCTGCCTCCCATGTACCCACTTTCATCGTCATTGACCCACACCCTCCACTCATCCCTAAATCGACCACAAAGCCTCCTAAACACATTTCCCTTTCTGGTTCGGCCTCCCATATGCAAACAGCCAAAAGACCAATCTAGTCTTCCACCGAAAACCTTTCTACCAAGAAACCCAAACCGTCTGTTGCTCCGAAGCCTCCGAAACCAAACCGTCGTTCCCTCGTCCTCTGTGTCAAAAGGGTCCCGCAAGGATAATCGGTAAAGACCGCTTCCTCAACTGAGAGGAAGCGGCAGCCCTCTGTTTCTTCTGTACAGGTAAAAGCTGGGCAGCTTCCGACTGGTCGCAAGAGAGCAAACATTGTCGTACCTCAGGATGCTACCTTCTAGCAGTTCCATACCCAATAAGTGGTTGAGGCGTATGAGCGATTGCGTAAGTGGGACTTTTTCAACGAATAAGCCACTACTTGACCACCTCATGACCAACGAAGTAGCTCGACGTAGCGTCATTTCGATAGGGGCCGTCAATGAAATGATGGCCCATCAGACGCGAATTTCAACAGAGCTGGTAGAGTTGAAGTTCATGGTGGCAGCATTAGCCGAGCAAATCACTACTCGGGATGCTGAAATAAAAAGCCTCATGGACCGTCTAACCAAGTCGGATGCCCTAGCCTCCTCTGCTCAACACCGCGCATTCGACTTTTTGCTGGACCATAGCTCCAGTTCAGCAGAGGAAGCAGTGCAGAAGGATAGTGGCTCTGAAGACGAGGAGAGCGGAAGCAGTTCAATCTAGCCAATGGCTCCCCTATCTCTGTCTTCATCTCTCTAGATTCGGCAACCCTACCAACCACCTAACATAAAATCAAATCAACTTTTAATTTATACATTTAGTTTTCTGCAAAATTTAATTTCAGTCATTATTTAAGCTTTATCTTCCTATTTTTTGATGCTAAGATAGTTTTGTAGCCATCATGCTCCCCTACTGTTTCGAGAGTAATCTGAATAGAGATATGATGATTTTGCTTCTACTGCGTAGCCTCTTGTATCTTTCTCTGCTTTCTTGAGTAGCATCTCTGCCAAAGCATCATGAGTTTCACTCTAGTTTTGAGTTAGCAGCATCTTTCAGGCGGCAGGATTATATTGGTTCGCCCATTTCTTGGGATTACGTCCAGCCTTCTATGAAAAAGCAAGTTCAACTATAGTTGGGAATATTACAATGGAGATCTCACTCAAGATATTACTATCTTTCTTCTAAGTACCCTAACAACTTAGGATTACACAATTGAAAATACCCTTACTAAACCCACGAGATACAAACTCCTTTTTTTCACACACTGCCCACAACCACTCAAGTCTCTTTTATTTGGATTATGTACAAATGAAACGTTAACAAAAGGGTTCAATTTATAAGAGGTCAAAATATCAAAATCGATATAGGAAAATAATATTGTAATTCTTCTAAGACAATAATATCCTACTCCTTGTAGGAATTGGTAATAGTGTTGAAAATCCTTTTCCTCGTAGGACACGGGTCACCTATTTTGGCTTCATTATCCCAACACTGTGTTTTTTGGATTAGAGTTATATATATATTGTTTGATCCCTTGATGGAAAAGTATGTGATATGCTTGGTGCTGCTAATGGTTTATTGTTGGGTTTTCATGTTCTTTATTTCGGAATAATCTTTTGCACTAACAATTTTCAATTTTCTGGCCAAAGCGAACATAACTTAGTGGTAATTGGCATATATCTCCAACCAAGAGGTTGTGAGTTCGATCCCCCACCTCCATATGTTTTACTAAAAAAACATTCCAATTTTTCGTCCATCAGGTCAATTTCTCGTAGGTTGCAGTTAGTCATCGTGTTCTTTTGAGTAGCATTGCAAATATTGGTAACTAAAGTTGCTGACAGAAAGCCCTAACTTCTAGAGAATGTGTGGAAATTTGGATTTAGACTCTGGCAAGTCGGACTGTGGGCCATGATTCTGATGTGGGTGTACAAAACCAAGCCGAGGGAGGCGACGGATGTTTGGTTCCTCGCAGGGGAAGAAGGAAAGAGGAAGGAGATGAGAGGGAAAAAAGGAGGGAGGGAGAATGTCATCTCATGATCTTGTTCCCAGCAAAATAATATACAAAATAATAATAAATTAAATATATTTGGCCTAGTCAACAAGTACAATCAGCGTAGATCCACGAAGAGATGAGGGGGCACGTGCCTTCAGATTTGTATTAAATACTGTATAGTATGTTAGTTAAACACAAAAATAATTTGTGCTCCAATGGCTTGCCGCCTGTGCCCACCTTTCTGTCTTAAGTTTGAATCCCACCTTGTGTAGTTCATTTTTTTCAACCAAAATATGTCTAATTCTTTTAAAGTTTTTTTTTTAACAAAATAGGCCTAATTCTTTTAATTTAAAAAAGTAATTTTTTAAATTTGTTTTTGACCAAATATTGTTAGAATTTCTAGTAATATGGGGCCACACATGTAAACATTTGATGTGTTCTTTTGCTATTTAATAATACCAAGAGAAGTGATCTTGTGTAAGTTTGTTTAATGGAGTAATTATAAAATGACTATGGGAAAAATGTATAGATACCATAAAATATTTTCGAATTTGATGAAGGGCCAAATTGGAAATATAAAAACCATGTAACCGACCGGTGTTTTCATTTTGATCGGTTACATAGAGGTTATGGTCCCCAAGTTAGATAACGTTTCACAATATTCTCTCTATCCCTTTAGAGAGAAACGACTCTCTACTTCTTCTATTTAATAGAGAAGAGATTTGAGAACATAATAAGTCTAATCATGGGTTATCTTAACTTGGAAGATCAAATCCCATAAATTTGCTTTCACTATGGATTCAAGTACGCTTCCGCTCATATTTGTTTAACTCTCTTGAATCAACATGGGAAATAGATCTATTGTCTTTAAGTTATGTGTTTTATTTTTCCTACAAGTGGTATCAGAACCCTCCCATTGTTAATTCTTGAGAATTATGTTGATATCAATTCAATAAGGGTTTTTTGATATTCCATCTTGAATGTTTTCTTTCTGTTAAGATATATTAAAGATTGACATCTTTCAATATTTTAATTTAGTAGCATCTAGTGCATGTAGGGATGAAATTTGTGGTTAAATTGCCTCTGCAATTGGCAAGCAAAAATTGTCGTTTTTTTTATTAATCAATAAGTACATGTTTTAACTTTAAATGGCCAAAACAAAATATGAATGTATGCGAATTGATTTGAGTACGTATTCCATCAATTTTATAGTTAATTCTCATATCTTGCATTAATGGTCGTTAAAGTTCAAACTTTTCATCGGAAGTTTTTTTTAAGCCACTATTTGCGGTTACATTTTTAGAGTTATTTATTTTGTTGGGTGTATTTCAGTTGGCATGGATTTAGTGTTCATGTGCAGTCTTCAATTTATGAATTCCATTAAAATAAGAATTGCTTTTATTTTCCCATGGGTTTCATAGATTCAATGACCCTGAATATTTCACGTCTGTGTTTAAATTCAATTAATTAATTTTATAATCCAACAAAGTACAGTACTTAATTTTATGTTTCATAATATTAAAGTTTAGTAATTAACTTTGATGATATACTGTGTTTAATGTATATTTTTATGATGCATTTGATAATGTTATGAAATTTTTGCACTAAATTTATATTGTGTACAATACGTTGTTATATATATTATTTTAGACAATCATTAATTCAAATTTTGGTAAATTAATTTTATGGTTAATTAAGATAATGTTAAACATATAATTGAATAATTGAAATTCGATGTCACCAAAGTGACCTCTCTTGCAGAGATTATTCATGACACTGTTTAATATTTGAGTGTTTGTATATTTTAGCAAATATTAGTCAACCCAAAGGAAGGTTAATATTTGACGTGAATTACAGACATTTTGTGGTGATAAATGTGTGACAATTATAAGGCTTTTGGGCATGTAAATAATAAATCGATCCAAACATATGTTTGTTATTTGACGTGCATTTATTGTCAATATTTGATCACTATGCCAAGATTATCGCTTACAGTCAATATTACTGTCCAAAGACTTGATGTTGATGTTATGTTAGATATCTTGTGAAGGGATTAACCATTATTTGAATTTTATGATTATTATGGTTAATTGTTACATATTGACCATTACTAATGTGAACATTCTCACATATTTAAATTTCTTTTCTTATCAGCAAATGTTACTACAATATCTGCTAACCTCAACAATGTATCTATTCTTAATGGTTCAAACTTCAAAGATTGGAAAGAAAATATTTATATAATTTTAGGCTGTATGGATCTAGATCTTGCACTTAGGATAGAGCAACCTCCTTCTCCTTCAGTCTAGAGTTCTCCTGATGAAATGAGACTTCGTGAGAAGTGGGATCGCTCAAACCCCATATATCTAATGGTCATAAAGAGTGGCATTCTAGAGGCATTTAGGGGTGCAATATCTGAAGGAATAACTAATACGAAAGATTCCCTTGCTGAAATAGAAAAGCGTTTTGCCAGAAACGATAAGGCTGAAATGAAAGCATGCTCTTACAACGCTTGATTTCTATGAAATATAAGGGCAAATGAAATATAGGGAGTACATTATGGAAATGTCTCATCTGGCATCAAAACTAAAAGAACTTCAGCTTGACCTATCTAATGGTTTGCTAGTGCATCTAGTCTTGATCTCTCTTCCTACACACTTTAATCAATTTAAGGTCAATTATAACTGTCAAAAAGGTGAATGAACTCTCAATGAATTGATTTCTTATTGTGTACAAGAGGAAGAGAGATTAAAGCAAGATAGTAAAGAAAGTGCTCACCTGACAAGCACCTCTAAGGAAAAGGCCAAAAGGAAAAAGAAATATGAAGCTACTAAAGGTCTAGCTCTTAAGAAACAACAACAAGATATCAAAGGTTGTTTCTTTTGTGGAAAACCAAGACACTCAAAGAAGGAATGTACCAAGTATCATGCTTGGCGTAAAAAGAAATGTGCATCTCTTACTTTGGTCTGTTCTGAAGTAAATTTGACTTCAGTACCTAGAAACACATGGTGGTTAGACTCTGGTGCAACTACTCACATTAGTGTTTCTATGCAGGGTTGCCTGAATTACCGAAAGCCAACTGAAGTTGAAAGACACATCTTCATGGATGACGGAAAGTTGGTAGCAGTGGAGGCAATCGGGCATTTTAGATTATTATTATCTACTGGTTTTTATTTAGATTTGAAAGACACTTTTGTTGTTCCGTCTTTTAGGTGGAATTTTATTTCAGTTTCCTTGTTGGACAAATTTGGTTTTCTTTGTTCCTTTGGAAACAATATGTTTACTTTGTCTTTAAGTTCAAATATTGTTAGAATTGGTTAGCTTAATGCTCTTGATAATTTATATATGCTTGACACAATTGCATCCTATAATGAATTTATTACATTTGGAATCATGTGGTTCAAAACGTAAAAGAAGTCAAGAAAATTCGGCATTTTTATGGCACAAACGTTTGGGACACATCTCAAAATCCAGAGTTGAACGTCTTGTGTCTGATGGTATTTTATGCTCCCTTGACTTTACAGACTTTGAAGTTTGTATTAATTGTATCAAGGGAAAATAGACCAAAGTAAAGAATTCAGGTTCCAATAGAGCTACAGACGTCTTAGAATTAATTCATACTGGAATGGTCAACAATACTTCATATCATTCATAGACGATTACTCTAGATAGGGGTACCTATTTTTAATTCATGATAAATCACAGTCTTTAGACATGTTCAAAACATTTAAGGCTGAAGTTGAGAAACAACTTAACAAATCAATCAAGAGTGTTCGATCTGACGGTGGTGGTGAGTATTATGGTAGATATGATGGTTCAAGTGAACAACGTCCTGGACTATTTGCTCAATACTTGGAGGAATGTGGAATTGTCCCACAGTACACCTTACCAGGTTCTCCTAATATGAATGGTGTAGCTGAAAGACGAAACCGTACTCTTAAAGATATGGTAAGGAGTATGGTTAGTCATTCTACTTTACTAGAGTCACTATGGGGAGAAGCACTCAAAACAACAACTTATATTTTTAATAGAGTACCAACTAAAGCATTTGATAAGGCGCTTTATGAGCTTTGGACTGGAAAGAAACCTAGTCTAAAACATTTTCATGTTTGGGGATGTCCGGCTGATGCTAGGCCTTACAGGCCACATGAAAAGAAGCTAGAATCCAAAACAATTAGCAGCTACTTTATTGGCTATGCTGAGCGATCAAAGGGGTATAAATTTTATGATCCCACACTTAAGAAAATTTTTGAAACGGGAACTGCAATCTTTTTTTAGGATTTTGAGTTTGGGGGGAGAAATAAAGTCAAAGACATTGTGTTTGATGAGGAGGAATCAATTAACATTCCTACTACTGCTTTTGACAGTGTACAGATCTCAATTCCTATCACTGAAGAAGAAGCATATCAAGCTTCCCACCCAAATAATGTTGAACAAACCTTAATTCATAACCAAATGATTGTTCCTTGAAAACAAATTCAACAACCTCAAGAACAAATATCCTTAAGGCGATCCACTAGAGAAAGGAGGATAGCTATACCAGATGATTTCATTGTCTTTCTCTAAGAACATGAAGATACTAGTGGAATGACGGAAGATGATCCAATCAACTTTCGTTAAGCCATGCAGGATTTAAATTCTAAAAAATGGATCAAGGCCATGAATGAAGAGTATAAACCTATGCAAGACAATAAAGTTTGGGAACTTGTCCCATTGCCAGAAGGTGCAAAACCTATTGGTTGTAAGTGGATTTTCAAAACCAAAAGGAATGCAAAAGGCAATGTGGAAAGGTATAAAGCACGTCTTGTAGCTAAAGGTTTTACTCAAAAGGAAGGAATTGATTATAAAGAGACTTTCTCTCCACTTTCATCGAAAGACTATTTTAGGATAATCATGGAACTTGTTGCACATTTTGATCTTGAGCTCCATCAAATGGATGTTAAGACAACGTTTCTCAATGGTGACATTGACGAGACAACCAGAAAATTTTGTATTTGGAGACCCGAAGAACATGGTCTGCAAATTAACAAAATCCATTTATGGGCTTAAACAAGCTTCCCGTCAATGGTATTACAAATTTCATCAAGTAATTACCTCATTTAGTTTTGAGATTAATATTGTTGATGATTGTGTATATCACAAGTTCAGTGGGAGTAAGTATATATTTCTAGTTTTATATGTCGATGACATACTACTTGCCACTGATGATACAAGTATGCTTCGTGACACCAAGAGATTTTTATTTAAACAATTTGAAATGAAAGATTTAGGTGATGCTTCTTTTGTATTAGGAATCCAAATACATCGAGATCGTTCTCGAGGTATTCTTGGATTATCATAAAAAAACTATATTGATACGATACTTAAAAGGTTTGGCATGCAAGATTGTAAACTTGGTGATACCCTTGTTGCTAAAGGAGATAAATTCAATCTTAATCAATGCCCTAAAAATAATTTTGAAGTTAAAGAAATGGACAAAATTCCTTATTCATCTGCAGTATGAAGTCTAATGTATGCTCAAGTATGTACGCGTCCGGATATTGCGTATATTGTTGGGATGTTAGGCAGATACTTGAGCAACCCAGGTATGGATCATTGGAAAGCAGCAAAACAGGTTATGAGGTATTTGCAAAAGACAAAAGATTACATGCTCACATATAAGAGATCGGATCAGTTAGATATCATTGGGTATTCCGACTTTGATTATGCTGGATGCCAAGACAGCAAGAGATCCACTTTAGGCTATATTTATCGATTGGCTGGTGGAGCTATATCTTGGAGTGCCAAACAGACGCTCATAACTTCTTCTACAATGGCAGCAGAATTTGTAGCATGTTATGAGGCATCCCATCATGGAATATGGCTACAAAATTTTGTCATGGGGCGGCGAATTTTAGAAGGTGTTGAAGACCACTCAAAATTTATTGTGACAATAAGTCAGCAATGCTTTATTCCAATAACAATAGAAGTTCATCTAATTCTAAACATATAGACATTAAGTTCCTAGTTGTGAAGGAAATAGTGTAGAGAGGACATATATCCATAGAGCACGTTGGAACAAACTCCATGATAGTGGATCCGCTCACAAAGGGATTATCACCCAAAATCTTTCATGAGCATACTACTCATATGGGTGTTATTTTGCACGAGGATATTATGTTTTAGTGTGGACACACATATATTATGTATTTTGGATAATTATTTTGATCAGAAATATGAAAACTAAGTTTATTTTATCTACTTTGCCTCATTAGGTTAAAGATTTTGATCTCGCTAAAGTAAGGAAGAACTAGTTGGAAATAGATATGTACAGATCACATTTCATGTAATTTCCATGCTATGCATCTATGGTTTGATCTATGTCATTTAGTTGTATTAGTATCTGTGACCATTGATGAGTTTAGTTGCGTTTAATTGTAACGAAACTGATGTAACTAATGGATCAGATTGATTAAGTTTACTCCGTTTTTGTTCAATGGCAATTTTTGGAGCTCATAAGGTCAAACACACTTGTTAGATTTTACATATGTGGCCCAATGGAAGATTGTTAGAATTTCTAATAATATGGGTCCACACATGTAAATATTTGATGTGTCCTTTTGATATTTAATTATACCAAAAGAAGTGATCTTGTGTAAGTTTGTTTAATGGAGTAATTATAAAATGATTATGGGAAAAATGTATAGATACCATAAAATAATTTCGAATTTGATGAAGGGTCAAATTGGAAATATAAAAACCATGTAATCGACCCTTGTTTTCATTTTGATCGGTTACATAGGGGGTTATGGTCCCCAAGTTAGATAATGTTTCACAATATTGTCTCTATCCCTTCAGAGAAAAATGACTCTCTACTTTTTCTATTTAATAGAGAAGATATTTGAGAACATAATAAGTCCAATCGTGGGTTATCTTAACTTGGAAGATCAAATCCCATAAATTTGCTTTCACTATGGATTCAGGTACGCTTCCGCTCATTTTTGTTTAACTCTATTGAATCAACATGGGAAATAGATCTACTGTCTTTAAGTTATGTGTTTTATTTTTCTTACAAATACGTCTAATTAAATTTATATGGTAGAATGTATTTCTTTCAATAAATTTAAGTTCATAACCCTAAAAATAAATATAAGTTCATGACCCTAAACCTAGATAAGTGTTATAATTTTTATCTACCTATTAAATTTGTGCTAATTCACCCATTAAATTTAAAAATCTACAAAAACTTTCTAATTTAACAAAAATCAAATTTCTCAAATCAAGTTTGATTAATGTACAAAATCTTCTGTTAAATAATTTTGCTAAAACTTATAAAATTTAGAATAACTCTAATGTCCATTTTGTCTAAATCCTATCAATTATTTTCATACCAAAACATATATGTTTTCTAATTCATTTGGCACACGAGATTATTTTTTCTAACAAAATTTCAAATGAAAGTCTATCGAACGGTAAAGTTTGTGATATATATATATGTATATGTATGTATGTATATACTAATATATTTTTAATTGATATATTAAGAACAATATTCCTGTTTTGAGGTTGATTTCTTAAAATATTTACTCAATATTCATTGACAGAAAAATAAATTTACTAATTAAAAGAGAAAAAACTAAATGTGTTATATAACACATAAATTTTACATTAAACATAACAATAAATTACCTTTGTTTCAAAAAAAAAACACACACAACAAATAACCAAACACTTAATAATAATTAAAAAAAATATATATATATATATATAAGAAAAAGAAGGTAAAAATAAAGAAAAACATTTTTGCAGGAACTTTAATTAAATATACAATGCGCTAAAAATGGTAAAGAAAAAGGCAAAAAATGCTGGGGTGAGAGAGGCTCGAACTCTCGACCTCAGGATTACTCGTATAGCTATGAGACCTACGCGCTAGCCAACTGCGCCACCACCCCAAGTTGAAAAATAACGAACAATATTTATACTTACTATATTATTTATTTTATAAGGAATATTTCACCTTTAAAATTTTGATTTTAATTTGGATTAAATATTGATTTGATCCCTCATTGACTTTACTTTCATCTTTTGTCCATTTCTCTATACTTTTCAAAATTAAAAGTGAACAATTTGTTCATTATTTGTAAAATTTTAAACAAATTTAATAGATTATGGAAATTCTTTAATACAAAATTTTATGGCTATATTTCAAAAATTTATGGAGTAAAATGTCATTCTATGATTATGATCAAAATAAATAAGGTGAAATTTAAAATGAAGCAACAAAAATGATCCTTTTTAAAATTGCACGAATTAAAATAAAGGTTTTGAAAGTACAGAACCAAAATGAACCAGAATCGAAAGTAGGATTAAAATAGTATTTAATTTTCTTTTTATAATAATCATTGTGTCGTATTATTAGTTTGTGGTTAATTGTTTAAAAAAATTAATAATCTGGTTTGAGAAATGTGAATTAGCATATTAGCTGTCATTAGTGGTTTTTTGTTTTTTGTTTTTTGTTTTGTTTCGTTGTTTTTTTTGTTTTTTTTTTTTTTTTTGTTTTTACTAGAAAAGACATTTTGCAAAAGTTTTGGACTAAAAAAGGCCTTTTAGAAATAATAAATGGTTGGTTTCTTTTTTTCTTTTTAGTACAAATGGTTCGTTTTCTAAATTTTACTCCAACATATATAACAAATAAATGACTGAATTTATTTAAAACTAGTTTGATTGTTAGACTATCTACATATTTGTGATCTAAAAGAACTATATACTTTTATAATTATCTTTTTCAATTATATAACAAATAACAAATTACTCAATACTCATTTATAAAAAAAAAATCAATTTACGAATTAAAAGAAAACAAACTTAAATATGTTTGCAATAATATCAACAATAAATTACCACACATAACTTTTTAAAAAATTAAATATATATAAGGAAAAGAAGGTATGTAAAAATAAATCAGAAGTTTTATTATATATAAAGCAGTAAAAATGATGCCAAAACCAATTGGTAACGAGAGGAGTAACTCATGTTTATTATAAATCCTTAACAAATGGTACCCCTAAGTATCAGCATAATGATACGATATTGTCCAATCTTTTTGAAGAAATCGTCATGATATAAAAAAAAGAAATGAGGAGAAACTATACCATGTATTACACCCTTCCGAAACCAATGCGGGACTTTGTTTGTACTCCTTGCAACCCTAACACGTAGGTCCAAGGAGTCCCTTTGACAGGTTGACTAGGTTGAAAAGCCTATCGAAATACTCTTTTATCATTTTCGCTTTCCTTCCTAATATTTTTTGGATTTCAAAATCTTGGATTAGATTCAATATTTGCATCCCATGAATTATTGTACCTTATTAATATTCAGATTGCAGATAATCTCATATCTTTTTAACGAAGCGTTGATAATAATTAATTTCAACATCTACAGCTTTTACAAATTAAAGGTAAAGTTCAAGTTAGCATAGTTATACCATAATTAAGAAATTGTGGTATGGAGCATAGTTAAAGTTACTAATGATAATAATCTATAGTTGAGTCGCTTATACCATAATTTGAAAAAAATGTGGTGATATATATAGTTTAGTGAAGGTTGAGAATGAATAAATCACCACTCAACCCAAAAGCTTAACTAATAAATGGAGAGGACCATATTAAGGATGAATAAACCACCACTCAACCCAATCAAAAACCCACACCGATTAGCTTAATCAAAAGAAACATAGGTAGTTTAGTCATCAACTACTTCAAGGGAAATTTTGGGAATTCTGATCTTTCTTCTTCTTTTTTTTTTTTTTGAAATCGACCTCAAAGTTGAGTTTGGACTTTTGACCCATTTTAAAAATACATGTATTTGTATCACACTTGTGTAAAGACTAAAATACTTTCAGATCTTTTTTAAAAAATAAATACTTTCAGGTTAAAAAAATCATCTTTCACCCTCAACTTTTTCAGACTTTCTCCTCCCTTTTCTCACCTTCAGTCTCGACTATTTCTCTATTCCTATGGATTTAATTTGAAAAGCTCCGGCTAAAATCCTGCTAAGTTTATCTTTTTTTTTTTTTATATTATCTAAGAGTCGGTGGTTCTTTGGCCTGGGTATGTAGACTGTCCCTGTATTTGTACATACGCTAAAATTATCAGGCTTGGATTCAACTGAAAAATGGTTTTGTGATCTTGACGTGTATTTTGGTTGAGATTTCAATGATGATATTGTTGGAAAATTGAAGACCCTGAATAATTTCCCCTTCCACAGAAATATCCAAACACAACCAAAATATATGAAAATAGGAAGAAAACAATAAAAGCACAAGAATAACGACACAACAAATTATACTGGTTCACCACTAAGGGCTACGTCCAGTCTTTCACTCAGATGTGGGTAATTCACTAATAACTGTTTAAGGATTAGAATACAAAACTCTCCCCAAAAATATCCCCTAAAGGTCCCAACAAAAGCCCTCTAGCTTCTAAGTATTATAACACACTAACAGGAATGAAAAACACTCACTAAACCCACTGGATACATAATCCTTTTCAACACTGCCCACAATCACTCAAGTCTCTTTTATTTGGATTCTGTACAAATGAAACCTTAACATAAAATCTTTATTTATAAGAGGCCAAATATCATAATTTTTAGAAGAAAACGATATTGTACTCCTTATAAGACAACAATATCTTACTCCGGGTAAGAATTGGTAATAGTATTGAAAAATCATTTTCTTCATAGGATATGAGTTTCCTGTAGAGCAAAGCTTATTTGACAATGAAAGTTACCAAAGATCTTCGTTTCTCAAACTCTAGCTTGTCCACAAATAAAATAGAGTAAGTCGTTCCTAGAACCATGTGATTTACTAGTGCATTCGATTTGCATTGGGTTATGGTGGAGTTTTTAACCGGTTTCATGTCATGATTTTGACTCCAAAAATTTACTAGAATTGGGTAGGTATCCCAAAGAGAAGAAGTATTACTAATTCCTTGAATTTGTACGAGAAAATAGGAAAATTTTCATATGTAATTCATCTACAAAGATAAGACATTAATGATGAACCAAATCAAGTGGCCAGTTACAAACAATAGGAATACAAACAATAATGAGGAAAGGAAAACTCTTATATTATTTTTTATTATTTTTATAATTTTATAATAATAAAAATAAAAATTAATAATTATTAATATAGGGCTATACGGACTGGAACCGTAGACCTTCTCGGTAAAACAGATCAAACTTATTATTATCAAAATGATTTGAACTGTTTCAAAGACCCAACATGCATTTTTTTATGGGTTTCTTGTTTTGGCCCCATAATCCCAACAGATGTTTGGGTGCAGTCGATACATAAAAAAAAAAAGAATTTGGGATCCTTGAAATTGCATAATTCTAGCTCGATGAAATTGCATAATCTCTAGGATTCAATCTTGGCCCAGGATTAATCTCAGTTAAAATTGCATATAATTTCCGGGATTCATTCAATTTCGAATTGCATGAATCTTGGCCCAAGATTATGTAATTTGATATGAAATTGAATAATCCCAAGCCAGGATTATGCAAACTCAATTAAAATGGCCACTACAAGAAAATGGGACTGTTTCGACCAACTTTTATGGAAAGTTATTGAAAACCTTTGAAAAACACTATATTTATCAACAAATATGTGTAACCCTTGAAAAATATATGATATTTTATCGGAGGTTTATAGAAAATTCTAAAAAATTATGCATTTTTTTCAAAGGTTATTAAAAGCCTTCGAAAAAGATTAACCTTTTATTGAAGGTATTTTGAAAGACCTTCCAAAATTATTCACTATTTTATAAAGGTAATTGAAAACCTTTGAAAAAAATTAGCTTTATCAACAAATATTTTAAGAAAAATATATGATATTTTATCGAAGGTTTTTAGAAAACCTTCGAAAATTATTTTTTTTATGAAAGGTTATTAAAAATCTTTGAAAAAGATAATCTTTTATCGAAGGTATTTTGAAGACGTTTGAAAATTATTCAATATTTTATGGAAGGGTGTTCAAAGCAATACATTTATCTAACAAATATTTGAAGCCTTCGAAAAATATATGATCTTTTATCGAAGGTTTCGAAAAAGCTATGAAATTATTAACGTTTTTTACCAAGGTTACGGGAAACCTTTGAAAAATGTAATGTGCTATTTAAAAAAAATATTGACTTCTTTTTTATCGGAGGTGACTACAAAATATTGGAAAAAGGTTAACAACTTTTTATAAATATTATTTTACTTTTAATGGAAGGTTATAAACTTCAGAAAAGGATATAAACCTTTTATCGAAGGTTACTAAAACCGTCGAAAAAATAAGATAATATTATATTATTATTAAAAGTAATAAAATTACTTTACCTTTCTATAAAAACAATGTTACCGTAGCTGATGCGAAGTTTAATGGAAAGGATGGTTTGTCTCGAAGTCTCATCGTTTCCGATGGTTTCTTCTGTTCTTTCCATTCGCACCGAGAACAGTGAATTGTATTACTGTAGGTTTCTTTGATCGCTCTTCGCCTATTTTTTGATTTCTTCTCCCTTCTTTCCATCTCCGTTCTTTCCATCGTGGGTCGAGAACAGTGAACAATGAATCAAGGTTTAAGCTCTCTGCCTTTTTACTCGCTCGCTCTTGGATTCGACAAGCTTGCTCGACGGAATTTAATATTAACAGGTTCGTTGGAATTCTCTCTTCCTCCCATAAGCAACATAATTCTTCTTATGATTGTAGTTTTCTTTGATATGCTTGTGTCCTGTATTTAATGTTCTGTTACTATCAGAATTCTTTAATGTTCTGTAGCTTTCTTTGATGTTCTGTATTTAGTTGGAGAATAGTGAATTTCATTATCCGACGGAGATTAGGCCTAGTCAATTGACTCCTTTGTTTAATTTAGACAATAAATTCATATATCCCTTATTACTGATTCAGAATCCAAATTCTAATCATTTTTTTTAATGTTCTGTAGGGCTTTGTTTTACTATTTTGGTTTTCTTGGTTAGGAAATGTAGTTGAATCGTAGCACAGACAAGTGACTTTCCAGGAGATTAGCACCAAAGAATATTTGTCAATATTTTTATTGGAATCTATACTTCGCCTGGTTTTATTTCTTTGAATTAACTTTTCTCTATTTCTAGTCATCATCATTATATGCGATTAATTATCGAAAATTTTCTAGAACTCTGGCAAAGTAGGATATTGATGCATACGGAATTTATTCCTTTGCTAGAGTTAACAACACCCTTTCTTATATTTAGGATCTTAGGTTCTGCTAATTTGGTTTAAATTGGTCCTGTAATGATGGTTACCAATTGAAAACGTGTATGAATTAGGCTCAATCACATGGGAATGAACTTTTTGATGCTTAGTTTCTCCATCACCAGTCATTACTACCTTACTAATTAGTTTCTAATAAAGGTTTGAGTTATGAATACTATTGTACTGCTTTCTTATTATCATTCTTGTCTTTTTTATGTGATAGTTTAAATATTTTATATTCTTTTAGGAGAAAAATAAGAGAAATGTTCTAAGAAACCAGATAAAATGCTTGGTCTTGATTGAAAACTGCAGCATTGTTCGATCCAGATCAACTTATCCGAGCACCATCCACGTTGCTATTGTTATATACCTTTTGTTGTTTGTGTACTACTCTATTTATAATTGCACATTTTGTTAGAAAGTATGAACAGAACTCATATTATGAAGAGTAACTGTGTAGCCACATGAGATTTTACATTTTAGAAGATCTTGACATTCAGTAATTAGTTAGTTTGTAGCTAACTTACAATTTAGCGCAACATTATTATTAGTGATTAGATTGCAAGATATTGCAAAAGTGGTCATCATCCTATCAAAGTTTAAAATCAAAATCAATAGGTTTGGAAAACGATTGCTATAAATAGTTTACTGCTATCAATTTCTTTCAGAAGTAATTCCACTCGAAGCTAGAAGTAGAAACCATAAAAAAAATACAATTATGAAATTAACCAGATGAGGGACTTAGAACATGGCTCAAGAGTGGGAACGGAATAGTGCACAATTATTTCATTTTGGTTTTTACTTTCTTTTTTAGACTTAGGCCATCATGCTCGAATTTACAAGATTGAGGATTCTTATTAGTGCACAATTTATCTACTAGATTGTCTCCTCATACTAGTAACTATTTGATATATATCTAGTTTATTTAGCTGAACTTTTTTGCCCATGAAGATGATTTGATGATGAACATGTCAATGTTCCTTTTGCTCTTTTACCGTTCCCAGCAGAATGACAATGTCATGTAAGTGCATACGCTTTGATGTAATTACTTTTAATCAACTTGCTTTTCAATAGAAGTTACTCCATAACTTCAAAGAAATATCTCTCTTTCAAATTAAAATTCTTTATTTTAATGTTCAATTTATTTAAACAAATTATTGGTTTAATTAATTTGTTTTTTTTTTTCAAATATGTTTTTAGAGGAAGAAAAAGATCATGGTCCATATCAAAGAGAACTAACCATTTAAAACCTATAGAAGAATTCCTTCTTCTTAATTAAGTTTCCTAAATCCAAACCTCCTCTTGCAAGGGGAAGGGAAACAAACCATAAACAAATTCTATCTCCCTCCCTAAGAAAGTTACTTCCTCCAAATGAGTCACTGATTTAGAATTCCTTCCAAAGGTATCCAAATTACCTCTGACACATGAACATTTACTTGCTTTATTTGCTTCCTCCAACTATCATAGTTGATGTCCAACGAACTAATTTCAACAATTTTTTTTCTCACTCTAGAAGTCCAATAATAGGTATTAAGAAATTGGAGTAAATTATGTGAAAAAACTTTCAACCAGCCTAGTGCCTCTCTCAATAAATCAACTCAAAGTATTGAGAACAAACACAGGAGAAATGGAGCAAAATCTCCTTGAAGCTTTTATTCTCACATGAGGTTTTCTCTGAAGAAAATGATAAAGGTTGGCATCCTGATGCAGCTTGTTGTGCATCTTCCCCAAATTAACCCAAAACTTTTTCTCCCTCTAAGCACAGATTGAGATAAAATCCACGCTAACCATATTATATGCTTCCTCTCTAGTACAATTTAAATTACCTATCAAACACCAACTCATTACTGTGAATTCTTCAAATGTTCAAATGGATCCCTAGCTCAGGCATCAGTTGCATTAATTAAACATCTTAGTTTAATTAATTTGTTGCTTTTTTTCCTTTGGAAGATGGTTTGTGGATTATGTGCAGTGATTCATTTTTATTTTGGTTTCTAGTTTCTAGTGCAATTTCTTCGTGGTTTTTCTTACTAATATGAGGGCAAGATATTATCTCCTGCAGTGTTCTCTCTTCCCCATCTCTTTATCTCGAGTCATTTTGTTTCTCACTCTCACGTTTTCAAGTGTCTAATATAGTTTTTCCTTCAAGAATCTGGACGACAAAGAAAAGTTGAGGTACAAGGACTCAAAGATCAAATTATTGAGTTATAAAGTCGTTTTGAGCATCGATTTCAAGCAACGATGGCTGAGATGATGCGAAAAATATCCTAAAGTAAGGGTTAGAAAATTTTGTTGTTTTAGGTATTTGAAGTATTTGTATTATTTGAATTACTTTTAGAAATATGGTGACTACTTGTTGATTGTTTTTGCAGTGACTATTGGTTATAGTAAATAATATTTTGTTTGGGTTGAATATAGATTTGAAATTATAAATTTTAACTAGGAAAAGTAATTTAATTTTTTCAAACAAATAATATTAAATTAATATTAATTTCAAATGTTATCCTTCTATTGGATTTTTTTCAAAGGATTTACAAATGTCAATAAAGAACTTTTTTTTAAGGTTTAAAAATGGTTGAAGATAAGATTATCATCCCTGAAAAATAATGAAAACCTTCGAAAAAAGTTATTGAAACTAACTAATTACGACAACTAATTTAATAATTATTGAAGGTTTATAACTTTTGAAAAATATAATTTTTTGAAGGTTAATAAAACTTTCGAAAAAGCTTTTTCGACGAGACCTATTTCGACACTGTTTGAAGGTTGAGTAGACCTTAGAAAAAACATTTATCGAAGGTTTATTTTATACTTTTTCAAAGGTTGGGGCCTTTAAAAATACTTAATTTTCTTGTAGGGGCATAATTTACAAGATTTATGTAATTTAGCCTAGGATTCATGCAACTCGATTGAATAACTAGTTTTTATTTATTTATTTTTAACAGATAGCTCAGGGTTGAATACACAAATGACATTTATAATTTTCATATATAAATCAAGTTAAAGATCCACCATTAATTTTCTAATCATTTTTATATATATAGAATAAATCAAGAAGATGACCATTAATTTTCTTACCATTTCCTTTTTATGAGTTTTTAAAATTGGACAGATTTTATTAAAATAGAAAAAAAAATTATTGAAAACAAAGAGAACAAAAAGGGAAAGGAGTTAAAAAAGTGAAAAGAGGTAAGAAAAAAAAAAACAAAACATGTAGTACAAGTTATTTGAAAAGAGATCAAGGTATAATTAAAAAATATTTGGAGTAAAAAATCCCATTTTTTCACTCCTTCAACCTCCAAGAGCCTCCTCTACACATATAAATATGCATTGATGTTAATTTTGGATTGAAAAATAAGAATGTCACATTGAACAATTAATTGAAAATTGCAAAAAGAAACTTGTGCATAAGCAATACATTTGAGAATTTTGGTTGGTTAAATTAAAATTTTGGGTAAAATACTTTGATTAATTTGGACGGTTTTAATTACCGTGATTAAAGTCTACCAAAAAAAAATGTCACTGACATTAGAAACGAGCTTTGATTATACGGATCCACTAATATATGTCACACGACATCAATTTCGAAAAATAAAAAAAGAAAAATGTCACTGACATTAGAGACGAGAAGCTAAGAAAAATATTTCTGGCATTAGAGACGAGAAGCTAAGAAAAATATTTTGTAGCAAGTTATATATCGAAACTTAAAATGAGCTCCACGATATGTCGTTTTAATTCGTTATTTTATGTTGTTAATTAGTTGACAACATGATTTTTTGTTCCAAGTTTTAAAGAGTTATTTTAGTCAGAAAAATGGCAAATGCTAATATTGTTTTGGATTCCAATGCATAAGGTCTATTTGGATTTTTGCAACTCATTTTTTAATGCTCACAACACAAATTACTGAGTAAGTTAAACTTTTGCTACTCATTACTCATAATTTGAGATGTTTGGTAAGCTTTAATAAATGGATAGAGAATTTTATAAAAAAGAATAAAAATAGAGAGAATCATTATTTAAAAAGGAAGCGATGAAACTAAAGTTGAAAGCATATACGTAGACTAATTAAGAGTGTGTTTAGATTAACTTTTGCAGTGATGTTAGAGAGGACGTGAAAAAATACTTCCTTTTTTTCTCTTTTTTTTAAATAGTGTTTTTAACAAATAATAATATTTATAATAATAAAAAATTAGTTTATAATTCATTTGAAAGAATCACTTTAAAGTTTATTTTTCCAAAATGATTGACTTTAGATCTTTTTAGAATCACTCAATGATAATTTGACAATGGTAAGAATCATTTTTAAATATAGTTCAACTAAATAAACTTGTGATTTGAAATCATTTTTTAAAAGGGTAACCAAACATAAGTATTTTAAATAAAATTATTTTATAGAAAGTGTTTTTAAGAAAAAATATATTAAAAAGAAGTGGTTAAATGAAAAGGCAGGTGAAAAAACTGACCCTAAAAATGTAATTTGATCTATTTTGTATTTTATTTGAATCAAACAAAGACAAAATTGGTTTGAAGATTTAAAAAGTCAACTTTGTGTACTAGGAGATTAATTTTTTGTTGTACATTGAGAGTTAAAATGATGTCAAAATCAACTTTGGATTCAGTAAACAACCATGCGATATGTTTATAGATTTGATTATTTTAATTTAATTTTTACCTAAAAGTATTATCATGTGTGTAGAATAATATATTTCAAATGAGGAAAAAATACTTGAGCCAGTATTAATAAATATTATGCATATCTATGGAAGGAACTTCAAAAATAACTATATTGAATTTCATAAAAATATTAACTAGTATCATTTTAACTTTGTTTGTTAAATTATGACCAGATTCAAAAGTTAATTTTATTTTTCTAAAAATTTACTTTCTCAATCTTGTGTCTTATTTGGTGGAGCTGAAATTACTTTGGTACCCATGTTAAATTAATCTCCATTGAAGACTAAATGAATAAGCTTTTTTACTATTACTTTTTAAAGAACAAAAAGTTGTATATTCGGATCTCTAATCATTTATAGAGGTAAGTAATGCTTTAATCAGTATTTAGTCCTTTTTTGGCGTTTGATCACAATAAAAATAACATTTCATTTATGACATCTCACAATAGAAAGATTGAGAGCTTTTTTGAGAAAGAAACACAAGCAAATTTATTTTTACTGATCAAAGTATAGGAAAAGTCACACACATATAGAAACAACAACAAAAAATATCATAGATGCAAACAAATTAAAAAAGCCTTCTTTGTATAGCAATGATGGATGATCTTCATTAGGCTATCCCCTTTTATTGATTTGGAAACATATATTTCTTTCATTCTTCCTGAAAAAATAACAAAATTCATGTTGAGATATATGCAAAGGTCTAATGTATTGAGTTATATATCTTGTAAAGAAGCTCACCTTCATGTATGGTTTAGTAGAGTACATATGTTGACCTAATAGTGGGGAGGAGGTGGCGGGGGTGACGAGTACTCGTACTTTTTTGGTGGTGGGGGAGGAGAGTAGTAAACTGGTGGTGGAGGAGAGTAGTAAACTGGTGGCGGGAGAGAGTAGTACACAGGAGGTGGTGGTGACTTCTTAGGAGGTGGAGGAGAATAATAGACCGGCGGTGGAGGAGACGGATAGACTGGTGGTGGAGGAGAGTAGTATACTGGAGGTGGTGGTGACTTCTTAGGAGGTGGAGGAGAGTAATAGACCGGCGGTGGAGGAGAGTGGTAGACCGGTGGTGGAGGAGAGTAGTACACGGGAGGTGGTGGTGACTTCTTAGGAGGTGGAGGAGAGTAATAAACTGGTGGTGGAGGAGAGTGGTAGACTGGTGGTGGAGGAGAATGATAGATGGGAGGTGGAGGAGAGTGATAAACTGGTGGTGGTGGAGAGTAGTAAACAGGAGGTGGTGGCGGAGGAGAATGATAAACTGGTGGAGGAGGAGAGTAATACACCGGAGGTGGGGGAGAGGGATAAACTGGTGGAGGAGGAGAGTAGTACACCGGCGGCGGCGGTGATTTATATTTAGGAGGTGGTGGAGGAGGGGAAGAGTAACCGTAGCCTCCCGCGGTGGCCGACGGCAAGCTTAGAGCTGCCACCAAGACTAGAATAAGAAGGGAAGCCATTGAAGACGATCCCATATCTTTGCTTACGATTAGGGTTATTTCTATTGTGCTTTTGAAATGAAGCCTCCTTTGGCCTTTATATAGCTGCAAAATTCTTGCCCCTTCAACGCAAACCGAGTCATAGTAAATTGTAAATTAATTAATAAAATTAATATTACCAAACCAATCTTGGAATTGGTAAATCTTAAAAAAAAAGAAAAAAAAAACTTGGAATTGGTAAAATAATGTCAATAAGACAATAGAGAAAAAACAAGAGTTTTGTATTTATTCAATCATATAATATATAGTATTGTCTTTATATAATATTACATGATATTAATTCAACAATGTAACAGTTCTCTACAAAATGGACATTCTTCCAGAGAATATTCAATAGGAAAAAAAGTTGTTAGGTTTATCTTAGTTTATATATAGTTGACCCAATTATAATTTGATGTGATATTGCAATTTTTTTTTTCAAATATTTACATTTTTTTTAGTGTGTTTGAGTTTCACTTTAATTTTAATGATATGTTATTTTTATAAATTTTTAAATATTTTCTTATATTTGAAAATACATATGTAATTTTCTCTTTTTAATCAATCACTAAATTTTAGATTAATTCCTCTAATTATTATTTTTCTTTATAGAAGTAAAATCAATTAGAGTTGATTTAAATTTTCTCACTATCAATCATCTTTTGTCAAAAATAAATAAATCTATTAATTAGAGTTTATTAAAGGGATTATGACTTAAAAAATTGTGCTTCTTTTTAAAAGTCAAGCTTATGTAGTCCCACTTCTGTTTGTTTTAGTTTATTTTCCTAACGAATTTGAAATCATAGCTAAATTTTGGAAATTGTGGGTTTTTTTAATGCATTTTCCAACCTTTATTGTTTTTAGACTAATATTTTTAAAGTGCTTTCCATTGTTTTTAAATTTAAAAACTAATAGAAAAGTTATCAAACTGTTTGTTTTTATTTATTTCTTCAACATATTGATTTTGAGTATTTAGATAAAATTATGCTTGAAATAATAATTAATTATCATAAATGAACAACGTAAGATATTGTCTCTGTCTTTTTGCCCCTTTTTTTATCTTTTTTTTTTTTAAAAAAATTATTATTCTTCCAGACAAGTTTTCCAATATCAAAAAACCGTTTTTTATTCCAAAAGAAAAAAAACTATTTTTGAAATTGATTTCCAAGCAAATGCTACAGCTTTATTAGTAAACAACTTTTTTATAAAGGATAAATATATTAAATTTATTAATATGCTTAAATTTCCATTTTTATAAAGCATTTATATCTTTGCCCATAAAAGCAAAAAATAAACTCAAGATGCATTTCCATTTACCTAGCTCAGAGTTCAGCGTACAGCCGGTCATTGACATACATCTCAAATCAAGAGGTTGCATATCTATTTTATAAACTTTTGTTAGGTTTCTTATTTCTTGGAAGGTGAGATAACAATCAAACTAACATTTTCCATTTTTTCGAAAATAATTTTTTCTACATCTAAAACCTACCAAAGAAAACTCAGATTAATTTAAAATTCATAAAATTATCTTCAATATCATTAATTGATTCTACATGGTTCTTGGTGTGTAATATGGGAAAATTAAAGGCGGCTTATTGACTTTGTAAACCCAAAAAAGGCTTTTATTTCCTTGTTTTCTGTTCCAAAAAATGCTTATAAGTCATGCATTATTAGTTGTTTTTATTCAATAAAATATAGCAATATTTTTGGACTTTAATTTGTGTAAGAATTGACTATATTGTAATTTAACAAATGCATGGCTAGCCATGCATACAAAGTCTATGATGTTGAAATTGATTTGTTAAGGTTAGAAATAAATATTCACACTACCATAATTTTTATTTATTTATTTTTATTAATATAGCCATTTAAATATTCACGTTTTAATAAGTTTTGATCGAGAAGTGTGAGTTTTTTATTTTTTAGTTCAACAATTTTGGGGTGAGAATCGAAATATCGACTTTTGAAATGATAATAGGTGTATATGAACTAATCGTACAAAGTTCATGAAAAAATAATATATATAATCTTACAAAAGTTCATATATATAATCTTACAAAAGTTCATATACAAGTACCTGACGTTACTATATTTGATTGTCAAGAAATACATAGAAAAAAGTAATTTCTAAGTAGATGGTTATTATGAGATTTGAACTCATTTTTCTCTAAATTCTTTTTATTTACCTTGACTCATTTGGACCAATGAGTTAGCTCATGATAGTTAATAATAATAATAATAATAATATTTTTTATTTTATTTTCTAGAATTGATATCGTGGGGCTAAACTTGAGACCTCACCTCAAGGCCGCAAGTGTTTGCCACTATACGATCGCCTCGGACATAATAACAATAATATCACTAAAATATATTGTTATATAATTTCAGTATCAAAATTATTTTTATGCAATTAACTTTTATTGTTTTAATTCAACCTAGATTTGGACTTTAGAGAAGTCGTTATTCATACTTTAGATTGTTGAGTTATGTTCGAGTTCGCTATCTTATTATAAATATTTGTTTATAATTTAATAATAAATACTATTATGAGTTAACACAAAGTATTTAATCTTGTTCTCGACATCAAGCATAGCTTAGAATCTAAAATTGTATTTACAATTTGATCCCAAAAGTTTACCTTATTTCTATTGTTGGGACAAAATTATGACCTACATGTGGTGTATGACCGAGCTTATAACCTTATCTACGGCCGAGCTCTTAAGCTCATCTACGAAAGAGCTCCTAAGCTCATATATCGCCGAACTCATAAGTTCACATCTATGGTCGAGTTCTTAAGTTCATCTACGGAAGAGCTCCTAAGCTCATCTACAAAAGAGTTCTTAAGCTCATCTATCGCCATGCTTATAAGCTCATCTATAGCCGAGCTAGAGCTCATATAAGCTCATCTACGGAAGAGCTCCTAAGTTCATCTACGGAAGGACTCCTAAGCTCATCTACCGTTGAGCTCCTAAATTCATCTACCACCGAGCTCCTATCAGCTCCTAAGCTCATTTACGTAAGAGCTCCTAACCTTATCTACGAGTTTTTAAGTTTAGCTCATCTATAGAAGAGCTCCTAAGTTCATCTACCACGGAGCTTTTAAGCTCATCGATGGCAAAGCTATTCAGCTCGTCTCTAGAAGAGCTCCTAAGCTCTTCTACCATCAAGCTCCTAAGCTCATCTATTGTCGAGCTCCTAAGCTCATCTAAAGAAGAACTCCTAAGCTTATCCAAGGAAGAGCTTCTGAGCTCCTCTACCGTCGAGCTCTTAAGCTCATCTACCACCGAGCTCCTCAAGGACAAAATCTAACGTCATGCGGTTCCGTCAACAGTACAAAGTAGCTCATCCACCCGATTGTCCCTCTCAAGCTCGCTAAACTTTAGTTCACTAAAGAGACATTCCCTATTCGACTCACTCCGCAACAGCTCGCTAGGGCCCAACACAGGTCGCTCCATTGACAGTTAGGCAAATTTTTGCATCAATAGTTGACATCGTGTATGGGAAACGATATCTTAAGTCATTCTTACCAAATCAAGATATGATTCGCACATCTTCTCAAAGCTGTAACACTCGACAATCGGGTGGATTTGCAAAGCTCTTCAAGATCTTCTGCTACCACAAGATCTTCCCTGGAGGACAATCTTATCATCCTTATCATCGAAGATGACCTTCCCCAAAAGAAAGACCTCATAATCGAGAATGACTTTCCCCTTGACGACGACTTTCTCTCAAGGAAGATCTACTCTAAGAGGAAGACCTCATAATCGAGGATGACCTTCCCTTCGACGACGACTTTCTCTCTAGATTACTTTAAAGGCAGTGAGTTCATTTACGGTAAAATGATTGTTTTTCTCTAAATCATCATTCTGTTCTTACAAAAGCAACAAAATTTTTAAGACCCTGTTTACCTACTAGGAATCAGAATGACAATGAATCGAAATGAAAATCAATTTGAATTAAATTAATCAGAATACTACTGTTATTCCTTTGATGCAATTTACTAGAAGTTTTCTGAAATCGAAATCAGAAATCATTTGATGTTGTTTACTAAAATTATATGGAATGAGATATATATAAATTACTAACATATCGTTTTGTTTCTTTCTAGCTAATTACAAATACACTAATGTGCTAATTTTTTTAATTACAATAATAATGATAAATTTTTAATTTATTTCATCACTAATATAGTGACAGTAAATATTTTTTTGTTATAACAATTTATTTAATATCAATAAATAATGAAAATTAAAATAAAATTACATCAACTAAAATACATTTTTATTGGAACAATCACCCTTTAATGTAAAATATTATTAAATTTTATTTTTCAAATATTTGATAATAATGAATTCTACTTTAAAAATCTATTTATATAATAAAATCACATAGACTATCAATTTTGATTTAGAAGGAAATTGATTAATAGTATAAATGAAAAAAATAATAAAATAATAAAATATTTAATTAAAAAAGTTACGAATCTTGTTAATAGATAGAACAGAAATAATTTTTTTTTGAGTAAATTGCACAAACCGTCCCTTTAAGTATAATAGTTGTTGCAATTATACCCAGAAACTTCTAATCATAAAAATTAAACCCTAAAACTTTAAGTATTGTTTGAATTAAAACTCCCCTGTTAGTTAGAAATCTCCAACTCTGATTTGAAGAGTAGCGTCGGATCTTTTCTTGAAAATTTGCCGAAGGAGAAGAACACCCAGTGAGGAAAACCTGATCTGTAATGTTTGATTGGTGGCACAATTTCATCTTCATTAAAACCCTCCCATTTTTAACTTTCTCTGGTTATTCATCCACACAGCCTTTGGGTGGGTTCATCCATGCAGCTTAGTCTCAATTTCGCCCAATTTTTAAAGAAAATTTTGCAACAACTATTATACTTTAGGGGTGGTTTTTGCAATTTATTATTATTTTTTTAAGGATATAATAGAAATGGTTAAAATATAGTAAAATAACCATAATAAATATGTGGGGTACACATAAATAAAATTAAAAAAATAAAAGAAAGTAAAAAAATTAATTAAAAAAATTACGGATCTCCTTTTTCAGTTCCACGAAAAGATAAGGAAATGGTGCTCAACTAGTTAGGGTGTGAAAACGAAGACTGGATTTAGATTGAAGAATGGCCCAACGAGATTTAACAACTTGTTTCTCATGACCAAGCCAATGAAATCGAGAAATTGTTCTATATATATTTTTTAAATCTCGAAATTTTTATTCTAAGCCATTGGTCGGTTTAGTTATTAAAATATCAATATTTTAGTCGATTAATTTTTTTTATATTAGAAGTAAAAAAATGTGGGTTCTAACTTCTAAATTGATTTTAGATGAAAATAAGAGTAACATGACACGTGGATTAATTAGGTCAGCCTAGTACCCTCAGGTACGTCCAAGTAAGTCAATGGAGAAAATGTATCTACCCTTGGGACCCAGTTGACGACCTTGAACCAATTAACGAAATCATCCAAGTTCTCTTCAAACTACCTAAGGATTGGCCCGACATTCGACCTGGGGCTTGACAGCTAGTAACAACCGGTCGGAGTGGTTCCAACGACTCTGTCCCCCCAAAACACTCCGCCACTGCATTTAGGTACACAATTCTACTTCGAGAACGACCTACCTAAGTTCTACCTTACTAACTTGAGCGTCGAACTGTTTGTTGATTTTTACAGATCCTATCTTGCTTAAGGTGGTACCTCGTCAGTTTGCTTCCGTCGCCACGTGGCTGACTTGGTAGCTCGGTAGAGTCATGCATCAACAAAATTATTATTTTCTTAATATATTTGGACACATGAACATGTCATTCAAATGTTACATGACACATAAAATTCAACCTCATTCATGGGTAAGCTTTGACACACCAATTAATAAAATTAATTTCTTCTAAGTGGTATGTCCAAGCGGCATATCTATGTGTCATATTAAGTTTGTAATTAAAGTAATAATTTAGAGATAAATCAGTTTTCTTTTTTTTCATATATGTAAATTTTAACATTTTTTACCTAATCACTGAATTGAGAATGTTCAACACAGAAGGAATCAATTTTAGAATTTTAAAAGATCTAAGGACCAAAATAAAAATTATCTCAAAAATTAAGGACTATTGGTATATTTAGCCAAATATTTAGCATAGCCAACTATCACTATTAATGATACACGTGTGTCAGTATTGTGATAGACCTTGATATATTTCTATCACATCGATAGAATCTATTAGTGATAAATGTCCTTTTTTTAGTACATCATATTTAGGTTATTAGGAATTCGAATTTACGACCAAAAAAGTCAAAAATAGGTGCTAATCAATTGATCTATGTTCAGATGGATTGATATACATTTTTGAACAAATTGCACAAACCACCCCTAAAGTATGATAGTTGTTACAATTTCACCCCTAAACTTTCAATTGTAAAAATTAAACCACCGTAAAGTTTCAACGGTAAAAATTAAATCTCTAAACCTTCCCAAGTAATATAATTGGACCCTCTAAATCAAGCCATTTTAAAAATCAAACCCTAAAATTTTAATTTGGGTGGGATGAGAGCAGATCTGATTAAAAAAAAAGATTTTTATTTCGTTTTGAAGATTCTTTATAACCAAATCGATCTTCCTTCATCTTCTAATTTGAAGCAGACCCAATTGAATCCGTCTCTTTTTCCCTCTCTCTGTGGTGGGTTTCTCATTTTTCTTGTTTGTTCTTTGTTGATGCACTTCAATGACGGGTTTTGAGACATATCCCCCATTGTTTCTTCTCAAATTTCCCATTTTTGATTACGAACTACTTTGAAGAGACTTACCCAATACCCATGTTATTGTTATGCTCCTTCGTGTCATCTACAGTAGAAAGTACTAAAATTTAGTCAAGAAATATTTGATGCGTACATTTATATTGTTGAAGCCTGTGGGGAAGGAATCGACTATTATTTGACTATCATTCGATTTTATTCGAGGTCGAGCGAGCCATTACCACATGCAGCAGAAACAGAGTGTGGTAATGACTTAGGTAGTTGATTCAACATATGCTTAAACATCGAACGATCGACATGGAGAAAGCAGCAAAAATTGCAGAAGATAAACCAAATCTATGGATAGAGATTTCTAATGGCTTCTCCATGAGATAATCTGAAATCAAACACAATATTCAAATGAATTTTGTTGAATCCCTTTTTAATAATACTTGGAATTGGTATATTAGATATAGTTTTTAAAATAGTAGATTTCAATTTTTACAGAGAGGGTGAGATTTTATCACGGGTGAATGTTTAAGGGTTTGATTTTTACCCTTGAAAGTTTAGGGGTCAAATTTTTTACTTAAAATAGTTTGAGGGTTTAATTTTTACAATTGAAAGTTTTTCATGGATAAAATTGCAACAATAATCATACTTTAAGGGTAATTTGTGCAATTTGCCCTACATTTTTTATTGATAGATCACATACATGATTCAAAAGAACATTTTCGAAAATGGTCGGGTAATTCTCTTCGTTAGTGCTATATTGTTATTATTTTGGGTTGATTACTGAATGTGCAACTACCCTAAATATTCGATCAAATCTACATCTGATTTACAACTCAATATTTCATTTCTTTTACAACTCGATATTTGATTTAGTCATTTTGCTTTTGAGTATAACAAATTAGAATTAATAGAATTTGAACTTCCAACTCCAAAAAAGAGTATATGCCAATTATTGCTGGATATGTCGGGACTGAGTTGATGTAGTTTCAAAATTATTGTTCATAGTATAGGCATTTAATGAACAAAAGATGGTCTATATGAAGTTTTTTTTCTTTTTATTAAGAAAAAGTAATACGACAGATTAAAATTTTCAAACAAAAAAAAAGGTATTTAATGCATTCTAAAAAAAATTATTTAATGCATCGCTGTGGTTGATATTAATGTTTTAATGTAAACAAATTAAAAATATATAAATATACAATAAAAGCGATCAATTTAACTAAAATCACGTTTACTACCTATTTTCCTTCTATAATTATATTTTTAAAATTGAGATTGTAAAAGTTCGTAAATTAAAATTAAGACCAATATGAATTAAATTTAAAAATTCAGTGACTAAAACAAAAATATTTTTAAAAAGTCTTATAAGTCAAAATAAGTTTAAAGTTTATGAACCAAAAATACAATTTATAAAATTCTAATAAAAAAACAATATCTCATTATTAAAAAATCAACTTATCTTTGAAATTTTCAAAAAAAAAAAAAAGTCAAATGGATATTGAAAAAAATAAAGTGTAGTCAGACTAACAAGTAAACACCAACTTGATGTTTGACAGAGAAAATATCAAATTGGGAATATTCAAAACTTCAAAATAACTAATAATAGAGACAGAAAAACTTTAATATAAATTTTATTATATGGTCAAATGAATTTAAAATTATTAGATGTAAGGTTTGAAAGATGTTATATGATAAATTAGTAGATGCATAGGACGACCGACATGTATCTATAACCTTATTTTAAACAATATTATTATGGAGGCAGCAACTTGATAGAGAAGAAAAATGGGGTTTTCTTTTCTAAATAAAATGGTCTTTTAAAAATAAAATTGAAGCAAATAAAATGGTCATTTTCAGTAGCTGGATTCCATATTGTAGTTGGATTTCATCGCATGTGAGCCAAATTTTAGATATAGTTTGTCGTATTTTAGTTAGGTTTATTTGGTTTTGATTTATCTAGTTGCTTTTTAAAATTTTCAAATTTTCTTTTAGACTTGAAATTATATATTCTTTTATCTTTAATTTCTACACCATTATGACACTATATTACTAGATGTACAAGGCTCTTGCAAAAGGAGCAAAAAAATTAATAAGAATTTACAAAGTAAACTTTCCAATTTAGAGGCCTAATTCACGCCAAAGAAATCAAAGGTCTAATATATCTTTAATAAACACGGAACCTAAACTATAATATATATATATATATATTTGATATTATATACCTAAGTTTGTATACTATTGATATACTTGATTATGAATTCAAATTATTATGAAAGAGCGTTAGACAATAAAATTATAATTTAATCACTACTATATTTTATCGTTTGTTTGTAATTCATAGGTCATATTATAATAATTAAAAATTTATCTTTGTGGTGTGTCATTAGAGACAAGATAAACATTTTACAAGGGAGAAATAAAAAATCTGAGTTAATGTATCTTTAATAAACATGAAACCCAAACAATAATATAATTCATAGGTCATATTATAATAATTAAAATTTTATCTTTGTGGTGTGCGATAGAGACAAGATAAACATTGTACAAAAGAAAGAAATCAAAAGGCTAGCTAATGTATCTTTAATAAACACGAAACCAAACTATAATATATATGATATGTTAATGATATATTTGATATATATACCTAATTTTGTAAACGATTGATATACCTGATTATGAGTTATGAATTCAAATTATTATGAAAGATCATCGACAAAAAAATTGTAATTTAGTCAGGACTCTATTTCACCGTTCGTTTCTAATTCATAGATCATGTTATATAATCAAAATTTTATCTTTGTGGTGTGCTATGAAGATTAAAAATAAACACTGTACAAAATTTGTGGAAAATTATTTTGATTTAACTAATTTGATAGCGATTTAAATGTTGATGGATGCCTAATTTACACTAATAATACTTTGATTTTCTAAAATGGTGAAGATAATTTAGCATGACTGGACTTTATTGGTTTGTTGGAATATTTTTCAATCTTGAAAATAGATCATGTCACACATATGTCCGATCGTAGAAAAAACAATCCAATCTTGATTTTGAATCATAGGATTATGATATTAGAAAATATAATTCAAAACTATTTCTAAAATGGTATCAAAACTTTTAAATCTTATTTTAATTATACAACTTTAATATTATTATTATGTTACATTTTTACTCTCAACCTTTCAAATATTCTATTTAGCGTATTAATTTTGAATGAATTATTAAACATAAATCTAACATCCACTCATCTTTGGAGTTGATGAAAAAAATTAGAGTGTGTTTGGTTGGTGATCAGAAAACATAAATTTGAAAACAAGGGATTCAATAAAAACCAGAGTTGTATTTTTTGTTTTTAGTGTTTTCAAATATGTGTTTGGTAGCAGATTTGATAATTGAATCTCAATTTAAAAAATTGTTCAAGTGTTTAGTGATATATTTGTAAACTAGGAGTAATTACAAAGTAAATATAATTTTAATCTAAACTTATATTAATTAATTTATTAACATTTTTTTTATAAATTTTATGTAATTATTATTTACACGGTTATATAATTTAGAATATTTTATATTTTACCTGTTTTAATTTTAACAAATAATATGAAGTGATATATTTATCAAAGTTTTCATATTTTTTATGTAATTCTACCACTTAAAATTTTCAAATTCTGAATCTGAAAACACTACAAACCTAAAAAAGTCGTTTTTAGAATTTCTACTATTTAAATCATAGAATTCGAAAACAGTTTCAAAAAGCGAATCTCCAAAATGTTGTCAAACACGTATTCATGGTGAATCTGTTTGATTGAGTGAAACTGAAAACAACAAACAGAATTCGGATTTCCAACCAAACAGGCATCAGAGTCTTCTATGGATGAAATATTAATTGGATGCAATAATTTAAAAATGTTTACATTTGCCGCAGTTTATATATGCATAAAAATTTAGATGCCACGTCACAAAAAACAAAAACAAAAAGAGCCACGTCAGCGATGGCGGTATGACTACATACAATCACGCCAAATTATAAGCGCGTATTTCGCAATAATTAATTCCCACTCTTTCCCATTGATCATTCTATTATTTTTATTTCACGAAAAAAAATAGTTATTAAGATTTTTTTTTTGGGTTTGAATGCCATTTTATTACCTTTAATTCATTTTGATTTCTATACTCGTAAACGTATGTTTTTTTCTATACTTTTAATTTTTATTTATTTTAGTTTGTGTGCTTTAAAAACGTTCATTTCAGTTCATGTACTTTTAAAAAATGACCGTTTTTGTTGCTATTTGTAAAATTTTACATACAATAAAAACATTTTAATACAAATTTATAGTTACGCTATAAGAAATTAAATTTTAACACCTATTTGATACACAATGAAAACTTTTAATACAAATTTATGGCTACACATCAAAAAATTTAGTGAGTGAAGTATTGAACTAAAATTGTAATAGGAAAAATGGTAAAAATGAAAATGAAGGGACGAATATACAAAGACTAAAATGAACATTTTAAAAGTAGAGAGGTTCAAATGCACAAAATAATGAAGGGACGAATATACAAAAGACTAAAATGAACATTTTAAAAATAGAGAGGTTCAAATGCACAAAAGTTAAAAGTAGACGAATCAAAACAATAAAAAATCGAAACTACATGGACCAAAGTATTTAACTCTTTTTTTTTCAATTAAACGATATGTAGGGTGAGGATTCAAACCTCCAATTTTTTGGTCGAGGATAATGCTACTTGAACTATGTTAAAGGTTGGTGGAAAAAAAAAACTAGACAATTTTTTATATTATATATAATATGAAAAGGTTTTTAAACTCACTCTATTTCATTTTCATGTGATAAATTAGGGAAGATAATTAAATTGAATGTTTGAAATCATTAAAAAAAGAAAGCTTTGTTTGGGAAAAAAATGTGGGAGAGAGTCATAAAATAAGACATGAGGGAAGAAAAATTGGACATATATTTCATAAGTTTGGCAAGGTTAGTTGGCATGTCTGTCTCCAATTTTGAACCAAATTATGTGCATTAGATTCTAAAGATGACCATTAATTGATTTACAATTGACTATGATAAGGACTAATATTGAATTAGTCCATTAACTTGTATAAATTATTTTAGTACATGGTGTTACAACTCTAGCATAATTATAAAAAAAAACTAATCGTAAATATAACAAAATTCAAGACACATAATTGCATGTAGATTTTATTATTTTTTATTTATTTATTTTTTTAACTCATAACTTTTAGTTAGAAACAAATAATGCGTGCATGCCATCGTAATTGCATATCACAGTTAATCAATATCTGAGGTCATGAATTTAGGTTAATTAATGAATATTAGGTAAAATTATAAAAAAAAATTACTAATTACCATGGTTTCATACCATCTGGTCTCAGTCACGAAACTTGGACTCTTGGTATCGATGTAAGAATGATCTATAAAATAGAGTTAGCATTGCGATGCACAAGTTAATACACTATCCGATTTATACTCGAGAGAATATAGTTTCGCGTCCCTTGCGTAAGAGGTGAGTATCTTTATTTATAAAGGTGTGCTCCCGATCGGACTTCCAACAACGCTCTAACAGCTCTCCGATCGTCCAATAATCGCGATGCCTTGTTGGAGAACGTGTCTGTTGCCTTTGCGTCTATAGGTACTCTTCAAGTTCAACTCGTCCCTGATGAAAGTCAGCCAAATGGTAAATAGTGCTCGGCCCAGCTTCCTACGCTGATCTACTTGAAGTTTTTCAAATAGAAAGATTTATTTGGTTCTTTTGATCATATACGTCGACAGGAGATGATAATTCGTCCCGAACAACCATTATTTAAGTTAATTAATGAATATCTTGTAAAAAAATACTAATTACCGTTATTTAGATCGATAAATGATTTAGAAGTTTTAAAAAGATGCCATATTATTGTAATTATTTTTTAGCTTGAACCTAGCCAGCTCATTTGGTAGGGTATTAGTAACTTTTTAAAGTCTTTTAAGGTTTATTTTAAATTAAATCGTAGGTTCAAATCTCACCCTATCATCTTTGAGTTGTAATATTGAACAAATATTTGAGATTAATTTTTTCCCATATTGTATTAATTTTTTTTTCTTATTAAAATGTCATGTAGCATATATTTTGAAAAATAAAATTACCCATTCCAATTTACCTTGCTTTTATTATTTGTTCAAATATTCTATTTGGTCCCACTTTAGGGAAGAGTTAAGAAAAATTTTAATCCATTTTGAAACTTAATATCTATACATTTTGTCACGTAGAAATTTACTTATCAAGTAAATGAATAAAAGATATGTACCACCTCTCATGATGTTGCAAAACGATTATAAAAATATTGATGGCAACAATTTGAAATAGTTGTTAATCAAAGTTTAGAGACCGATAAAAAACATTTAAAAACTTAAAAAGTCATAATAAGATAAGCGTGAAATAAGACCTAAACATCTTTATTCTTGGGAAAAATATATAAACCTAAAAGAAATCAAAAGTAATTTTGTAGATATTTGTTATTACTAATAGATAGATGAATATTGAATTTTAGATGTTAAAATAATTAGTTATTTATACCAATTACTTATTAACTAAAACTTCAAACCCTTTCTGTCGTTTTCTTAAAAAATTAAATTTCATTACCAAATTATCTGATTAAGCTAAAATTAACAAATAATTAGACCATTCTAGATTTATTCAACAAAAGTTCATTTTAAAATACATTTAACCTTCATGTGCAGGCTAAATCCACAAAATTAGAGATGGATTGATTGATTCGTGGTTTGGGTTGTGGCCTTTTCTATATTTAATATGTGAAGCTAAGTATTTCGGATTAAGATTTTTTTAATTATTATTTTTTAAATATTACATCACAAATATGGAGCGAGGAAACACTTTTAATGACTGACCTATATATCTTTAAACTTGTTTCGGGAAGAGAATACCCTGGACACGTGGAGGACCCCTATTGGTGCTCCAAGATGACTCATGAGTCATGACCAGTTCGGGCCGCCGAGATCACCACCACTAGCGTTGACAGATGCAAAGTATGAGGGCCGAGGTGAACCTGGCCGAGGTCCGATCTACCGGGAAGCTAGGTGGGGGCCGAGGTGAGCTACTGTCAGCGGCGTGATTATCGGGTGTAACCGTCGGTCCCGAGATTACCGGGTGTAACCGACGGTCCCGAGATTACCGGGTGTAACCGACGGTCCCGAGATTACCGGGTGTAACCGTCGCGAGATTAGCGGGACTACCACCCATAAGTAGAGGACCTCACTCCACGATCAGGTACGATGATTTCTGACCTTGAACTAAACTGGGAATCCGACCTATACTGACTTGATCGTCGGAGTGCTCACCTTTTTGTGCAGGTCCGCCCAAGTATTCAGATCGGTCCGGAGGCCGAGTTCGAGCTGCAATCTGAAATACACTGTTGTGCATATCCTTGCATAAACATTTGGCGCCGTCTGTGGGAACGACAATCTAAGTCATCCCAATTCTTTTAAACCAACACGCAAGCGAAAATGGTTCAACCCGCAAACTCGACCAATACGGCAGATCGAATGACCCTAGCTGCCAGCAATGCCCACTAGAGGGAGGTCGGAGCAGCAGTGGTAGAAGGGCAAGGTCACGACGGCCTAGCAACAGAACCCCTCCGCAGGTCGGCACGAATCACCGCCTGTTCTACCACCTGCGCACCCCCCAAGGACATCCAAGGCCACCCGTGGCCGAGGTGGAACCTCTAAGAAGGGCGCCCGGGGTCCAGCCCCGGCCCCGACAAGTGAGAACTTGGACGCACTCCAGAGAGAAATGGAGGCAATGCGCACGAAAATGCGGTCCATGGAGGAAATGTATAACAAAATGATATTAGTTGCAGGCGCAGGGTCCCGATTTGAGAACCGAGTGACGCGCGTTGGCATACGCGAGCAAAGGGGTTCCCACCTCGGCCCAGTCGAGGAGGAACATCCCGAAGACAACGAGAGCGAGGGACACACTCGCCAGAGAGGAGACCTCCGTGAACACCTCAACAGAAAGAGAGGCTCATCTCTCCGAAAAGGACAGTCACCATCCCGCTCACACAGGAGCTCCAACCAGCAGGCTGAATCCTCTCGCAACCCAGTAACTCCTGCAGGAGTGATTACAAGGGAGGAGTTCGACCAGCTGAGGGGCCAGCTCGACGCTCAGGTGGAGGCCTTAAAGGCCAAATGTGAGCAGAAAGAAGGTCCACTGAACGATGGCGACTTGGGAGAATCGCCCTTCACCTCGGACGTTTTGGAAGCACCGATCCCTCCGAAGTTCAAAGCTCCTACCGTGAAACCTTATGATGGGTCGAAGGACCCCAAGGATTATGTTTAGGTCTTTGAAGGCCTCATGGATTTCCAAGCGGCATCAGACGCAATCAAATGCCGCGCCTTTCAGATCGCGCTTACTGGCAGCGCGCGATTGTGGTATCGGAGACTGCCAGCCAGGTCGATCTCGACCTACTCTCAGCTGAGAAGGGAGTTCCTCGCCTAGTTCTCTTCTCGGCATTATGACAAAAAGACAGCGACCCATCTCACCACCATCAGACAGAAGGAGGGTGAGACGCTGCGAGAATATGTCACCAGATTCCAGGAGGAGCAATTGAAGGTCGCACACTGCTCCGATGACTCGGCCATGTGCTATTTTCTCACCGGTCTAGCCGACGAAGCCCTCACGGTGAAACTTGGAGAGGAGGCCCCAGCCACCTTCGCCGAGGGTGCTTCAGAAGGCGAAGAAAGTCATCGATGGACAGGAGCTCCTCCGAACCAAAACCGGCCGACCAGAACGAAAGATCGGCCGGGGCAGAAGTGGAAAAGATATAGAAAAGGCAGATCCCAAGTCCAAGGACAAGGGATCCTTTTCCAGCGGCCGAGCTGAGTATCGAAGGGCGGAGAACGGACCTACCAGGAGCTGACCTTACGAACGCTTCACCCCGACCACGATTCCAATTTCCGAGATCCTAACGAACATCGAGGAGTCTGGAATGGAAAAACTACTCAAACGTCCTGAGAAGCTTTGGGGAGCCCCGGAGAGGCGCAGCAAGGACAAGTATTGCCGCTTCCATCGGGAGCACGACCATAACACGTCAGACTGCTGGGAGTTGAAGCCCCAAATTGAGGATCTAATTCAAGATGGCTACTTCAAGAAATTTGTGGGAAAGCCCAGGACCAGCTCGGCAGAGAAAAAGGAAGAGCGGAAGCGTTCGAGGACGCCGCCCCGGCGCACTGACCGACCTGCGGTCATCAATACCATTTTCGGAGGGCCAAGCGGGGGTCAGTCAGGACATAAAAGAAAGGAGTTAACTCGTGCAGCCAGGCGCGAGGTGTGCCTCATCAGGGAGCAGAGGCCGACCTGCCCAATCACCTTCGACGGTGCAGACTTGGAGGAGGTCCACCTGCCCCACAGTGATGCACTTGTGATCACTCCCTTGATTGATCATGTGGTGGTCAGGAGGGTGCTGGTAGATGGAGGCGCATCTGCTAACATCCTGTCGTTACCGACCTACCTCGCCCTGGGATGGACGAGGTCGCAATTGAAGAAAAGCCCGACACCGCTGGTTGGGTTCTCTGGAGAATCGGTCATCCCAGAGGGTTGCATCGACTTGCCGGTCACGCTTGGGCAGAACCAAACTCAGGTCACCCAAATGGCCGAGTTCGTGGTAATTGACGGTAGATCGGCCTATAACGCCATCTTTAGGAGACCCATCATCCACTCATTTCGGGCCATTCCCTCAACACTTCATCAAGCTTTGAAGTATTCCACCCCCAATGGCGTGGACACGGTCCGAGGAGAACAGACCGCTTCAACGGAGTGCTATGCCTCCGCGCTCAAAGGCTCATCGGTCTGAGCCATCGAAACTCTCGCCAGTGGGGATGGGACGCTCGAGTTCAAGGCCGACCTGCCGAGGAGGGAGTTTGCCGCACCCACTGAGGAGCTCGAGCTTGTTCCTCTGCTTAGTCCCAAGAAACAAGTAAGCATAGGAACCAAGCTGGGGGCCACCGACAGAGAGGAGCTAATCCACTTCCTCAGATCCAACTCGGACGTCTTTGCGTGGTCCCATGAGGACATGCCTGGCATTGACCCGAAAATTATGACGCATCGCCTCAGCATAGATCCATCATTCCGACCTGTAAAACAAAAAAGAAGACCTATAAACAAGGAGGGGAGTGACGTAATTGTTGAGGAAGTTAGCAAACTTTTGAAAGCTACATACATAAGAGAAATTTCGTATCCCGAGTGGCTCTCCAATGTTGTATTAGTTAAAAAATCTAACGGAAAATGGAGAATGTGCGTAGATTTTACGAACTTAAATAAGGCATGCCCGAAAGATTGCTTCCCACTGCCGAGGATTGATCAGCTCGTGGACGCCACAACCGGACACGAACTGCTCACCTTCATGGACGCCTACTCTGGGTACAACCAAATCAAGATGCATGTCCCAGATCAAGATCATACCGCATTCATAACAGACCAAGGTTTGTACTGTTACAAGGTCATGCCCTTCGGTTTAAAGAACGCAGGAGCGACCTACCAGAGAATGGTGAACAAAATGTTCGCCAAGTAGATCGGCCGGAATATGGAAGTGTATGTGGACGACATGCTCGTCAAGAGCAAGCGGTCTAAGTCGCATCTTTCCGATCTGACCGAAGCCTTCGAGGTTCTAAGGACATATCAAATGAAGCTCAACCCAGCTAAATGTGCCTTTGGAGTCTCTTCGGGGAAATTCCTTGGCTTCATGGTGAACCACCGGGGGATCGAGGCCAACCCCGAAAAGATTAAAGCCGTGTTCGAGATGGAGGCACCCAAAATGCTGAAACGGCTTCAGTGCCTCAATGGCAGGATTGCAGCCCTGAACCGGTTTGTTTCAAGATCGACAGATAAGTGCCTCCCTTTCTTCAAAGTCCTACGAAAGAAAGGGCCGTTTGAATGGACAGCAGAGTGCGAACAAGCATTTCAGCAATTGAAGAGCTACCTCTGTTCGGCACCTTTGCTCGCCAAGCCCCTGTCAGGGGACAAGCTCCAATTGTACTTAGCAGTGTCTGACAGTGCCGTCAGCTCGGCCCTAATCAGGCAAGAAGAAGCGCGGCAAAACCCGGTCTACTACACAAGCAAGGCTATGACCGAAGCCGAGACTAGATACCCTAAGATGGAAAAGTTGGCTCTCGCTTTAGTCACCTCGGCCCGACGACTTAGACCGTACTTCCAAGCCCATACTGTGGTGGTGCTCACTAACTTGCCCCTAAAAAACATCTTCCATAAGCCAGAAGCTTCTGGACGCCTGATGAAGTGGGAAATGGAGCTAAGTGAGTATGACATCCAGTTCGAACCCAGAACTGCGTTGAAAGGACAAGCGGTCGCAGATTTCATAGCCGAGCTCACACCACCTTCCGAGCTGAGCGAGTCCGACCTACCGTGGACAATCTATGTCGACGGATCCTCCAATGAGAAGGGGTGCGGGGCCGGGGTTCTCTTACTCGGACCAGGAGGCGAGCGATTTGAGTATGCCTTGAGGTTCGGCTTCCGGACTTCCAATAACGAGACTGAGTATGAAGCATTTATTGCCGGTCTACGAATCGCCAGAGCACTGGGGGCCTCTTGTGTTAAGATCTTCAGCGATTCCCAGCTGGTTGTGAGCCAGATCACGGAAGAGTACCAAGCCAGGGAACCTCGAATGGAGAAGTATTTGGGCAAAGTCAGATCGTACCTCGCCCAATTTCGAACTTACGAGGTAAGCCGGGTTCCCCGAGCAGAAAATTCTAATGCTGACGCCTTGGCCAAGTTAGCATCAGCGTACGAGACCGACCTGGCCAGGTCGGTCCCCGTCGAGATCTTAGATAATCCCTCGATCTCGGAGCCAGATCTGATGGAGATCGACGCTCCAGAGCCCTCATGGATGGACCCGATTGTGGACTTCATTAGGGGCAATTCACCACAAGACCCCAAGGAGCGCAGAAAGTTGGCAAGGCAAGTAGCTCGGTTCGTGGTCCGAGGTGGAGCATTGTACCGACGCGGCTTTTCCCTGCCTCTATTGAAATGCCTAACCCCTGAAGAGGGCCTATACGTCCTCAGAGAAATCCACGAAGGAGTGTGCGGCAATCACTCAGGCGCCCGGTCGCTGTCAGCCAAAGTGATCCGACAAGGATACTGTTGGCTGACCCTCAGCCAGGACGCCAAGAAGTTCGTTAGAACTTGCGACAATTGCCAACGCTACGGAAACATAATCCACCAACCTCCCGAGCTGCTCACCCCCATCTCGGCTCCGTGGCCATTCGCGCAGTGGGTGGTAGATATCATTGGTCCTTTCCCTCTGGGCAGAGGCCAGACAAAGTTCGCTGTAGTGGCTGTGGATTACTTCACAAAGTGGGCCGAGGCCGAAGCGCTCTCCCACATAACGGAATCCAGAGTCACGTCCTTCGTATGGACAAATATCATATGTCGCTTTGGTATACTACAGGCCATTGTGACAGACAATGGGAAGCAGTTTGACAACGCCAAGTTCAAAGACTTTTGCAGCAAGCTTGGCATAAGTCACCTTAGCTCGTCCCCCGCACATCTGCAAGCAAATAGACAAGTGGAGGCGGTCAACAAGATCATCAAGCGAGGCATCAAACTTAGACTGAACTCCAAGAAAGGCAGGTGGGCCGAGGAGCTACCAGAGGTTTTATGGTCGTACCGGACCACCCAAAGAGAATCGACTGGTGAGACCCCGTTCTCCCTGGCCTTCGGCTCCGAAGCTGTAGTCCCGGTTGAGATCGGCATGCCATCTGACAGAGTAGAGCATTACGAGCCTACAGCAAATGAGGAAGAGCTGCTCCTCAACCTCGACTTGTTGGACGAAAGAAGAGCAATGGCCCAGCTACGCCTGGCGGAATATCAGGGTAGAATGGCCAGACATTACAACGCTCGCGTTCGACCTCGGACCTTCCAAGTCGGACATCTGGTCTTAAGGAGGGTCCAAACCCATGTGGGTGCCCTTGACCCGACCTGGGAGGGGCCGTTTGAGGTCAAGGGAATAGTCCGACCTGGGACGTACATATTGGCCGATCTGAAAGGAGACGTCTTCGCGCACCCGTGGAACGCGGAGCACCTGAAGCGTTATTATCCTTGAAATGCCAAAAGGATTTTCAATGGATCTGTAAAAACTGTTTCAAAAGAATTATGATCGGAATAAATGTGATGATTTAATTTCATAATCCCGAGTTCGACCAGAAATTAAATGGGGGCCACGGACTCCCACACGATCACATTCCAGCAGTCGGTTAAAATCCAATCCTCCAAAACCTAAGGGTACGAGGTGAGATGCCAAAACCACTGACGAACTTAAAATTCAAACCTTCAAGGTAAAGGGGCGATGTGAAAAGTTCAAAATGATCAAGCTTCCGAACTTGAGGGTACGAGGTGCGATATGAAGAACAACTACAGACTTAGGATTTTAGCCTTTTGACGTTTTTTAAGTTAAGGGTGCGATGTTAAAAAATCCAGAGTTGGTGCAACGCATTGAATACTAGACGGAGATTCGAATTAAAAATTTCAAGTATTTTTTAAGGTGCAACCTCAAAAGTACGAGGTGCGAGGTGACATTGGCTTTAGCTTAAAGAAAAAGCAAAGAAAGGAAGGCAACAAAGTAAAAACAAACGAGAAGCCTCTTTATTGAATGAAAAGCAGAGCCAAGGCTTATAGACCTTGCAGCTCTTCCCTAACACTTACAAAAGAAGAGAAGAAAGACAGAGAAAGGCCTCATGAAAGGTGATCGCCTAAGAGCCTGCTTGAGGAGCGCCCTCTTGAGTGGTGCCGACCTGATCCTCTTCGAGGTTGGAGTAGTCAGAGTCCAGATCTCTGACGTACTTATCCACCAACGCTTGGGGGCCAGGGGTGCCGCTAGGCCCAGACGCCCACTGCTCAACATACCTTTTCTTCAGACCACCGAGATCGATCTGAAGGTCAGGCATGTAGGAAGCAATGCCCTTCATGAGAAACTTGAAGCCCGCGTCAGAGAAGTCTTTGGCAAATCCATCGAAGTCAGGATGTTGCCTAAACGATTCCTCCAATAGGGCTCCATTGCTGAGACGCTCCTTCACCATCTCCAGCTCGGCAGTCGCATGCTTCAGCTCCTCTTCCTTCGCTTCAAGCGCCTGGAGCATGTCGTCCTTCTCCTTGAGGAGTTGGAACTTCTCCTTCTCCAAGCCTTTGGTGATAGCATGGGCAGCTCGGAGCTGGGCCTTGCGTCTGTCCTCTTCTTTCTTCAGCAGCTCGGCCTTGGCCTCCACCTCAGCCTTCAAAATTTCCACCTCAGAGTGAGCTTTCAGCAGCTCATCCTTCATGGTGGAAGAGGCAGCCTCCAAGGCAGCAGAGAACTCCTCTTTCTCCCTCGCTGCCATAGCTTCCCTCCCATCCAGCTCGGCCTTCACGGCCAGAGCCGATTGAATGGAAGCAACAAACGCCTGAGAAAAGGTACAAAGAAGAAGGTTAGACCGAGCTACCTGTTAGTTAAATTGAGCAAAAATGAAGACACCAATTTTACTTCAGCGGCGTAGTCGATGGTCCTCTGCAGGACGGACCCCGGGTCACTTACAAATTTGGACGCTCTTCTGAGGCAGCGGTCCAAACTTGCAGCCGAGATGCGGGACACCTGGTCCCTCACCGCAGAACTTGATGGCTCGACTCTGAACCGTGCTGTCACGTCAGACGTCCCGCCCATCCTGGCCTCAGGATCGTCCACCCGATCTGCGAAGCTCGTAGGCAGGGCCCCACGAGCTTCGACCTCCAAGGGGAGGTGGTCTTCTTCTTCTTCCTCCTTCGCTTCAGAGGGACTTCCTCACTCACCTCCTCGCCCAAGGGCGAGACGTCCACTGCCTCGGTCTGATCCCTAGGGCGCTTCTCCCTCGAAGGACCCCCAGAAGACTCCAGCTCGATCACTGGGGCTGGATCTTCCGAGGCTGGCCCTACCACAACAGGAGTGGCAGGTTTCGAACTCTGGACGGCCTCAAGAGCATGGGCTCAGCCCTTGGACTTGCGCTTCACGTTGCTCGCAAATCCGCAAACCATGGCTGCAAAGCAAAAATAGGAGTCAACACAAAGTTAGAGGAAAAATGGGGGGGAGCAAGCTCGACATACCAAGTTCGGAGTTCGGCCTTGAGGATTCAATGGGACGAACTGCAGGGTTGTAATCTAGCAGCCCGGACTCGAGCAGCAGCTTGTCGTTCACCAAGGTTCCGACCTTCCTACCCCTCGGAAAATGCTCCTTGTAATATTTCAACGTGTCGAAGGAGGCTTGCGTAAGCTCGGGGACTGGTCGGATTGATACTGCACAAAGACAAAGTCCGAGTTAGACCTGAATGACAGGAAAGAAAATCACAAAAAGTAAGAACTACTCCGTACCTAGGTTCCCAAACCTAGTGGGAACGTCAAAGAAGGAACGACCTGACTCGTCCTTTGCAAGCCATTCCCCAGAAGCGTAGAACCACTTCCTCACCCATCCCTTGATGGAGGTCGGCCCCTTAACTATACCGCCTGCACCTTTCCTTGCGCACATATAGAACCGACCAGGCTTCTTAGCTATCCTTTTCGCTTCGAAGCACGCGAGGAGCTGGTCTACGTCCAACAGCTCGGCCTCTTCACTATCCCGAGCTCGTAGCCAAAAAAGGATGGCCAAAGCGAAAATGACACCCCACCCATTGGGGGCCACTTGAGCCGGAGCCAACCCAGTTCGGAAGAGAAATTCTTGGACAAAAGGGTGAAGGGAAAGTCTGAGGCCGTACTCAAACATTTTGAAGTAGAGAGTGACCCATCCCTCTGGAGGGTTGTCAGCTCTCTCCCCCTCCTCCGGAATCCTAAGGAGGATGTTCTTAGGGATAGCGAACCCCCTACGAAGGGATCCGAGGTAGTGCTCAGGTATCCTAGAAGGGTATTCCAAACCCTGACCCGAGGTGGATGCATCACTATCCTCCCCGTCATCGGAGACCCTAAAGTTTTCTATCTCCTCGAGCTCGGACTCTAACCTACGAGCTAAATCCTCATCGGACCCTAAGTCGCTGCTAAAAGAGGACGACATGACAACAACGTTCGAAAGAGAAAGTGAGGGAAGAGACCGACCTACCAAGGGTTCGAGCTGCCTTCAGATCGAACTCCAAGAATTCAGGAAACGTAAGGTATGACCTGAAGGATTGGGGGTATTTATAGCTCGTCGGAAAAGTTTCCCCACCGTACACGTGTAATCAACGAGCGGCTAGGATCCTCCCGAAGATCCGAAGCGTCGGAATATTTGAATATTCCGACGATAAATCCACCGCAACGGTTATATTTTCCCACGAATAGGAAGTCGCCACGCGTCCAAAGCAAGTCGAATGAACTTCTCTGCCAGGTCGAGATCGGACCAGACAGAGAGGGGGCCAATGTTCGGGGAAGAGAATACCCTGGACACGTGGAGGACCCCTATTAGTGCTCCAAGATGACTCATGAGTCATGACCAGCTCGGGCCGCCGAGATCACCACCACTAGCGTTGACAGATGCAAAGTATGAGGGCCGAGGTGAACCTGGTCGAGGTCCGATCTACCGGGAAGCTCGGTGGGGGCCGAGGTGAGCTACTATCAGCGGCGTGATTATCGGGTGTAACCGTCGGTCCCGAGATTACCAGGTGTAACCGATGGTCCCGAGATTACTGGGTGTAACCATCGCGAGATTAGCGGGACTACCACCCATAAGTAGAGGACCTCACTCCACGATCAGGTACGATGATTTCTGACCTCGAACTAAACTGGGAATCCGACCTATACTGACTTGATCATCGGAGTGCTCACCTTTTTGTGCAGGTCCGCCCAAGTATTCAGATCGGTCCGGAGGCCGAGTTCGAGCTGCAATCTGAAATACACTGTTGTGCATATCCTTGCATAAACAAAACTTTTCTTTTGTTGACTTATGTAACTATTTGTGATTAAGAGTTATTGACATGGTAGTAGGAAGACATTTGAATGATAATATAACAAAAATTGTATTATACATTTAAAGGTACTTACCAAGTAGAAAACAATTAATTTAAACTTTGATGATAAATAAGTAAATAAATAATTCAATTATATTCAAGTAATTAAGAATAATTATAATGTGTAAATAGTACATAACGCCAATTTGTTGTTGTGCAATAAATGTGGTCAAGGTCCACCTTGTCAAGGAGGGCTGAGTGGGCGAGTTGAGTGGTCCATAATGAGTTGGAAAGTTGCCTGACAAGAAAAGACCTGCACAAAGAAACAAAAATTTCGATGTTCAAGTTAGTGTTAAGTTCGACCTTGGTATTGATACTAATCTAGAATGCGATACTTGACTGCAGGGTAAGATCCCATATTTATAGGTTTGAGTTTCAAACAGAGAATCCGACTAATATTTAGGTGCGTCGGACGAGCATTATCTGGATAGGTAGACTTTTAGTATTCTTTTCTCTTCAAAAAATGCCCAAGTATTGTAGGTAGTTGCTATAGGGGAACGAGCATCTAGAACTGACTTGGTGGTACGTCACTCTAGGGAAAAGATCTCTGTCCTCCACGTGTTTAGAAAATCAATTCAAACCAAGAATAAAATATTTTATTCCTTTTCATACAGGGAAAAGGTCTTTTCGAATTTTGATTTAGTTTGGGCTTTTTTTTCTTTCCATTTAATTTTCTTCATATCATCTCTTATAAATAGAAATAGACGAGCCATTTGATTAGTGAGCATAAATAGAGAGTTGTGAGAAATTCTCCAAGGAGAAAGAGTTTGAGAGCTTAATAATTGTGTATCAATTAGAGAGTTTGAACAAATTGTAGGGTGATTTCATGAGCGTTTTCTGTGTGAGGGAAAACTAAGAGAAATCATTGTAAATGGCTTGTAAAATATTGGGAGATTCTTTCCGACCTTTTAGTAGAATCTCCAAGGATAGCATAGAACTAGATGTAGCCCACATTGGGTGAACTAGTATAAATCCAACATTTAATTTTCTTCTCCCTAATCTTTATTTATTGTTCTTGTTATTTAGAAGTTTTAGATTGATTTATCTATTTTTTTAAGTTTTAAGTTCTAATTTGAAATTTGAATTTCACAATAATTGGAACCAAACCTGATCTAGGATTAACTAAAAAATATTATCAGTATTTATGATTATAAGCTAATACATGTATACAACATAAGCTAATAGGCTGCAAGTACTTAATTTCACTACAACAAATTTTACTTTTAATAACAATTTAAAAAATTTTTGCGGAGAAACAATGACTGACAAAGAAAAAAATACATTGGGTCTTTTCTTTTTTAGGAGAAAAAAAAGTAAAACAACTAAAGACAGTTAAATCAACTAGGGATACAATTATGCCAAAATACACTTTCCCTTTTTCTCACGGGATCTTTTTGAAACTGTGTGAGCACATAAATTGACCCTTCTATCCACTTTAGCAAAAGAGATAACCCCGCAGAGAGTTATTAGGCTTTTGATTTCTTCCACAATCCACCAGATTTCTGTTAAGTCTTCGTCCTCATCACGCAAAAGCTTGGCAAGTTCCTCTGAATCGGTTTCCACTCGATGAGGAAGAGAAGGCGCACGCGACAACTGATGACGAAGGCCTTCCAACACTGCTTCTGCCTCCAATCTCTTCACTCCCTGGCAAGACTCCACCATTTTACAGCCTGCAGAAACGACGTCGCCCCTCCAATTTCTCAGTACCCATCCCAGGCCTCCCAGTTGGTGTGTCTCTGACCAAGAAGCATCTGTATTATGCGTCCAATAAATGTTGGAGGAGGAACCCATTTCAGGTTCGTCTCTGAATTTCTTCTGGGATTAATTGAAGTAATGGCATCTTTAATAGTTGACCGTGCTGGATTATCGTTGTGATGTCTGTTGAAATGTTCTGATAAAAAATTTGTGGCCTGCTGAATCAACACCGTAGAACTAGGGCTTCCTCGCTTAAAAATCACATTATTTCGGAAATTCCAGATGTTAGGAGCAACAGATGTTTAATTTTCACAATCCTCGAGCAAGCTATCTTAATTTTAGGAGCAACAGATGTTTTCCAAAACCGATAACAAGGCTTGGACTGGTGCTCTGAGTTAGAAGAATTTGTTTCTTGAACATTGGCCATTTGTATACCCAAATGGTAGGCACTTCTAATAGAGAAAACACTTTTTTTGTCCCTTCCCCATATAACTGTATCATCCCTATCGTTTTTAGGAAGAGGGATTTGCAAAACTTGGTCCGCTTCCGAAGCAATGAAGCTACTCCGAACCTTCTCCTCATCCCATCTACCTCTATCAGCTAATAACCATGCAACCGGACGATCCCTCACATGATTGGAGGTAAAAACAGGTTTAAAAGGGCCACTCTAGGAATCCAAAGGTCTACATCAAGTGTAATGCTATGACTGTTGCCCACTCTCCACCGATACCCTTTCTCAAATAGCTCCCGCCCGCAAAGATTACTTCTCCAAGCATAAGATGGATTAAGACCCAGCTTAGCCTTCGGGAAGGACCCGGTCTTGAAATATTTCCCTCGAAGGATTCTTGCCATGAGGCTATTCGATTGTTTCAATATCCTCCAGCTCTGCTTAGCTAATATAGCCTGATTCAAAATATTAATATCCCTAAAACTCATTTCTCCTTGATCCTTCCGAGTGCACAGTCTTTTCCAACTATGCCAATGAATTTTCCGGTTTTTAGGGGTCGAGCCCCACCAAAACCAAGCATAAATACTGTGAATGTCATGACAAAGAGTGGCCGGAAGTTGAAAACAACTGAGGGTATAGTAAGGGATGGCCTAAACAATCGCCTTAATGAGGACCTCTTTTCCGCCCATTGAAAAAAACCTTCCTTTCCAACCCTGAAGAGCCTTCCAAATTGTTTCTTTCAAAGCGTCGAAAACTTGTCACCTATTCCTATTAATCTGCGATGGTAAGCCTGTTAGCTTTATGGCTTCAATCAAACCAAATATTTTGATGATCATAAACTAAGTATAAAGTAACAATTTGAGTGTTTCAAAGTGTCCATAGCGTAGAGCTCGAAAAGACAAAACCAATGTCTGTCAAATCACTCAAATCGGAATTTAAACGAAAAAGTTATGGTCAAAACAAGTTACGAGAAAACTTATACGTGGTGGGTGACGTGGACAAATGGACAAATCCTACATGGTGGGTGACATGGACAAGTGAACCGCTTAGAAGTTAACATGTGACATTAAGAGGAAATACTTATGCTGACGTGGCATACAACAATCGAACAAATGAGAAGATGACATGTGGCGCTTTCAATCTCTACAAATCCATTTCCACCAATTTCTCTCAATCTCCTCGATCACTCACAATGTCAAGGATTTCTCAATCTCCACCAATTTCTTTTAATCACCATAATTATGTTTTCATTTCATTTCCTTACCTCACATCTTAATCTATACCATTCATCATTTGTTGCCCTAAATCCAATGGCCAAAATTCATCATTGAAACTCTATTTAAAGCCACCAAATTCCATCATTCTACACACCAACTATCAAAGCAAAATCATTTGTTTTCAAATTCTCCTCTCAACTTTTGCAAAATCTTCATTCTCTCCTACACATAACTTGCTCATTTTTTTGTGAGAGATTCATTAGAGTGTGGCTTTTTAGCCATTACTTTGGTGTAAAATTTGTGTAATCTACTTTGTTTTTGAACTCTTTATTTTCAAATTGGGTTTTGTATTAAGGTGTGGGTACACCTTGGGTTGTGAGAAAAGTAAATTGGTTGGATCCTGAACCAGTAAAAAGGATTTTGGGTTTCTCTTTAGCCTAGGACAAAAAAAGGATCGATCGGTTTGGTTCTCACCCGTTAAGAGGGCCATTGCAGTAAAATACCCAAGAAGGAGTCTTAGAGAGTAGAGTAGGAATTTCCGAACCACTATAAAAATTCTCGGTGTCACCACTCTCTTCTCTTCTCTATTTTAATTTCAATATTTATCCACTTTGAATCTTGGTAGATTGCATATAGGTTTACTTAAATATTTTGTTCAATATTTCCTCTTCTTGTTAATCTTTTTTTATTGATTGCATAATTGTTCGTTACCTTGAATTTATTTTTAATTTTTAAAAAAGTGGTAAGCAACCCTATTCACCCCTCTCTAGTGTTGCCATTCGATCCTACAATGGGTATCAGAGTGGGTAGCTCATTTTTTTTTTAAAATGTTTCATTTCTGAAAATTCCATCTTTTTCCAAAACTATTTATTATTTTTTTAAATCTGAAAATTTCTTTATTATTGAAGAAGAGTTTGAAAAATCGAGTTTTTGAGCCGATTTTACTAGAAATTAATTTTCCTCAAAAATTGACTTTTAAAAACTATTTTTTTTCTTCACTCTTGGAAATTTATTTTGTTTAGAGTAAATCTTTGAAATATTTTTGAAATTTAATATCTTTGAAATTTAACCGTTGTTGATTCTAAATTTATTTTCTTTGAAACTTTTCGTAAAACTTAATTGTTTGAGCTTATGGCAAACATTGGGGTTAATGGATTTAGTGAGGGTCATTCTACCACTAGACCACCTCTTTTTGATGGAAATAATTATACTTGGTGGAAAACTAGGATGAGAATTTATTTGATTTCAATTGATTATAACTTGTGGGAAACTTTATTTCTATTAAGAAAATTGAGAATGTTGATGTAGCAAAAAATGAAAATGAGTTTAATGATGACGATAAAAGAAAAATATCGATTAATGCTAAAGCCATGAATTGTATGTTTTGTGCTTTATGTGCTGATGAATTTAATTGAGTATCTGCATGTAACTCTGCTAAAGAAATATGAGATATGCTTGAAGTAACTCATGAAGGAACAAATCAAGTAAAAGAGTCGAAAATTAGCATGCTTGTTCATAATTATGAATTGTTTAAAATGGATGCTAACGAGTCTATTACTGAGATGTTTACTAGATTTACGAATATTGTTAATGCTTTGAAAGGTTTAGGAAAGGAATATACTACAGCTGAGAACGTGAGGAAGATTCTAAGATCTCTACCAAAAAGTTGGGAACCGAAAGTGACAGCAATTCAAGAAGCGAAAGATCTCTCAAAACTTCCATTGGAGGAGCTCATTGGATCTCTCATGACGCATGAGATAGTCATGAAAGGTAATATGGAAGAGGACGTCAAAAAGAAGAAAAGCTTGGCATTAAAGTCTACATCCTTCCAAAGGGCTTCTGAAAGTGAGGAAGAACTAAACGAGGAAGAACTTGCCTACTTATCCAAGAAGTTCAAGAAGCATTTCAAGAAGAGACACTTTCCAAAGAAAACCAACAGTCAAGATGCTAAAGGAGAAAAGAACACTAGAGACATCATCATCTGCTACGAGTGCAAAAAGGCTGGACATGTAAGATCTGAATGCCCTCTACTACGTAAATCATCTTCAAGGAGAAACAAGAAGGCTATGAAAGCTACTTGGGATGAAAGTGATGGAGGAAGTGATTCTGAAAGTGGAGAGGAAGTAGCTAATCTTTGTTTCATGGCTTTTGGAGATGAAGATGACGACGAAGAGGTATGTTTTGAAAATCCTTCTTTTGATGAGCTTATGGATGCTTACAACGAGATTAAAGAAGAATTTGAAAAATTAGGTAGTAAATATTTAGCTCTTAAAAAGAAGAATACCAAGCTAGCTCATGAGAACCATGATTTATTAGCTAAGCATGATAGGATAAATAAAGAAAATGAGATGTTTAGAAAAGATCTTGTTATTTCTAAGTCAAATTTGCATGCTTTGAAAGAGGCGTATAAATTATTAGAAGTGAAAAATAAAGATATATCATCTACTCTTTTAAAGTTTACAAACGGTAAAAAGAACTTAGACATGATGATGGGAAAACAACAAGCTATCTTTGATAAAAGTGATTTAGGCTATAAACCTCATCAAAAACAAAAGAAATTTGTAAACTACTTTGTTAAAGAAACCTCAATGTCTACTACTGTTTGCAATGCATGCGGAAAACTTGGTTATAAACTTTATGCTTGTAACTTGAAGAAAAATGGTGCATTAAATGAAAAGATATGGATTCCTAAATTTTTGCTTACTAACCCTCAAGGACCCAAACAAGCTTGGGTACCTAAAGTTACATCTTGAGTATCATCTTTCTTCTAGGTATGTTTGAGATCAATAAAGAACAAGTGGTACTTGGATAGTGGATATTCAAAGCACATGACCGGAGACCACACAAAATTCACGCACCTAGAAATGAAAGATGGATGATATGTTACCTTTGGCGATAATAAAAAAGGCAAAATCATTGGCAAATGTAATAGGTAATGGTTCAAAATTTATGATTGAGAATGTGTTGCTTGTTGATGGCTTAAAACATGATCTTTTAAGTATTAGTCAATTATGTGATAAAGGTTATAAAGTAGTATTTAATGATAAAAATTGCATAATTGAAAATGCTTGTGATGGACAAAAGTTGTTTGTAGGAAATAGAGATAAAAATGTTTATACTATTGAATTGAATGACTGCCCAGTTGTTAATAAATGTTTGTCTACTATGCATGATGATTCTTGGTTGTGGCATAGAAGATTAGGTCATGTTAGCATGTATCTGATTTCAAATATTTCCAAGAAATATCTTGTTCGAGGTCTTCCAAAATTAAATTTTGAAAAAGACAAAGTTTGAGATGCATGTCAAATGGGTAAACAAACTAAGTCATCCTATAAAGTAAAGAAAATGATTTCTACTTCTAGGCTTTTGCAATTATTACATATGGATCTATTCGGACCTACTAGAGTTGCAAGTCTAATTGGAAAACATTATGCTTTTGTTATAGTTGATGATTTTTCAAGGTTTACTTGGGTTTTATTTTTATCTCATAAGGATGAGACCATAAAAGCATTTATTAGTTTTTCAAAGAAAATTCAAAATGAAAAAGGTTTTATGATTTGAAAAATTAGAAGTGATTATGGAGGAGAATTTGACAATGTAGCTTTTGAAAAATTTTGTGATGAAAATAGTTTTTCTCATGATTTTTCTTCTCGAAGAACACCACAACAAAATGGTGTTGTAGAAAGGAAAAATCACTCTTTGCAAGAATTAGCTACTTCTTTGTTAAATTAGTATAACTTACCAAAATATTTTTCGGCTGAAGCTGTTAATATTGCCTCAGTGATGAACCGTGTTTTAATAAGGCCAATTTTGAATAAACCCCTTATGAGCTTTTTAATGATAAAATTCCTAATATCAGTTATTTCAAAGTTTTTGGTTGCAAATGTTTTATTTTGAAAAATAAAGAGAAACTTGGAAAGTTTGAGTCAAAAACTGATATTGGCATATTCTTAGGATATTCAGAATGTAGTAAAGCATATAGAGTTTTTAATAAAAGAACCCTTGTAGTTGAAGAGTCAATTGATGTTGTTTTTGATGAATCTCATATTACTGCTAATCAAGTTTCAGCTAGTGATGAGTTAGAAATGCCTTTTGAGAATTTGAACTTTAAAGATAATAACTCGGAAGCTGTAGTAAATCAGACTCAACAAGAGCCAGAGGAAACCCTTCTTAAGGATTGGAGTTTCTCAATTCACCATCCGAAAGAGTTAATTATAGGTGATGTATCCCAAGGGGTAAGAACTCGATCTTCTTTAAATGCATTAAATAATGTTGCTTTTGTATCTCAAATTGAACCAAAGTCTTTTAAAGAAGCTGAAGTTGATGAATTCTGGTTAATTGCTATGCAAGATGAGTTAAATCAGTTTGAAAGAAACAATGTTTGAGAATTAGTCCCACGTCCTAATGATCATCCTGTTATTGGTACTAAATGGGTTTTTAGAAATAAAATGGATGAGTCTGGTAATATTGTTAGAAATAAAGCTAGGCTAGTTGCACAAGGATATAGTCAGGAAGAAGGAATAGATTATGAGGAAACTTTTGCTCCTGTTGCTAGACTTGAATCAATTAGAATGTTGCTTGCGTTTGCATCTCATAAGAACTTTAATTTATATCAAATGGATGTTAAAAGTGCTTTCTTAAATCGTTTTATAATGGAAGAAGTATATGTTGAACAACCTCCTAGTTTTGAAAGTGTTGAAAATCCAAATCATGTTTATAAATTAAAGAAAGATCTTTATGGTCTTAAACAAGCTCCTAGAGCTTGGTATGACCGTTTGAGTAAATTTTTGCTTGAACAAGGTTTTAAAATGAGACTTATTGTCAATACATTTTTTATTAAAACCAAAGAAAATGATATTTTGTTAGTGCAAATTTATGTCGATGACATTATTTTTGGTGCTACTAACACTTCATTATGTGAAGAATTCTCTAAGTGTATGCACAGTGAGTTTGAGATGAGCATGATGGGAGAACTCAAGTTCTTCATTGGGCTTCAAATCAAACAACTTAAAGAGGGAATCTTCATCAATCAAGAAAAATATACAAGAGATCTGCTCAAGAGGTTCAAGTTCGATAACGCCAAAATAGCAAAGACTCCAATGAGCACTACTACAAAGCTTGACAAAGATGAAAAAGGTAAAAATTTAGATATAAAAGCTTATAGAGGTATGATCAGATCCTTGCTTTACTTAACTGCAAGTAGACCGGATATTATGTTCAGTGTATGCATGTGTGCTAGATTTCAATCATGTCCTAGAGAATCACACTTTCATGCTATTAAAAGAATTTTTAAATACTTGCTTGGAACTGTTGAATTGGGTTTATAGTATCCTAAGAATGCATCTCTTGATTTAATTGCTTATTTTGATGTTGATTTTGCTGGTAGTTTAACTGATAGGAAGAGTACTAGTGGAACTTGCCAGTTTTTTGGTAGCTCTTTAGTGTCTTGGTTTAGTAAAAAGCAAAATTCTGTTGCATTATCTACTACTGAGGTTGAATATATTGTTGCTGCTAGTTGTTGCTCTCAAGTTTTATGGATGAAACAAACATTACGTGATTTTGGTTTAAATTTTGAACATATTCCAATCTTTTGTGATAATACTAGTTCAATTAATTTAACCAAGAATCTCATTCAGCATTCTAGGACAAAACATATAGATATCCGACATCATTTTCTTAGAGAACATGTGCAAAATGGAAATATTGTACTTAATTATGTTCGCACCGAAAAACAAGTAGCAGATATTCTTACTAAACCATTAAATGAAGAAGCGTTTTGTAGGAATAGACTTGCACTTGGCATCATTCGCATTTAATTGTCTAAACGTATTTGTTAGGGAGAGAATTTTTCTGTATGTATGATTGAGGGGGAGAATTTTTTACCATGCAATAATTATCTTATTAAGGGGGAGCTGAATTTCGTGGGAATTTTCTTGATAATAACAAAAGGGGGAGAATATAGCCACTTTGAGAATGTGTTTTCTTGAGTGGTTTGTCGTCATAAAAAAGGGGGAGATTGTTAGCTTTATGGCTTCAATCAAACCAAATATTTTGATGATCACAAACCAAGTATAAACTAACAATTTGAGTGTTTCAAAGTGTCCATAGCGTAGAGCTCGAAAAGACAAAACCAATGCCTATCAAATCACTCAAATCGGAGTTTAAACGAAAAAGTTATGGTCAAAACAAGTTTGGAGAAAAATTATACGTGACGGGTGACATGAACAAATGGACAAATCCTACATGGTGGGTGACATGGACAAGTGAACCACTTAGAAGTTAACATGTGGCATCAAGAGGAAATACTTATGCTGACGTGGCATACAATAATCGAACAAATGAGAAGATGACATGTGGCGCTTTCAATCTCTACAAATCCATTTCCACCAATTTCTCTCAATCTCCTCAATCACTCACAATGTCAATGATTTCTCAATCTCCACCAATTTCTTTTAATCACCATACTGATGTTTTCATTTCATTTCCTTACCTCATATCTTAATCTATACCATTCATCATTTGTTGCCCTAAATCCAATGACCAAAATTCATCATAGAAACTCTATTTAAAGCCACCAAATTCCATCATTCTACACACCAACTATCAAAGCAAAATCATTTGTTTTCAAATTCTCCTCTCAACTTTTGCAAAATCTTCATTCTCTCCTATACATAACTTGCTCATTTTTTTGTGAGAGATTCATTAGAGTGTGACTTTTTAGCCATTACTTTGGTGTAAAATTTGTGTAATCCACTTTGTTTTTGAACTCTTTATTTTCAAATTGGGTTTTGTATTAAGGTGTGGGTACACCTTGGGTTGTGAGAAAAGTAAATTGGTTGGATCCTGAAGCAGTAAAAAGGATTTTGGGTTTCTCTTTAGCCTAGGACAAAAAGAGGGTCGATTGGTTTGGTTCTCACCTGTTAAGAGGGCTACTGCAGTAAAATACCCAAGAAGGAGTCTTGGGGAGTGAAGTAGGAATTTCCAAACCACTATAAAAATTCTTGGTGTCACCACTCTCTTCTCTTCTCTCTTTTAATTTCAGTATTTTTCTACTTTGAATCTTGGTAGATTGCATATATATTTACTTAAATATTTTGTTCAATATTTCCTCTTTTTGTTAATCTTCTTTTATTGATTGTATAATTGTTCGTTACCTTGAATTTATTTTTAATTTTTAAAAAAGTGGTAAGCAACCCTATTCACCCCATCTAGTGTTGCCATTCGATCCTACAAGATACTGTCCCAATTGCTTCGTATAAGGGATGTTAAGTTCTTTGTGGATGTGATCAACCATGTCTTGTCTCGTGTTTTTGCTTGCCATAAAAAGAGACTTCTCTAGATTGATAGTTTGCCCGGATGCTAGCTCATAGGATTTGAGCACTCTTTTAATGGTCCCACAATCTTTCTGAGTGGCATTGAAGAAAACTAAACTGTCATATGCAAAAAAATAAATGCGAGAGTGAGGGCAGTATTTATTAATGCGAAAACCACAAAAAATATTTGTCTCCTCTTCCTGCTGGAGAAGAGAGGAAAAACCTTCGGAACATAACAGAAACAGATAAGGAGATAGAGGGTCTCCCTGACAAAGTCCTCTCTCTGGCTTGAAGTATGGCCCTGAGACTCCGTTAATGAGAATCGAGAAATTCATCGATTCCACACAACTCATAATCAATTCAATCCACCTGGAACAGAACCTGATTCTCATCACGACCCCCCTCAAATACCTCCACTCCACTCTATCATACGATTTTAACATATCTAACTTTAAAGCCGCCACCCCAATCTTACCAGTCGATTTGCTTTGGAGAGAGTGAATACATTCAAATCCAATAATTGTGTTGTCTGTGATAAGACGCCCAGGGACAAACGTCGACTGAGAGGGGGAAATTACATCACTCAAAACCTGCTTAAGTCTGTTAGACAGAGTTTTCGAAACGATTTTATAAATTACATTACATCACTCAAATGCTCCAGATTCTTCTTCTTGGGGATAAGAACAATAAAGGTTTTATTCAGTTGATCCACATCCCTTGAGCCATTAAGGACCTGCAGGCAGATATCGACAGTTTCCTCTCCCACAATGTCCCAGTTATTCTGATAGAAAAAAGCTTGAAACCCATCTGGACTTGGTGCTTTGGATGGAGGCATGTCAGCCAAAGCCTTCCGAACCTCTTCAGACGGGAATTCCCTAGTAAGCCTATGATTCTGCTCGCTTGAAATCTTTGATGAAATAGAGTTTAAAACCGGTCTCATGTCCTGCTCACTAGGATTATTTGTCGTGAAAAGTTGCAAAGTAGGAGACAACAATATGGCCGATCACATTCTCTGATCTACACCAGATTCCTGAATCATTAAAAAGGCCACCAATTCTGTTTGTTCTCTTTTGCTGGCTCGCTCGTATGTGAAATCACTTTGTATTCCTGTCTTCCCAATTTAACCATTCCTCCCTTAGCCTTTGCCTCCAATAAATCTATTCTTCTTCAAGAAGCTTGTTCAACTCGTTCTCTGCCTTTCAAAGGTTATGCCGCCAACTGCCAGATCTATCTAGAGTAAGATCCCGAATTGGGTCTTAATCTTTGTTTCTGTATCTGTGTTTTCTTGGACCGTTTCTTCAAAATCTACTAAATGATAGTTTGGTTCGGAAGGGTAAGGGATGATGAAAAATATTGTATCTGATTATTTACAGTATGTTAATATAGGGCCGATTTGGTGCGTTCCTATTTCCTCTTTCTTTTTCTCATTTCTAAATTTTGAGAAACGTTCTTTTTAAAAAGGCCTAATTTTTACTTTCATGTGCACGAGCGTCTTTAATTTAAATAACATAATAAGGTTAGTTGCGCAAACATGCACCTATATTTCACCTTTCTCTAGATTGCCTAGGTTCGAATCTCACGAAAACGTTAATTTTTTTTTCTTTTTTTAGTTTTAAAAAATATAGAAACAAGACACAGTAAACAGGAAATGAAAACGTTATCGAACTGTCTCATAATTATGGATGCTGAGACAATTTTATCATTCCCGTTTGAAGTATGAATTAAAAAATCTTTCTCCTAAAATCATGGTGATATTGGCTTCTTTTAGACATTGGTGTTTTCTGATGTGAACTTCTGGCAGGATTGTGAGAATTTGATTGTCCAAAAGGAATTTTGATTTATATAGATTGTATTAACTTAAGAAACTCGAACTCTAACTTCATTGTTTAACTTCAACAATGAATTCTGATTTGCTAATTTCAAAATTATGGACTCTACTCCAATGGGCCTTTATTTAGTTGTCTCGTTCTATGGTAAAATTTCTTAAATATTTATTAAATTTTAAGATGCATATGAAAAAGCTATTCAAGAATGGATATCTTCGTTCTGATTGTTGGGAAATTAATGGCCCCTGAATAATTTTCCTTTCCACAAGAATATCCAAACACACACCACAATATGCAAATAAGGAAGAAACTGTAAAATACAAGAATATGACACAACAAAATTATACTGGTTCACCAACTAAGGGTTACGTCTAGTCTTCGACTAGATGTGGGTAATTCACTAATATTGTCAAGAATTTGATTACAATAAACTCTCCCCAAAAATATCCTCTAGAAGTCCCAATAAATTAAAAATCCCATAGCTTCTAAGTATTTAACCCTAATAATATTTAGGTACATGAATGACAACTCACAATAGAATCAAGATACAATATCCCAAATATGATGATCTTGATGTGCCCTTCTGCACCAACAATCTCGAGCAACCGCCTCAAAATCCTGTTATAAAAACTCCCAAATCGACCGTTGAAGAATACCTACAGTTGCCCCCTTTGATTTGGAAAAAAAACCCATGACTTCTCACTTTGATTCACGGCCACACACATATATGACAAAAAATAAGACAAACTTAAATTTGGGCTTTTGGCCCATTATTTGGCTTTCACTATCTTTTTTTTTTCTTTTATTTGGAATCCAAATCCCAACAATCTCCGGCTTGGAGACAAAATAACAATTTGGGTTCCCACTGCAACAATAGTGTCCTCTCATCTTGACAACTCTGCCGAGGCTTAGTTCTAACTACTCTGTCAACGAACTGATCCACACTGCTCGGCCGTCCCAAGCTGTGCCTGATTCTACCCCGAGACTAGACAGCTTTACGTAGCATTGTCCCCCAAAATAAGAGACATAAGCCACGTACTGCCACTTGATCTAAGTGGTTCCCACTGCTTCTTTCTTCGATCGAGCCCACTGACCTCTGAAAGAAGTTTTACTCTCTACATTAGGCTTGACACTCCCACCCAAGCATGTCGCCACACTAGAAATAGAACTCGTATCCTTCGATGCACTAATTTGCATATTCGACTTTAGTAGCTCACCTGAACGTCTGACAGCTAAGGTATGAACTCGATGGCCTATCAAATTCCCATTTCCTTTTTCTGTACTTTCCAACTATTTAACTTGAGCTGATGACAGATTCTTATGATCTTTTATGGCCATCAATGCTGCTGGTCTTTTAAGGACTCGTCCTGAACTATATGTAGCTACTCTGTGCATTCTCTGTCTCAGTGAACCCTTGGCAACCCCAAACTTTGACACATAAACAAAAGATCTCTTGTGGCCTGTCACCACTATCCTGGATTCCCTCCTGAGCTTCTAGCAATCTCCAACAAACTCACTATTGTAGCCATCATCGTCAAGCTTCCTTGCGGATAACAAATTAAATCTAAAACTAGGAATATACCTGCGTCTAGCAACACCAATTCGACCTCTTCACCTGTCTTCAAACAAACATCTCCAATTCCTCTCACCTTGGAGAGACTATCATTCCTCATCCTTACTGAGCCATAGTCACCTACAGCAAAAGATGAGAACCAACGTCTGTCTAAAGTAACATGTGCTGATGCTGCAGTTTCCACTACCCACTTTAATGAATGGTCTATAGATGTTTCCTCTCAACACAAGCTAGAAACTCTTAAATTCGTTTCTTCTTCTGTTACAACATTTGCAGTGTTGTTTCCTTTCCCAAACTCTTCATTAAATTTCCTGCAAAAACGTTTAATGTGTCCCTTCTTGTGGCAGTAATAACACTCCAGTTCTCCGCTGAAACTCCCACTAGCCCTGTTATTTCTCTGCTGCTGCTTCCCTGTGTAATTCATCTTGCCCTTCCCCTTGTTCTAAACTACCATAGCTGATTCGACCCCATTTCCTGCCCCTAAAGTAGATGCAGACACTCCTCAATTTTCTTTGGGTTTCCTCAGATAAGGCAGCATCACAAATAGTTGTAAATTTCAGATTATTATCCCCCAACAAATTCGACACCGTGGTCTTCATCGTATCCCAACTATCAGACAAAGATGTTAGCAGCCTCATAGCCTTCACCTCCTCATCGATCTTGATATTCATCCCTTCCAGTTTGTTCAATATGTCGGTGAGCTTATTAATGTGGGAATTCACCGAGGTTCCCTCTTTCACGTGGATATTGAAATACTTCGTCCAAAGAAGTATTTTGGTGTTGACAGAAGGTTTCTCATACCTATCTTGCAAGGCCTGCATCAGTTTTTTCATTGTCGTCTCGTTTGCCACGACGTTAGATACACTCATCGTTAAACACATCGTGATGTTTGCAACGTCATGCTTATCCAAAGTCTTGTGTATCTTCTTGCACGTAAGAATATCCTTTACTTGCATCTTCCAAAAACTGAAATTCTCTCAAGTGAACTTCAGAACCCCTTCATAGTAGTGATGTGCATGATATTTGTCTCCCATGATTCTGCAACCTATGCTCTAATATCACTTGTTTGGAAATTAATGACCCTGAATAATTTTTCTTTCCACAGGAATATCCAAACACACACCAAAATATGCAAATAAGGAAGAAACTGTAAAACACAAGAATACGACACAACAAAATTATACTGGTTCACCAACTAAGCGCTACGTCCAGTCTTCCACTCAGATGTGGGTAATTCACTAATATTATCAAGAATTGGATTACATTAAAACTCTACCAAAAAATATCCCTTGGAGGTTCCAACAAAAGTCCCCTAACTTTATAAGTATTTAACCCCAATAATTCTTAGGTACAGGAATGAAAACTCACAATAGAATCAAGATACAATACCCCGAATACGATGATCTTGACGTGCCCCTATGCTGCCAACAATCCTGAGCCGCCGCCTCAAAATTCTACCACAAAAACTCCCAAATCGATGTTAAAGAATACTCACAGTTGCCCCCTTTGATTTGGAATTAAAACCCACGACTTCTCACTTTGATTGGCGGCCACACACATATATATGAAAAAATAGGGCAAACTTAAATTTGGCTTTTGGCCCATTATTTAGCTTTCACTCTTTTTTTTTTCCTTTTTATTTTGAATCCAAATCCCAACACTGATGTTCTTGTTTAAGGATCGTCGTCGAAAAGATAAAAAAATTTTATAATAGAGATGAGCTACTTCTCTCATTGCCAATTAATTTTGAGATGAAATTCCATAAATATCGATAGTTATTGATGATTTCCCAATTTTTGTAAGAAGATATTAGTATCTCATATTTTTTAACTTTTACTTTTCCTCCTAAGTCTTATCCTCCATATTCCATACAGGGGAAAAAAACCGTACATCTATGTATTTGACTTGGTTTAAGAATAATTCATGCCTTATCTTTTTTTCTATTTTTAAGCAATATCTTTTTTTCTATTTTTAAGCAACATCTTTTTTTTAATGTTACAAACTCAGCTATATCGTTTTAAGCTTTAATTTATCTACTATTTTAATAGTTTCACTTTGGTTTGTTTTATTCACGCTACTGAGTGGTTTGATTGTGCATCATGTGCAGGTTGATGGTCGAGAGGCCTTTGTTTCTATGATTGATAAAGGTGAAATTTCGTCCCCTTTTTGAGTGCTTCCGCCTAAAGGACACATCATCGACAGTTTGACAGGAAGCCACGTGTATGGATCTCGCAAGGAGAGAGTTCGGAAGCCCAATTCGGAGAACTTATGTAATACAATTGTCGAACTCAATTATTTATGTTATAGGAATATCCGAATTTGGTTCCAACGTTCGAATAAATAACCGTGTAACCATATCTCACCCTTAATGCGTATTTCACGCCTAAAATCTCGAGGTTAAGGGTGATTTTGAATCCTTTACATCAAGGGTTATCTAGACTCTCTATAGATATCCTTAAATCAAAAACAAAAGGTAGGCGAACTTTGATATTAAGATTTATTGAGTAAAATTATATTATGGACTGATAAGACCTTCAGAGTGCTAACTCTTTTTAGAAGGATCCTTATCTTTGAGTGTTCTTGAAGATCGTATTGGTTTAATCGATTTTTTTCGGTTAAAGCAATGATGTTAACTTTTGAAGGCTTTGACATCATGTTAATTTTAGGGTGGAGAGAAAATAGAGAAAATAGAGAAAATATAACCAATAGAATTTCATTGAATTGGATTGAATTGAATGGCTTTAAATATAAGCCTAGTAAACTATTTTATACTAATATAATTCTTAACCATAATGTAAATGGGAAATCTAATTCAAAAATAATATCTTAAATCTAAATCTAATAACTCAAATAACATTAGATCTAGCTAATAATATTATATAACATCTTATACTATAATAAAACAAACACATAAAATTATGATTAGAAATCTTTTTTGACATCCATCCAAATGCATTATGATTTATGGGTGTGGGCGATAAAAGAAACCTTAAATATATTTCACATAATTAAAACTTTTTAGGTTATCAAAATATTCAATTGTTAATTTAAAGCCGAAGTACAACGAAAGACTTCTCAAGAAACAAGAGAACAACTTGGTCTTGTATTAAGAAAAATATATAAAAATATTGAGATGTTAAAGTTTTCTTTCAAAATTCCCCCTATAAGTTTTTAGAATTAAAAGATGATAGATATAAAAGATCATAATGTAAAATTTTGCTCATTACTAAGAAAATTTCTAGCTATTTTATTAAGTTTTCTCTATAATCTTGAAATCGTATTGTTAGAGTAAATATTATTTCTCATCATCTTATTAAGATGGATGACATGATGCGATGAAACTTGTGTTTAAAGTTTTAATACCTTAAACTTAACATAGTTCTATAGCAGATTTCTAACTATTAAGTTTGCTACTATTACTGAACATTGGAAATTATTGACTATAGCTTTGGAACCTCATTATTAACTCCTCAATAATAATGTTGAATATATATGAATACACCAAAACTAAATCTTTAAATAAACATGGATTATTACATCGCATAAATAACTAGAGATGGAGGCCTTGCTTTGTGTGTAGTAATCATCTTCATAGGCCGTCCCTTTATTTGATATGAATATTTTCTTCATTTTACTGCAAGAAACAATAAGAGATAACGTTATTTGATACAATAGGTTATATCTTAATGAAAGTATAATGAGGACTAGATTTATAAGAAACATACCTTCATGTAGTAATAAAAGGCATAGAGATCTAATAGTGGTAGGGAGGCGGTGGAGGTGACGCATAGATGTAATAGGGCGGTGACGGCATCTTAACTGGGGGTGGAGGAGACTTGTACTTGTACTCCTTGGGTGGTGGAGGTGACTTATATTCGTAGTCTTTCTTAGGTGGTGGAGGAGATTTGTACTCGTAATCCTTCTTAGGTGGTGGAGGCGACTTATAGTCGTAGTCCTTCATGGGTGGTGGAGGAGACTTGTACTCATAGTCCTTTTTGGGTGGTGGTGGAGACTTGTACTCGTAGTCATTCTTGGGAGGCGGTGGAGATTTGTACTCGTAGTCCTTGGGAGGTGGAGGTGACTTGTACTCGTAGTCCTTCTTGGGTGGTGGTGGAGACTTGTACTCATAATCCTTCTTAGGAGGTGGAGGAGATTTGTACTCGTAGACCTTCTTGGGTAGCGGTGGAGACTTGTATTCATAGTCCTTCTTTGGTGGCGGAGGAGATTTGTACTCATAGTCCTTTTTAGGTGGAGGAGGAGATTTGTACTCATAGTCTTTTTTAGGTGGAGGAGGAGACTTGTATTCGTAGTCCTTCTTGGGTGGTGGAGGAGATTTGTATTCATAGTCGTTCTTTGGTGGTGGTGGTGACTTGTATACTGGTGGTGGAGGAGAGTGGTACATCGGTGGAGGAGGAGAGTAATAAACGGGAGGTGGTGGAGAATAATAAACTGGAGGAGGTGGAGAATGATAAACAGGTGGGGGAGGAGACTTGTATTCATAGTCTTTCTTTGGTGGTGGTGGTGACTTGTAAACCGGTGGTGGAGGAGAGTAGTATACAGGTGGGGGAGGAGAGTAATAAACAGGAGGTGGTGGAGATTTGTACTCATACTTAGCTGGTGGCGGTGAGTAATAAACTGGAGGAGGTGGAGAGTGATAAACAGGTGGAGGAGGAGAGTGATAAACAGGTGGAGGAGGAGACTTGTACTCATACTTAGGTGGTGGTGGCGAGTAATAAGCTGGAGGAGGTGGAGAGTGATAAACAGGTGGAGGAGAGTAATAAATGTGTGGTGGAGGTGAATTGTATGCATAGTAAGGAGGTGGTGGAGAAGAGTAGACGTAGTCAGTAGCCATCACCGATGGCAAACTCAAAGTCGCCACCAAAATCGCAGCTACGAGATAGGCCATTGAAGACCGAGGTTTCCCCATCTTTGCTTTCTCAACGGGGATTTTGTTCTATCTTCGAACCAATGCCTCCTGTCCCTTTTATAGATTCAATTCCATGCTCCTTCAAGGCTACCAAATCATGTTCAAAAAGTTAAAAAAATTATATTCATTGTTATACCTAACCTTCGTGGAAATAACAGAACAATAAGTTGACAAATGAGTCCGGCAATATTACAATTCAAACTTGGATTAGATTATAAAATTGTATTAATTTATAACAGAACATTTCTCCTTCTCTCTTTTATATAAATTAAATTATCATTTAAAGAAAAAACTTGTTCTTTGGTTTGAAATGTTCCTCTTTTTTTTAATCGTGACCTTGTTTTGATATTTCATTTTATTAAATTTAAGAATAAATGTAACATCTTTAAATTTTGACTTTGTAGAAGTAGGTGATAATTGTTCTACATTGATTTGGTAAGTTAGCTGTCCTGATTTATACAAATTGAATTCTACTTTTAAAATTGTAGAAAGTAGAAATTTTCAATAATTATGACATTTAGCCTTACACATTGTGAATTATTAATCTTGAAGAAGCAAATTTGACATTTAATTTTGTTATATCTTTCACTCCATCAATTTTTAATCTTTATTTTGATTTTACAGATTCAGAATGAGTAACGGATGATATGATGGATTAATCATTTGCTTCATTGGTTCCAACGATGGCAACTGCGGAATCGGAAAGCCTGGTGCGAGTGGTAGGGAGTCTTGGTCTCGAGTCGAGTTGGAGTGTCATTTCATTCTCATAATGGGAGTTGTCTCGAAGAGAGGCTCGATGAAATATACATGTCTATTGAGCTACCACTCATGCAGCGGTAAAGACCCGCAACTCTCGAAGAGGAAGAGGCTACCAACCACCCATGACAGATGGTGGCCAGAGGGATCGCTAGATGCTTAACTTGGGTGATAAGTTTATGATTAAATGTTATTTTGATTATTAAATTATTAAATTTTATTTATTTTAAGCGTTCTCAAAATGTCTACTTTCATTTGTAAGCTTCAAAAAATAGTCATTTAGGTCTTTAACGTTACTATGCTGTATTGTACACTGTATCGTCGTTTTTAACTCCTTAATTTCAAATTACTCAAACTACATTATAAATAAACCAGGAGAATTAAAATTCTTTTAGACTTTTTAGTTTAAGGAGAGGACTGTTTTCCAATGATACCAAATAATTATGTTCTACGTGGTTCGGTGATTTTAATATTTCTGAGGATCTGTGTCGGTCTTGTGATCTAAATTCATAAATTGTATTGTTTTGTCTCTCTTTTTTCTATGGTGGTTGTAATTTAACTAATCCCATTATTTTTTTTTCTTTTGGCTAATTTTAGAGGTAAACTATATAATATATATAGCCGGCACACTACAATTTCTTTCTCCAATAATTGTAAAATGGATGTACGCCATAATGAACCACTATAATCTTCGTTGTTGACTTCTTCTGGCGGTGTATTCTCCTCACAAATGGTATCAGAGCCTTCGTAGTCCTGGAGACAGTGTATCGCCAAAAGAAAGTTTCAGAAATCAACTCTAATCAGGAAAGTTGAAGGTGTTCTCTGTTCTTCGTAACAAAATCTCAGTATCCCAAATTCTTTAGGTCAGACATAGAAATTCAGAAATCTGGAGAGATGTCTGCAAAGTTTGAGTCTCGAGAAATTTTATGGCAAGAAATATTTTTGCCAGGGGAAGAACGGAGTACATAAATAATCAACCTAGTGATGTAGCCGTATATGGCCTTTGGGATAGCTTATTAAATCTTAAAAGTTGAGCTTTATAGTTGTATTTCTTTTAAAATATCTTTTATTGTGTAGTAACTACAAGTTACTATTAGTTGCTAGTTTGTTAGTTAGAATCTCTCTATAAATAGAGAGACTTTTCCCATAATAATGAGATTTGAGATATTCTTTCTTTCATTGAGATTACTCTCCACCAAATTGGTATCAGAGCACCGGAAAGAAAAAAAATTTTTGGGCGTTCAAATGGCGGGAAAGAAACCTATCATAGGAGACGTTTCTTCCATGACCAACAAATAAGCGGAGCAATCAGCCGCTCTCCTACCACGAGCATTGACCACACGCTTGCAGTTGGTCGAAGGGGATATCAAGAGTATACATAATGATGTGGATGAGATCAAACAGATCTTGGGTATTATACATCAGCAACTGGAAAATCTGAATTTAAATGGAAGTTCCTCAACAAAATCCATCAAGACTTGATCAAGAAACTAGAAGGGAGAACCATCAGGGAATCCGGATCCAAGAAAGACCAGCAGCCCCTCCAAGAAGACATCAAGAAAGGGGGCAAGAATTCAATCTGGGACCAAGATTTCACCAAGATCGTCGTCAGCACCTTCAAGATTTCAATAACAACCCCCTGTTTCAAAGGCGACAGTATCTTTTTATGGATTATTCCAGCGATGAGGAGGAAGATCTTCTCGAGATGGAAGGTAATAGGCACGGGTATCAAGCTCGACCAAATAGACAACAAGATACAAGTGAATACAAACTCAAAATTGACATCCCTACCTTCAGCGGAAAGATGGACATAGAAGGGTTCTTGGATTGGGTGCGGAATGTTGAAAATTTCTTTTCATACATGAACACGCCAGAACATAAAAAGGTACGTTTAGTGGCTTTCAAACTTAAGGGTGGTGCTTTGGCATGGTGGGATCAACTAGAAATTAACCGACAAAGGTATGGGAAACAACCAATCCGTCGATGGGAACGTATGAAAAAGCTTATGCGTGAGCGGTTCCTACCTGTCAATTTTGAACAGATGTTATATAATCAGTATCAAAATTGTCGACAAGGAACGCGCACGATTGCTGATTACACAGAGGAATTTCATCGATTACGGGCACGGACAAATCTTGGAGAACATCAACAATGTTTATGCAAGGATATGCACAACAGTGTGTTCCAGATTGCAGCTCGAACTCGGCCTCTGGACCGACCTGAACACTTGGGCGGACCTGCACAAAAAGGTGAGCACTCCGACGATCAAGTCAGTATAGGTCGGATTCCCAGTTTAGTTCGAGGCCAGAAATCATCGTACCTGATCGTGGAGTGAGGCCCTCTACTTATGGGTGGTAGTCCCGCTAATCTCGCGATGGTTACATTCGGTAATCTCGGGACCGTCGGTTACACCCGGTAATCTCGGGACCGACGGTTACGCCCGATAATCACGCCGCTGACAGTAGCTCACATCGGCCCCTACCGAGCTCCCCGGTAGGTCAGACCTGGGCCAGGTTCACCTCGGCCCTCATACTTAGCATTTGTCGACGTTAGTGGCGGCCATCTCGGCTATCCGAGCTGGGCATGACTCATGAGCCATCTTGGAGCACCAATAGGGGTCCTCCACGTGTCCAGGGTATTCCCTTCCCCAAACAAACAATATTTGGTGGCCCGATACATTGGTGGGCTGCGTTCGGATATAAAGGAACAGATAGCATTACAGCCTATTGGGTACTTAAATGAAGCTATATCCACTGCTACAACAATTGAAGAACAAGTGAACAATCGTTACAAGAAGACCTATGTTCGACGAACAACTTGGGATCAAGGTGGCCCTTCCAAAAAGAATTTTGCACCATCAGACAAGTCATCTGTCCCAACAATTGGCAGTTCACCCAAAGGCAAACACGTCGGCAAAGATAATCTTCTTGAAAATAAAACCATGGATGCCACTGTAGGAAAAAAGGTAGCTAACACTTATAACCGTCCAACTTTGGGCAAGTGCTTTCGTTGTGGACAGGTGGGGCATCTCTCAAACGAATGCCCTCAAAGAAAGGCCATTACCTTTGTGGAAGATGAGGAGCAACCCGACTACAGCGAAGAAGAGCAGCAAGAAAATGAGGTCGAATATCTCGGTCCTGATGAAGGTGATCCTATCACTTGTGTTATTCAACGCCTTCTTCTCACTCCAAAAGTTGAGCCTGCCTACCAACGGCACGCTTTATTCAAGTCACGATGCACTATTGAGGGTAATGTTTGTAGTATAATAATTGATAGTGGCAGTATCGAAAACATAGTAGCTTTTAAGCTTGTGACAGCCCTTCGTTTGACACTGCATCCACACCCAAATCCCTATAAATCACACACACATGCACAGTACCATTGTCTATTGGGGCTAGTTACAAGGATAAAATAATATGTGATGTGTTGGATATGGATATGTGCCACATCCTATTAGGGAGACCATGGCAATATGATACACAAGCTGTTCATAAAGGGCAAGAGAACACATATGAATTCAGTTGGATGAGGAAAAAGGTTGTTTTACTTCCTATTCCTCCACCAAAGCTTGTCCCTTCACACGATGGTACAACAAAAACAGGTGCTCTATTCACGATGTCTTCGGGAAAACAGCTCCTATTTCATAAGGATATGCCTATTCTTGGGCTGGTGATTAAAAGTTTTGAAACTTTGGAACAATCACAGGCTCTTCCACCAGAAGTGGAACAATTGTTACATGAGTTTCAAACTATTATTGAACCTCCTGCCGGGTTACCTCCTTTACGAGACATTCAACATAATATTGAGTTTTTTCCGGGGGCAACCCTATCGAATCTTGCTCATTATTGGATGAACCCATCCGAATACAAAATCTTGAAAAAGAACTTAATTTCTATAAGTAAACTTACCAAGGATAATAACTGTACAATCATTTTTTCTGCTAATCAGTTTACTGTGAATAATCAATAGAGGAAAATACTAGCTAAAGGCCATGAACAAGAAGGCTTATATGCTTTTGGAAGTCAATAACAACTACTACAAATCTTGTTTGTTACAACTAGCTCTAATAAAGCAAGTATCTCAATCTGGCACACGCGATTGGACATTTTAATGACAATTTCTTAAAAGATTCTTTCAAATAAACTGCTTATTGATGTATCTGATTGGAAGAAAGAACATGCTATTTGTGTTAATTGTCAACTTAGTAAAAGTTGCAGGCTTCCTTTCATTGATCAAGTATTCTTTAAGTACTCATTCTTTAGATAAAATTCACTTTGATTTGTGGGGTATGCTCCCATTTTATCTTGTCAACAATTTTTATGTTGTGTTTATGAATGATTACTCTAGATACACTTGGTTATATCCATTAAAAAGGAAATCCGAGTTCTTTACTTGTTTTTTGAAATTTCAAAGGATGCTTGAGAACCATAGAAATGAAAATAAAGATTCTCCAAAGTGATGGAGGGGGAGAATTCAAATCTCTTGCTCTTCAAAAACACTTGGAAGAAAATGAAATTCACCATCAATTTAGCTGCCCTCACACTCCTCAACAGAATGGGATAGCTGAGAGGAAGCATAGACATCTTGTGGAAACCACTCTATTATTCCAATCTAATACTCTTTTAAAATATTGGCTAGATGGATTTCTTAGTGCAACTTTTCTTATAAATAGAATGCCATTAAAAACTCTAAATATGAAATATTATTTCTTGAAATTTTTTCACAAGGAACCTAGCTACAAAAATCTTAGAGTATTTGGGTGCAAATGTTTCCCATATATAAGAGACTATGCTAAAAATAAATTCTCTAAAAAGACATACCCTTGCATTTTCATTAGATATAGTCCTTCACATAAAGGTTTCGATGTCTTGATCCCAACACAAATCGTATTTACATACCACAGCATGTCATATTTGATGAAGAATATTTTCCCTTTGAAAATAATTGTACTAACAAATATGTGCAGCCACTGGTAGTGACTGATTTTTCAGGTTTAGAAGAATGCATTGTTCAAGGAAATGATTGTATTGAATACATTGCTACAGAAAACAAATCTATTGGAGAAAAAAATCCAATGTTGAAGTGGCTACACGAAACTTGCAAGACATCACAGTAGATGAGATAAAGAATTACCAAGCAAAACCTAAAAGGACTCCATCAATTACCACAACATGTATGCGGGAAGGAGAAGTCCAATCAACCACTACACAAGAAGAAGAATCCCAGCCTATTCAAAATTATGCACCAAATCGAGAAGAAGTAATGCACACTACCTATACAAGACAATGTGATCATGATAGTTCTCCATTAAGGATTTCAGAAGAAATAAACCAGCAATGGACAAACACCTAGAGCAACATTGAAACTATGCCTCACACTAATGAGCCCCCGAACCTTTCACTTAGTCACTCTTCTCATGAACTCCCTGACATTAGTAATCAATTGATCATTGACTTGACTCCGTTATGTGCAGGACAAACAAAATCTGTAATGACCCCAATTTTTATATGTCATTAATAATATAATATTAAGATAATTACTCATAAAACATAATTTTATTAAAATAAGATAAGATAAAAACTTGTATTTTCATCTAAAAATGAAAACGATAACTTAATAAGACTTAACTTATAAATCTTTAGCAACGGAAATCACAAAGTTATTATCCCTAAATAAAACAAGTAAAAATGTGGTATAGTCATAATTAAAAGTATAGATTATAAATAAAATTCAACTGTGTCTCATATCTCCTCCTCGTCAATGCCCAGGTCATCATCGACGTTATTCTCGTCAACTATATAACTATCTGTAAAAAAATTGAAACTAACATGGTATGAGTATAAAAAAAAAAAAACCCAGTAAGTAGTTCCCATCACAAGGAACCTTTCATGCTCAAACACACACATCATGCTTATATGCATGCATACCTCAACCTAACATATAAACCAACGAACAACTTAACTTAACATACTTGTGCTTGCTAGCATAAACTTACATATCTAAATCCTTAATTTGGCGCCATGCTATACAGAAATACCCCATACCATAACCGTCAATTCCGCATGTAATATTTATAGGGTAATTACCCCCCATAAATACCATTAACATGAACTAATTTGTTTCGTAGGGCCCAGCCTTTAGCAGAAAGCATACATGTCATATCATACATCTGACTACATAACATAACTGCTTAATTTGGGTATTTCATGCATAACATTAATCTTACCTAAATCCATGACACATAAGACTACTAACTTCACTACGAATGCAATGCATCACACATCATGTCATGCTTTACCTAAACATGATTTGCTATTAAACATACTTAAAATGACATGAGAAAGCCATAGAATCATAACATGCTTTGTAATATATAAAATTTAACCACAATCACCATTCAATAACAAAATATATTTAAGCAACATGAATCACATAATTCAATAACAAAACAATGCAACACATAACATAATTCACTTACAATCAAACAATAATACAACAAAACATACAAGACGGTAACTTATGATAGAATCCACTTACCTGAACTTCGTAAACTAAAGGAAATTCCTTAAAGCTTCCTAATAACAATTAACACAACTAAAATTAGGACTCAATTATCTAAACTAAGCTTTCTCCAATAAGTTCTCATAACTAGATATGTTCACTATTCTACTAGTAGAAATCCCTTAATAATTAACCTAGTCCATAATAATCATAAAATATATATATAAATTTGTGAAAAGTAATTTTAAATTTTCATATTAGCCTCTGGTTTATATACTAAAATATCGATAAAAATAATTTACTGATTTTGTAAATTTACAAAAAAGCTAGAGAAAACACATAGCATTAGTTTTCACAATTTTAAACCGTAGGTAAAACTAATCATAAAAATCAATTTTAATGCATTCAAATACATTTCAGGTTAATTTAAAGGTGCTGGTCATGGTCTCAAAAATTCAGAATTAACAATCCAAAATTTGATACTAAGCAAAGCTAAAACTATGAAAATAACATAAACCGTTATGAAGCAATTTTATGAACATTTTTAGGACCTTTTAAATTCTGATTTTCAGATCTCAAATCAACAAAAATAAGGCCTAAACAGTACCTATTTTATCTTAATAATGAACCCTTAAAATAATCTACACAAGGAAGAGTGATGCTTACCGTTGGTGTGTTTTCCTCTCTACCATAAAGAATAAAAAGAGGAAATTTTCCAGCAACTAAGAGAGCTTGAAATGATGATGAAAACCTTAGAAAATGGATGTGAACATGCTTAGGTTCTATAAAAATTATTAGGAAAAATCTACTTACAAAACTAGACTAAAAGAAACCGTTCTTACCGAAAAGACAAAATTGCAATGAACGATCCTTGAAGGGACTTGGAAAAGCAACCACAACTCCTATAAGGTGTGATTTAAAACATAGGATAGATGATTGAGAGGAAATTTTCATATTTGTTTAGAAATGTTCTTGGGGGAAAATGAATGAAACAAACATAAGTAACTTAAAGGAGAATGGTTTGGAAGATGAAACAAACATGAATCTTGGAAGATGGAACAAACTTCTTCTCTCTCCTCATGCATGACCAATTACTTAATGGGGATTGTTAGTGTTTTTTGGTTTTCCTAACTAACTTAATTACTACATGTGTCTCTTGGGTGGAAGGTGGGTTATATTGCCTAATCATGGTTAGTGGAAGGTGAGTTATATTGCCTAATCATGGTTATGAGTTAAGTAAAACTCTCTATATTCCCCCAATTAAGTTAATTTAATTAAGGTAGAAAAATAAAGAGTAAAATAAAGGTAATATGGGGCTTTACTTGGTTAATTACCTTCAAATAAAACTTTGGATAAAATTTATGAAACTTTATAAATACTCAAATAATGCTACGATTACAATTACCATATTTCACAATATTTATCTAATTATTAAAGTAGTATTGTTAATTTTGTTACTTAAATACAATTATAATCTTGCTAATCTTATTAATCTCTTATGCATATTTATTTTTTATTAACATACATAATTAATTAAACATTGATAAGATGAATCACTAAATTTTGTTGTAAATTTCTTTTTAATAAGTAAATAAAATTAACTTGAGCTTAATTAGTTAGAGTATTAGAAGCCTACAATTATTAACTAAGATTGATTAAAGTTTATTGGCATAAAGCTAATTAGATTTGACTAGCTGACCTAAAAAACAATAATAATATAAAGTCATGAAAATACCCTGTGAGTGACAACCCTCAAAGACTTTCATCCCACTCAACGATAACAAGGAAAAAATTGGCCTTAAAATCCAACTCTTGATCCCACACTTACCATAGAAATTCAAGCTACTAAAAAATACAAACAACAACCACTCTCACTCATGGCTCAATGCTCCACTACAAAACCAAAAAAATTACAAAATAGTCTTAGACCATTCCCCACTTGAAGACAGTTATGGAGGAAAAGATGAATGCCTTAAAAGTTAACAACGTCTGCCAGCTTGTCCTGAGACCTAATCAAATCAATATCGTTTGCTCCAAGTAGATCTTCAAAACAAAATTAAAAGAGGATGACATAATAGAGCGACACAGAGCAAGATTAGTAGTTCAAGGCTGCACCCAAATAGTGGGATTGGATTATAAAGAGACATTTAGCCCCATGGTTAAACCAACCACAATAAGGTTAGTTCTTGCCTTGGATGTGAGTGCAGGGTGGAGCCTAAGACAATTAGACATGAATAATGCATTCCTACATGGAATCCTCAAGGAAGAAGTCTACATGGAGCAGCCTCCAAGTTTTTCTGACCTTACTTTACCAAACCATGTTTGTAAACTTAAAAAATCACTTTATGGTCTTAAACAACCACCTAGAGTTTGGTTTGATAGGTTAGCCTCTTTTTTACAACACATTGGATTCTTTTGTTCAAAATCTGACATGTCCTTGTTTACTTTAAATCAAAACTTTACCCTAATACTCATGTTGATCTATGTAGATGATATAATTATCATAAGGACAAGTCCAGCTAGCTTACAAGAATTCATTGACAGATTAGCTTCATAATTTACCTATAAAGATTTAGCAACACACCATTTCTTTCTTGGTATTGAGGTTCATAAAATTAAGAACGGTCTTCTACTTTCTCAAGGAAGTATACTTGTGAAATACTTGCCAAAGCCTAAATGTTAGAAGCCTCACAAAATACTACTCCCATCTCCACGTCTATTACAAGCCAAGTAGATGACATGAACCCTGTGAATGCAAAGGAATACAGAAGCCTAGTAGGGTCATTGTAATATCTTACTCAACCAGACATAGTGTAGGCGGTGAACCTGCGTGCCAACATCTTCAACAACCAACTCTCAATGATACTTGAAATGCACCCTTGACTATGGTATAACTATGTAAAAAAATAGCATTTTAAACTTATACGCTTTTTGTGATGCAGATTGGGGAGGTTGTCCTTTAACATGCCGAAGAACCACTAGATTATGTGTCTTCATTGGATCCAATTGCATCTCATGGTCCTCCAAGAAGCAACCAATAGTGGCACGATCAAGCCCTGAAGCTGAGTATCGAGCAATGACATCAACTGTAGCTAAACTAACATGGATCACATTCCTTATTCGTGATATTGGCATTCCACTTTATAAGGCACCTCAACTATTCTTTTGAACAAAGATACAACTTTTCAATGACATGATGAAAAGATATTACAAGTATTCAAGGATACAAACTCCCGAAAGAGTGAAAAAAGAAAAATGTAAATAAAAAAATTACACAGAATTAATAAAAGCTCCCCAATTAGCATAAATCATAGAACGGGAGTGATGCATAAAAGAGTCGACAAGAGAACACTAAATTGAAGCTTTAAACTTAGCTGAATAGAAACTTTCGTCGTAAAGTCTTCGTTTCTCTTCAAATAATCTTGAATTCCTCTCAAGCCATAGTTTCGATAATAAGGCTTTGACAACATTTAACCATCAAAATCGAACTGAAGAGGAAAGATGAGGAGGCCCATGTAAAAACTAAATATCATTGTCCACGACCTTGAGATCAAAACACCAATCCACATTGAATGGATGAAATAACAGATTCCAACACTTGGAGGCATAGGAGCAATGAAAAAATAGATGTTCATGATCCTCCCCACTCTTTGTACATAGGCAACAAAAAAAGGAAAGTAGGATAACAGAAGGAGATTTCTTCTGAACAATTTCAGTCGTATTCAACTTTCGTTGAGAAAGAATCCAACAAAGCACATTAACCTTTCTTCGGCTCTTGGTTTTCCATAAAGCAGCAAAGAATTCCTTGGGCATCGATGCATTTGAACCAAATCTTCTTAGTGAAGCAAACAAACCTGAAGTTTCAAGACTCCAAAATCTGCTATCTATTGTATCTAAAATGGATGGCAGATTTAGAGCTGATAATAATGTAGAAAATTCCTCCACTTCTTCCTCTTTCAATGCTCTTCGCAATACCAAATTCCATGAACTAGTATTTGAATCCCAAAAGCTTGATACCACACCATCACGATTGGTAGAAAGTTTAAAAATTCTAGGAAAAGCCGACTTCAAAGGCTCTTTACTAACCCATGTAGAATGCCAAAATGATGCACTTCGACCATTACCTACTTTAAAATGTACCAAAGAGTTGGCTGAATTCCAATATCTAGAAATACCACTCCAACGACAGTGGTTGCAAATATTCGAATTGATGGCGGTAAACCAATTTAATGGCTCGGAACCATACAAACTTTCCACCACTTGTCTCCATAAAGAGGAAGATTTATTTCCAAATCGCCAGCCCCATTTCGCCAAAAGAACTTGATTTTTCTTTAAGAGTCCACATACACCTAACCCCCAATCCTCTAATAGTAGTGATGTGATCTTCCAATTAACCAAATACCTCATTTTACCGGTGAAATTACCTTTCCATAAAAAAATTTATATCTCTTTTTCAATATGTTTACGAACTCCAACAGGCATATGAAAAAGAGACATATAGTAGGAAGGAAGGTTGGCCAAAACCGAAGTACAAAGTGTTAATCTGCCAACTCGATAGATGGAAGCGTTTCCATCTATGCAATTTCTTATGAAATTTTTTCAAAACTAGTCGCCAAAAGTCAGCACTCTTAGGATTTCCTCCTAATGGAAGGCCTAGATACACAAGAGGAAGTTTTTCAACCTTGCAATGTAAAACCGAGGCTTCAAACTGTAATTTCTCATTAGGAATATTAATACCACAGTGCTTATTTATCCCAATTGACTGCTAAGCTCGAGAGCCATTCAAATGCCATGATAGTCTTTCTCAAATTTGATAGCATTGCATCATCATTTTTGCAAAAAATTAATGTATGATCAGCGAATTGGAGATGGGAGACATGTATAAGCCTCCTTCCCGCCGAGAAGCCTTCAAAAGAACCTTTAAGATAAACGTTGTCCAACAAACTACTAAAAACATCACTTACTAGGAGAAAGAGGAAGAGAGAAAGAGGATCTCCTTGCCTCAATCCTCTAGAAGCCATAATTCTCCCTTTAGGTCTCCCATTTATAAAAACAGAGAACTTGTTGCCTCGAATGCAGCTATTTATCCTAACAAACCCATTTCTTGCCAAAGTTCTTTTGAAAAAGAAACATCTTCGAGAAAGTCCCAATCAACTTTATCAAAAGCTTTTTCAATATCCAGTTTTAACATCCACCCACTCTTCTTTTTGGCCCTATAATCTTCCACCATTTCATTGGCGATCAGAATTGGATCTAAGATGTCTCTTCCTTCTATAAATGCACTTTGGTTATAAGAAACAGTAGAAGAAATCACCATCTTAAGTCGTTCAGCAAGTACTTTGGCGACAACTTTATAAATGGAAGTGGACAAACTAATCGACCTGAAGTCTTTGATACTGGAAGTCATCTCTTTCTTTGGCAGTAGACAAATAAAATTCTCCTTAAGACATGAATTGAGATGACCATTCCTGTAAAACTCATCAAACATCCGAATAAAATCCGGCTTCAATTTTTGTCAAAAACGAATAAGAAACTTCGTAGTGTAGCCATCCGGTCCGAGAGCCTTATTATTACCAAGGGAATTTAGTGCATCCCAAATTTCGGCCTCTTCAAAGCGTCTCTCCAACCAGGTACATTGTGCCGAAGAGATAGGCCTCTAATTGAGACCTGTAACAATGAATCGAGGATTTCGGCTTTTCATATAAAGGCTGCCAAAAAAGCTGATTATTTCATTATCAATCTCACGTTGGTTAAGAAGGGAAATCCTATTAGCATCCTTTAACTCAGAAATCAAAGTCTTCCTCTTACGAATGACTAAATATCTATGAAAGAATTTTGTATTCTCATCACCTTACTTCAACCAATGCACTTTACACTTCTGAATCAGCTTCCTTTCTTCCTCAATATAAATATTAAGAAGATCATTTTGAAGTGAAATCCTCTGATTCCTTTCTTCTGCCGGGATGCCAGTGCTTTCCTCCTTACAATCAAGACATGAGATATCACGGATAATTTGAGCAGACTTTTCCTTTTTCATCTTTTCAAGCTTCGAGTTCCATGCTTTAAGAGAATTCTTCAAATTTCTCAGCTTAGTTGTTTATGCATAATCCGCCCATCCATAAGACATATCTGCTGCCGATTTGGTCTCTACAAGGCTAATGCACTCTTTGTTTTTAAGCCATGAATTAAAGAAACGAAAGGAAGCAACAAAATCTCCTGCCTCAAGAATAATTGGAAAATGATCTGAAGTTACCCTTTCAGCGACTACCCGAGAGTTGTTGAAAGTCTCCTCCCATCTTTTTGTAATGAAAAATCTGTCCAAGATAGAATGAATTGAGTCTATCACCAGATTTCGACTAGGTAAATTTGCCACTTGACGTGATAGACCAATAAATGACAAATCGGTCTTTTTCGTTTAAATAAAAACTATAAGGTTAAATAAAAATTAAATTAATCATTTGATATAATTGCTATGCTTAGTGTGCGACTCGTCGGTTTTTTTAAGGTTTGGATTAAAAATAAAAAGGATCAGCCGATACATAATCTGAACTAATAATTATAAAACAAATAATCAACTCATCGCTTCGCATTATCTAGATCTAAAAAATCAACCAGGCAAGATATGTTATATTGGTCATATCATTGTAGCAACTGAAATCTTTTTTGCATAAAAAAAAACACAGAGGGATTTCCAGCAATTCTAGCTCATCAATGATGACATTGAAATTCTTCGTAGCCTTTGAGATTCTTCCCCCAGAAGAGCGTTCGGAAGACTAGTGAATAACATTAAAATCACTAGCTATACACCATAAAGGATCTCAATAGCACGTTGTATCACGAATTTCTGTCCAAAAACTATTCTTTACAGATAATTTGTTGGGCCATAAACATTAGTCAACCAAATATTGCAATAACATGAAAAAAAGACGTATTGAGATAGAAAATCTTCCCTCCAACACCTCCTCAACTTTAATTCTGCTTTCATCCCAAAGGATAAGCAGACCATCAGACTTGCCTTGGGAATTTAATGCAGCCCAACCAATATCCTTAGAACTTTAAATTGATTTAATGCCCCGTCTGTCAATATCTTGCAGTTTTGTTTCTTGGAAGAAAATAACATCAGGACAATGGGATTTGATAAAATTCTTTATCTTCAACCTCTTCTTCTGATCGCCCAGCCCTCGTGTGTTCCATGAAAGTATCTTCATTGATGCGTGGGGAGTGGAGTAACTTTAAGACCAACCTCATCAAGAAAAAAAATGAACTGCAACTTGTTGTTCTATATCACGGTCTTCTCCGAATAATGACTGAAAATCTTCATAGTATGAATGCTCACATAAAATGTCACTAGAAGATCCTTCAGTGTTAGAAATATGAGAAGAAGCATAAGAACTTATACTAATCTCAGACCCACCTTCATTATCAGAATAATCTTGAATGGGCTTTGAAATTTCCTCATTAGTAGAATTAATTAATCCTTGAAAAAGGCTAGAACTTTTAACAAAAATCTTATTCAAATCTTCTCTTTCCGCATTGAAAGCTGGTAATAAATTAGGCTGTAATTGGTTCACAGATCTAGCGCCAGCCGCTCTTTTAAATTTACTATTTATATGAGCATCTAATATACTACTGATATTAGTGATTGATATAATACTAATATGAGTGTCTGATATATTAGTCTTATGAATGTCTGATATACTGCCGATATTAATATTTGATATACTATTGATGTGATAATCTAATATACACATGATATGAGTTTTTCATATCAATATGTATGTCTGATATAAAGGTGATATACTACTAATATGATTGTGTGATATACTGATATGTATATCTGATATACTATTTATATGATACTGTTGATATGAGTGTTTGATATACTACTGATATAAGTACCTGATATACTACTGATGTTATAGTCTTGTATACAGTTTATATACTACAGATATGAGTATTTGATATACTACTGAATTGACTGTTTGATATATTACTAATATGAGTGTCTGATATACTATTGATGTGATAGCCTGATTTACATATGACATAATGATGATTTTACTTTAACAAGAGAATGAAATATGGTATTATGGTACAAAAGTGCAATAATATTCAAAATTAGATTCAATAGATAACATTCTCAAGATGCTAACACCAATCCCAATAGAAATCTTTAGAAGTTTACCATTTGGACACTTTCTGTCATTTATTATTAGGAGATGCCCACTACAGTTATTAGTGCATATAATTCGCTGAATATTTGAAAAGAGCCCACGAGATGCATTGATATTCAAACTATGGGAACTTTGTAAGATTTGGATTGAGGAAGTTTAGCTTGATTACAGGTTTTTAAACTATTTTGATGAATACCCTAGTATTGACTAGATTCAGGGGTAAATTAGATGTATATCAGAGGTACATCAGATGTATATCGGAAGTATATCAGATGTACATCAGATATATATTGGATGTATATCAATTATAGATTGGATGTATATCAGATACAGATAAACATCATATGTATATCTGATATCATAAGGGTAAAATTGAAATAATAAAAAATCCAAAAATAAATATTAAAATATTTTGCTATATTTGAAAATTTGAAAAGCTAGTGACATTTTTTGAAATACATAAAATATTTTTGCTACCCACCACAATTACCCTATGTTTATTTAATCACAGCCGTCAAATTTACTTCGATTGAAGCCACGGTTAGTTTTAAACGAATCAAAATGTTTATACCACTACCTTAGGAATTGCTTCAAACCATAAAGTGATTTCTTCAATCTGCAAACTAGCTCTTCTTTGCCATGGTTGATGAAACCAAGAGGTTGCTTCGTATATATTACTTCACCTAAGTCTCCATGTAAAAAGGTAGTAGTTACGTCCATTTGCTCGAGTTCTAAGTTTAAGTGTGCAACAAGGGACAGTAACACTCTAATTTAAGAGTGTCTAACAACTAGTAAATAAGTCTTGTTGTAGTGCACACCATATTCTTGTGTGTATGCGTTCGCACCTAGACTCGCCTTGTATCTTGGTTCTTTTCCACCTTTAATACAAGTTTTATTTTGTAGATCCATTTTCAATCTACTAACTTATGTCCCTCAGACTTTGTTTCCAAGGTCCAGGTTTCATTTTTCTTGAGCGAGACAATTTCCTCCTCCATATCCCGTCCCCACTGACATTTATCTTTTGATTTCACTGCATCAGCAAATTATATAGGCTTATGGAATTCAAAATCATCTTTGCTATATAAAGCATAAGCTGCAGAATCAATTAAATCAGTGTTACAGTTTGTTGATTCATACCTTATTGGAGGTCTGACTGTTCTTCTTTGTCTGTTTTCTATCAACTGATAATTTGTTAAGTCAGAATTTGTATTTGCTAGGTCTTGACATTCTTCTTGAGAAAAGTGTTGATCAACCTCATATGTTCTAAAATTTCCTATATTTGACTAATATGTTTCTTCTAAAACTGATTGAGGTTGTTGTTGATTGGATGTTGAGGCCTCTAATTCTGAAGTTTCTAGCTCAATCTTATAGGAGTCACCTTCTGCAATTTGTTTTGTGGATTCTTTATCAGTCCAAGGCATTGTCGACTCATCAAAGTGAATATCTCGGCTGATTAAGCATCTCTATCCTTCAAGTTTCAAAAGCCATAATTTGTACCCTTTTTCACCTTTAGGGTAACCCAAAAAAATGCACTTCTGGGATCTTGGACCTAGTTTATCATCTTTTAACGTATGCATAAGCTGCACATCCAAAAGTTCTTAGATGTTTGAGGTTAGGTGGTTTACCTGTCCAAATCTCTTGCAGAGTTTTAAGATTCAATTCTATAGATGGGTTGTAATTAATAAAATAAGCTGCAGCATTTGCAGCCTCTCCCCAAAAATATTTTGGTAGCTTAGCATTTCCTAACATACACCTAACTCTTTCAAGGATTGTTCTATTAAACCTCTCAGCTAAGCCTGCTTTCTTGCATAACTGATTGAATTTATCATTAAGAATTTTGAGTCCATTATCAGTACGAATGAACTTTATCTTCCTTCCTGTCTGATTTTCAACAAGTTTCTTCCACTGTTTAAAGGTCTCAAATACGTTTCCCATAAGGACTTTTCCACAATCTTCTTCATCCAGCTTCTGAAAATAGTGTCTGTGAGGAGTCATGTGGTAAGTGCAACCTGAATCTAAAGTTCATTCTTCTGTGGGGCTGGTTTCTCTAATCATAGGAATTTGTGCTAATTCATACTCCTGATGCATATTAGCTGAGGGTTGAGATTGTTCGTTTCCTTGATTCTGATTTTTGTATTTTGATCTGCTTTATCTTGAGATTTCTTGCGGTATCTAGGTGGTGGAGAGTAATCTCAATGAAAGAAAGAATATCTCAAATCTCATTATTATGGGAAAAGTCTCTCTATTTATAGAGAGATCCTAACTAACAAACTAGCAACTAATAGTAACTTGTAGTTACTACACAGTAAAAGATGTTTTAAAAGAAATACAACTATAAAGCTAAACTTTTAAGATTTAATAAGCTATCCCAAAGGCCATATACGGCTACATCAATTTCCCCTTCCCAAAAAAAAAAACAACTCGTCCGCGAGTTAGTCAGCCAACAAAAACTGATCAGGGGGATAAAACGGGTATATATCCGCTATATTGAAGACGGGACTGATATTATACTCGGTTGGGAGGTCAATCTTGTAGGCATTCTCTCCGTATCGAGCAAGTATAGCAAAAGGGCCAAGTTTTCTCTTCTTCAGTTTGTTATACGTTCCAACTGGGAATCGGCTCTTTCGTAAATGAATCATGACAAGGTCGCCTAACTGGAATTCCTTGAATCGTCGTTTCTTATCTGCCACTGTCTTGTATTTGGCATTGGATTCCTCTAGATGTTTACGAACTTCATCATGTAGCTGAGTAATTCTAGTTACCATCTCTTCTGCCTCCTTACTAAGATCAATAGAATGAGGAAGATTAGTAAGATCTATTGTTAACTGAGGGAGCGTAGTATATACAATCTCAAATGGGGACTTCCTTATTGTTCTATTCCTCATGTGGTTGAACGCAAATTCGGCTTGGGCAAGAGCCATATCCCATTGCTTGGGGTGATCACCACTGATACATCGAAGTAGATTTCCCAACGAACGATTTGTAACTTCTGTTTGTCCATCCGTTTGCAGATGGCTTGTGGTGCTAAACTTTAGTGTAGTGTCAAATTTCTTCCATAAAGTACGCCAAAAGTGACTAAGAAACTTTACATCACGATCAGATACAATTGATTTTGGAATACCATGTAGGCGAATGATCTCCCTAAAAAACAATGTAGCAATAGAAACAGCATCAGATGTTTTTCTACATGCCACAAAATGAGCCATCTTACTGAACCGATCCACCACAACCATCACGGAGTCAAAGCCTCTTTGGGTTTTAGGAAGACCGAGTACAAAGTCCATTGAAAGGTCTTCCCAAATGCCCTTAGGTATAGGTAAGGGTGTATATAACCCTGTATTTTGTGATGTCCCCTTGTAGGACTGGCAAATATAACATTTTTGAACAAAACTGGCAACATCCTTTTTTAGTTGAGGCCAAAAAAAACGGGTGTTAACAATTGTAAGCGTCTTGTCTCGGCCTAAATGACCAGCCAACCCGCCTGCATGAACATCTTTAATAATGGCTTCTCGTAGAGACGTATGAAGAATGCACAGGGCATGTCCTTTAAATAAGTAGCCATTCACTATATGGTAATCATGTGTAGGTAGATGAGTTATACATTGTTCCCAAATAACTCGAAAGTCTAAGTCTGAAGCATAAGTATCGGGTAGGTGATCAAAAGCTATTATTTCCCCTTTAAGTAGTGTGAGGAGGCTGTGTTTCCGACTCAAAGCATCAGCTGCCTTATTACTTATTCCCGAAGTATGTTTGATTACAAAATCAAATCTTTGTAAAAAAGATAACCAACATGTGTGCATGCGACTTATCGTTTTTTGAGTATGCAAAAATTTTAAGGAGAAATGGTCTGTTAGAAGGATAAATTCTTTGCCTAGGAGGTAGTGTTCCCACTGTTTTAAAGCCCTAACTAGAGCATAAAGTTCCTGTTCGTATGTGCTCCATTTTTGCCATGATGTACTTAGTTTTTCACTAAAATACTCAATTGGGTGATTGTTTTGAGAAAGGACAGCCCCCACCCCAATACCCGATGCATCTATAGAGACTTCGAATGGTTGTTCAAAGTTTGGAAGTGCTAGGACTGGACTAGTGCTTAGTTTGGATTTTATGATTCTAAAGCTCTCGGTTTGGTGTTGTCCCCACACGAAAGGTCCCTTTTTTAGACAACTTGTTAAAGAGGCAACCAAGGAACTAAAATTTCTAATGAATTTTCTATAAAAGGAAGCAAGACCTAGAAAGCTTTGGATATCTTTAAGTGTTTTAGGTTCTGGCCATTCTACTATAGCTTTTATTTTCAGAGGATCCATGTATACTTTATTATGTCCTATTATAAACCCAAGGAAAGAAATTTCAGTAGTTGTAAAAAGACATTTTTTGATATTAATGACTAATTGATTAGTAGCCAAAACCGAAAAGACTTTATGAAGGTGATTTAAATGGTCAGACATGCAGTGGCTATAGATAAGGATATCATCAAAATAGACTACTACAAATTTATTAATAAAAGGAAGCAATACCTGATTCATAAGCCTCATGAATGTGCTTGGAGCGTTGGACAGCCTAAAGGGCATAACGAGCCACTCAAATAAGCCCTCATTTGTTTTGAACGCCGTTTCCATTCATCTCCCGGCCGTATTCGGATTTGATGGTATCCACTCTTAAGGTCTATCTTAGAAAATAGGGTAGCTCCCCCTAATTGGTCTAACAGATCACTAATACGAGGAATGGGGAACCGATATTTGATAGTAATCTTGTTTATTGCTCGGCTGTCCACACACATGCGCCCAGTTCCATCCTTTTTGGGTGTTAATAAGGCGGGAACAGCGCATGGGCTTAAACTAGGTTGTATGTACCCTTTGTCAAGTAATTCTTGGACTTGATCATGTATATGGGACCACTAGTACATTTTTAAGGTTTAATGAACCATTCTATGTATTTAACTTTGTGTTTCCAGTGTGTGATATATTCAAGCCACGTCCATTACCTACAAAACGTCTTTCACATCCATTATAAGTTTTAAGGGATGATATATTACCTAAGGCCGTAACAATGTGACATGTTGCCCTTAATCAGCATACAAGGTTGTATCATTCTCCTCATTTAAGTGCATAGCAAGTGCAATAGCGATTTATTCAGGTTGATAAGAATGATCAAAGCTTTTCCAGTATTGGATGGTCGTGTGATTTGACTTTCCACAGATATGACAACTAGCATTTGGATCCCGTTTAAACAACTTTCCAGAAGTCTTGTTAGATTGGTCACTCATTGGACTGTAATTAGAATTACCTTGTCGAGGGGAGAAGCTAGATTTGCCATGTTGAAATCTATACCTTTGGAAGAGAAGTTTCTTCCTCTTCCTCAATTTCCACTTCTATTTCCTCCATGATTTTAGTAGAAAGCATGATTATGGTTCATTTGGCTAGATTTTTCCTGTTCCTCCTCAAATGACAGCTATTGTTCATATAGTTTTAAGCCAAGAACAAATTGGTTATATGTGGGATAAGGTGGCTTTGTGAGGATTGTTGTACGATATTCTTTATATTTGACTCCCAATACTCTAGCTAGATGAAAGCCTTCTGGGATATCATCTAGAGGTTTAGAGCTTTCTTCAAGGTTGCGAACTTATCACAAATACTTTTGAACCTCTTTATATATTCATCTAACAGACATGTTTCGCTTCACTTTTGATTTCCACAAAAGATAATTGGAGAAATTCAACTTTATTGAGATGAGGCTAGAATATTGGTGGAAAGTTTCAATTGTCAAAGAATATGAAGTTGTAGTCATGTTATAGACCTTTGGTTTCTTTCTTTTGTGTCAAAGTTCTAATACCATAAACGTTTTAGCAAGAGGCATAGAAGTTGAATCAATAAAAGAGAAAAACCAATTGTATTCTTTTTTTTTTCTTATACAACATGTAGGGGTGGGGGTTCGAACTCATGACCTCTTAATTAGAGATAGGTATCTTAACTACTTGAGCTATACTCGGTTTGGCACCAATTGTATTCTTTCTATATCTTTGCGTTAGGCTAAAACTCATACGTATAGATGTGACACAAGAGAAAAGTAAAAAAAGTAAACTACCATGTAAGGAAATAAAATAAAGCTGCTGCATAATGAGGCAATATGACAGCATTACATAGGTCCAACGGTTAGAAATTTAAGAATTCTTTCCAAGATTAATTCACTTATTTAGGTAAGAATTTGTTGAAGATCAAGAGATGAAATGACCAGAGATTATTCCAAAAATAGCTTTGAATGACAGCAGATTTTGCTGACATAAATGGAGGAGATTTTGGAACAATATTTGCTGAGATTTGCAACAATATTTGTGTTGAGATGAAGGTTGACTGGTTGCAGAGAATTGCTCGAGTATGTGCTAAGATTTAGGCTCATTATAAATGCTAGCTAAGGTGGAGGTAGAGAGTAGACACCGTTACTACTTGGTTTAATAGATGTTGGGAAATTTAAACTACTGTATTTTCCTTTTACCTCGAACCGAAATTATGAAGATAGATGCTAGCTTCAGTTTGATATTTGACATAGTATATCCTTTACTTTTTAAAGTTTTCATGTCTCTAGTTCTGTTCTAGTTCTGTTTAGTTCGTTTTCTATCTCTGTGAGGATAAATTGATTGGTTAAGGAATTTTTTTATAACTTGATTTTGTATTATTTGTGCCATGGTTTTTTTTTTTTTTTTAATTCTTTACAAATTACTTAGGTAGGTTTGTCTTCTTTTAGAATTGTTTTTATTCTTTGAAGGGAGTGAGTTTTAGTTAGTGATTTAGGTAGGGTTGTGCCCTAGTTTTTTGTTTTGCTAAATTCTTTTAGGGGTGAGTCCATTTAAATACGTTTAGTTCACTTTAGCCAAGTTTTGGCTGGTTCGATACACATAGTACTAGTTTAGAAGGGTTTATGAGTGAGACAAATAGGTTTAGTTCCATTTAGCCAAGTGTTAACTAGTTCGATGCACATTTTAGACTTGTTTTAGATTATTTAGGAGTACTATAATAAGTTTATTTGAATTTAATTTGCTCTAGTGCAATGATTATGAACTTAAACTCTGCAATTGCATTAAATTTTTATCTCATAATTTCTATCTATAATTGCTAATAGTTTGTTCATGTTTTTAAGCTAGACTTGTTTTTATCATGCAATGACAAACACGCCTGAGGTCTCTTCTAATTAACTAGGTATGTATGATTTATTTAATGCTATAAAACCATTATTGAAACGTATGTATTTTGCATATTTGATTGTATGTTGTATCCTATTTTATGTTTAAATATTAACTTGCATAACTATCTAGCATTGTCGGAAGGCGGCGGGGGAAGGAGGAGGACACTGGGTGGGATTTGTCCAAAAAAAAAAAAAGAAATCTGTAAAGCCTTACAATCTGAAGTTTTACGCTTAAGGGAAGAAATGTTCTTGGTGGATGTAGAACCTAGGACCCCCAGAATTTGTATGCCATTACCAATCGCGGGTAACCCCCGAGCCGGCACATTTTACCCCAATGTTACAGCGGCTCGGAAAAAGTATGCTTAGGCAGTTCCTTCGCTGAGCACAACAGAATGAAGAGGAATATTTTTTTTTTCGTTTGTGAAACTATATCCAAAGGGAATGGATGTAGTTGAGTTGGGGGTTTCGCTTGTTATAGGACTTGACTAAACATCTCAGGACACGAGCTGACGACAGCCAGATTGAATCACGAATCCAATTTATAATTAGGTATGGATAAAAGATCTTCATGCATTTTGGTTCAATCCTCCCTTTATTTATCTTTCTTTTATCGTCTTGACCAAAAACTGCTTGATGAGGATAACTAAGCTGACACGTCGGATCTGTAATTCTTTGGAAAAGCCCGGTTCTCTTTGGCAAGCTACGGCTTTGACGAGCAGCAAGTACCTACTCCCTATCAAAATGAAAAGTAGCAAGCTCTGCTTGAAGAAGCGGGTGAGACATCTTACGATGTCATGATGCGCCCATTCCTATGGTCATTCCTTCAATTTGTATTGGAACTGAATGAACATATCAAACAAAGGCGATCAGTATAAGCCCTTCTCCGGCCTGTACGTCTAGTCATTTTTTTAATAGTAAGGGGTAGGCCTCATATATCGGTCTAGGGGGTACCATTTCTTTTCGAATTCCGACAAAATCGAGGATCTACGTGACCAATTTTTCCTATTCAAAATAGGATATCTCTTCTTCTTCATTCTCAATAGGAATGCATCAACAAAACCCAGCGGGCAACAACACTGGGATGAAGACGATCAGGATCTCACGTGTGGCAGTTGTTGGAACGGGGCCCCCCATGGCTCTAGCCATAAGCTATGGCAGCTCGAGCTTGCAACCACAGGGGCTCAGCGGTCAGGTCTGCCCCCATGCCGGAGGTCCCCGATCAACAACAGGTGGCAGCTCAAGAGGCGCTACCGCAGACGCCGACACTGATGAATCAACAAAAGGTGGAAGTGCCCTCCTCCGTAATCGAATGAATCGATGCCGTCCATGCCAATGATAGAGTACGACATATGAGAACTACCTACCTCGTTTTGCGGAAGCTCTGCCAGTATAGCACGGTGCTATTTTATTTTGTCTTTCTCTCGATTCGCTGAACACTTCCAATACCTCATCACACCGATTTCACAACTCTACTTTTTTCACCATGAATGAGAAATCGTAGATCGAACTGCCGAATTGGCTCGGACAGTTAGAGCGTTAGAAGTAGCAGAGTCAAGGTAGCATTCCCTGTAGTCAACCGCTCAGACATTCATCCCCTTCGCGCTTCGCCCACAAAGAAAGAAGAGGAGAATGATTTTTGTCGGGTAAACTACTCGGGGGGCTGATCCAGACACTCCAGGAACTCGATTCTTGGCTTTGATCCAATTTCGAAGCTAGTTAGCTCACTAGCCGCCCCCTCTCCACCAACATGAAACTCGTTGCCAGTCTCGACCGAATGTCAGAACACCATCGCTTAGATTTGGGGCGAACCACAGATACGAAAAATGACTGCTCAATCGAGAGGTCAAAGATGTTATGGAATGGAGATTCTTTGAATGGAATAACAAACGACCGTAACAGATGTCGCATGTATTATAATAAATGTTGAGGTGTACGTCGATGGTTAACAGATGGTATTCAAATAAAGATCTTATTTCCGCTGCAGAACGGGAGCTCGTGTGGAACCTTTTCTTTCTAGCGTAATTGCGGTGAAATGTAACAAAATCTTACGTTCGTGTAATAGAAGGGCCGGAGGTACTCCTTGAAACACTTGATTTTACTCGGATTTAAGATAGCGGTTGGATCCACCTCTAAAATGAATTGAGGTGTTAATTCCCAACCGGGGCTTCCATTCAAAGCTTATAACACTTCTCCTTCCGACCTTCCAGCACCTTATTGGAATCACATCCAGCCGTGGTTGGAACAGCTCACAAAATCCAACCACTTCACCTACTTCCAGACAGAGTGATGGTGCCTCCCCCTCATGAACAAAGCACCGCCCTGTCAAGGCGGAAGTTGCGGGTTCGAGCCCCGTCAGTCCCAACGGATCCGGTCCTGGAAGGAAAACCCACTGAACTTTCCTTCCCCCGATGAAGACTTGAACCTAACCACCCCACTTTTGGATATATAGATGTAGGAAGATCTGTTTGGGAAGTAAGCAGCCCCTCGAGCAATGGGAGGTTACAATTTGGAATCCACACTCTCATTCATTTTGGGTTTTCTCGGTTTCAAATAGTATATGAGCGGAGCGAGAGCGACTAGAGTTTACTTTAGGAATAGAGGTTTTTGTTCGCTTTCAACAACACCACGAAAAAAGTCAACTATGGTGGCCCACGAATCTGATCATAGGTGAAATCAAATCCCTTGGCCTATCGGAAGTGAGAAAAAAGCCCAAGACGAGTTACGGTAAGGTGCGCTGGGCCCACTTCATTGAAAAAGGGAAGGGGGGAGGGAAGCGAAGCTTAGCGAGCTTTCTGCTGGCCGACCACTACATAAGCCACTGGCTCGACTCGAGACCAAGACTCCTTACACGTAGTGTAGCAAGACTAACAAGTGGTCAACTGAATTTATGAACGAGCAACTATTTATTAGTTGTGATGAGGAATAGAAAGGGAGGACAGGTTGGTTCGAGGGCCCGTTGGTCGCTGGAAGTTCTCCAAAAGTATGAAAAGCTTGATTCGAGAGGTCTTGGTGGTCTTAAGAATGGTTTGGGTGGGGCGTTCTACCGGCGACCTAAAATGAAAGGCGCAGGTTGATCTATCTGGTTGAGGCCTCAAGTCCCTCCTTCTTCTCATTCTCGTCGTCCCGGCATGTTCTAGGAGTGTGAGCAGTACGAGCTGAAAGGCTCCCATACTGTTTGGAGGGCAGGGGCATAGAACCAAAAGAGCTACCGAAGGAAAGGGATGTAGTCTCTCCCTTGGTCTTTTGAGAGGAGAAGGTAGAGAAGAAAACGTCCTTCGCATAACATGACAATGGGTTTTGATTTTCGTGGCTAGTGAGCAAACGAGCTTCGGAATTGGATCAAAGCCAAGAACCGAGTTCCTGGAGTGTCTGGATCACGAGGCACAGATTGGAGATGATCCCGTATGTGAGTCAAACGAGTTTCTTTTTATTGGTTAATTTGGATGAGTTAGTGGGATGTGGAGTGATGGGATGGGTGAGTTGGTCACGTCTTTTAATGGTTAATTTGAGTGAGTTTCTCGGATGTGAAATGTTTTTGAGTTAGCTTGTGGGATGTGGAGTGAGTTTGGATGAGTTATAGACTTGTTTGTTTTGACTTTAAGAGTTTATTAGTTTGGTAAATTTATGGTATGTGGAGTGAACTGAGAATGTTTTTAAGATTATTAAGTAGTTTGGATAAGTTTTTATATTTGAAGTGTGCTTCGATGAGTTTGTTGAACTTGAAGTGGTTCGGTGTGAAGCGAATTTTGGTTAGAAATGTTTGTTTTGTCCTTGAATGTTTATCTTGGTGAGTTTATGGCAAGGGGGTGAGTTTGTGACATTGGATTATATTGTTGCCACTTAAATATCAATTTAGCTTATTTAAGTTCAATTAGGGTAAGTTATGTGTGTTTAAGATCATTTTGAATTCTTTGGCACCACTTAGGTTATACTTGAAGTTAATTTTTTTGTTTACTTTACTGCTACTTTGCTTGTCTAAAGTTAACTTTTCTTACGTAATTAACATTTTTCAGCTAAAATGTAGTGGAATAAGTTAGGTACACAACTCTTTGTTCACATCGGTTTATTTGTCATTTGCCTTTTCAGGTTATTTTGATTTTTCTCTAGGAAGCTTTGGAAATTAGCGAGGTTCATGAAGCCAAAAGCAGATAGGCCTTTTAGATTACGTTGTAGTCGAAATTTAGCTTATGTTGTATTTGACTTTCTGTACTCGATCGATTGTAAAATCACTTTCTGTTTAATATAAATATAAGTTTATATGATAATTTTTAAGCCGTGTTTATGGAGTCTGATTTAAATTTGAAGAAATATTTAGGTAACAAGATTGTACCAAGATAAAATAGAATAGGTGTGCAAACAATTTTTAAATGTATATTTTATAAAATTAAACCTTTGGCAACGAATTTTAGATTTCGTCACCAAAGACCACTGGTGACAACATTCATATTTCATCGCGATAGGTATATTTGGCGGCAAAGCGAAAGACCTTGGAAACAAAATCTGAAATTTGTCGCCAAATTTCTATCGCGACAGGGATCTTTCGGGGAACTTTGCGACGAAACAAAACCATCAAGAGAGAGTTTTTTCAACGAAATATTGAGTTATGGCGACGATTTTGTGTGTCCGTAAAACTCAAATTTCTTGTAGAAGAATCAATGCTCCTTCCAATTTTTGTTCGATGAAGGGTTTAGGACTAGTTTGCTACATTTCATACAAGCTGACAAGTAAAACCTATTGGGATAATCCTTATTATAGGGTTTGACTATAGGGGTTGGCTGAAGCTGATCTATGGACGGGTGCCAGTAACATACTCTCATACAACACGTCACAATTCTCAAGGCTGTTGATGAGTCGTTGAAGCATTGTTGGAGGAGTACCTGTTGGAAGCTCACCTCTATAAATAAAGATTCTCACCTCATTTGACAGTACGCGAAACTATTACTTCTGGAGTAATAGATCATATAAGTTATGACTTGAGTGTCGAAGCTGTTATTCTCCTTTGTAGGTCCTTCCGCTCATAGGTAAGCTAGTTTGAGCTTCGCTACTGACTTGATCAATTTTTTGATTAAACAAGTGTCAATCACTTTCAAGTCACTTTTTGGATGATCCTCTTTCAAATATTTCTCAAAAAGGTTTTTAAAGCAATCTCACATTTTTACCAATACAATAGATTTTTAGAAAAGTACTTCTAATCCTCTAAAATTACTTAGAAAACTATACTAAACACACTTTAAATTACTTTCCAAAACTACTTATAGAAAAAATGTTTTAAAAACATTTTTTTCAGTAATAGAAATAACTTTTATTACTAATAAATAAGAACGACATGAAGCCTTTTAAATGATCCTCAATACATTTATTGTTGGGAAATTAACGCGCTCCAAATCAATTTCCCTTTCCACTATTATTATATCTAGTAACTCACAATCACACAACACAAATAAGAGATTATAGGGAAAGCAATAAACGACAAAAAAATTTATACTGGTTCATCCCAACAGTTTATGGGCTATGTACAGTCAGTATTCTGCTTAGATGCGGGTTCCACTATAATATGAGATTGGATGCAAAGCAGTCAAATATCTCCCTCAGATATTCACCCTATAAATGTCCCAATAAAAAGCCCCTAGCTTCTAAGTATTTAATACAATATACTTAGCTATAGGAATGAAAAACTCACAGAATAATCAAGATCTAAATTATCCCAAAATACTCTGACCTTTCTGCACTGCCAAAACCCGAGCCATTACTACAAAATTGCTGCCAAAACCTCCCAAAACAGCTGCTGTACAATCCCTCTCACGACTGATGTACGACAATGTCCCTCGTGTTTTAGTTCTGACTGCACCAATAGTTTCTAACTGATCAACATCTTTTTGGCACCGATCAAAAGGCTTTACTCCCACTACATCGATAACTTCTAACATATTCTTGGCACCAACCAAGACTCTATTTGTGATTTCTCCAAGACTTAGTAATTTTACATGTTTTTTTCTCCCAGACGTTAGAGACACAGTCACGTGCTTCCACTCGATCTAAGTGGTCCCTGTTGTACTTGAACTGATGACATATTTTTTTCTTCTATCCTAGTTGTTATTGCTGCTGATTCTTTCAAGTCTCACCATGAACCATCTGTAGCTCTATACATCCTTTGTCTCTCAGATCCCCTTGCAACCTCAAATCTAGACACATAAACTGAAGCTTCCTTGTGGCCCACTGTCACTACCTCAAATCCCCTCAGAAGTTTCCAGCTACCCTCTGCGAACTCACTCTTGAAACCATCGTCATCCAGTTTTCCAGCAGATAACAAATTCTTTCTAAAACCTAGAACATACTTGACAACTCACAAAACCAACTTTTTTCCCCATCGGTCTTCAAATAGACATCCCAATTCCTCTGACCTTGAAAACTCTCTTATTGTCCATTCTTACCTCGCCATGCCGACTAGTAAAAGATGTGAACCAATTTCTGTCTAAAGATACATGTGTTGATGCTGCTGTGTCCACAACCCACTCTGATGGTCGATCTACTAAGTTGCTATCATCACAAGCTAGAAACTCTTCTATTCTTTCTTCTACAACATTAGTGGAATCCCCTACTGTTGATCCTCCTTAAGCTTCTTGCAAAACCTCTTAATGTGTCTCTTCTTGTGGTAGTAAAAACACTTCACATCTCCACTGCTGCTCCCACTCCTTTGGCTACTATACTGTTGTTTTCCCTTGTAGTTCATCTTCCCTTTGCCCCTTACTCTGAGCTACTAATGCTGATTCAAAACTGTTCTCCCCTCCGAATGTGGATGCATAATTCTTCTCACTCCCTTTTCTACGAAATTATTCAGCAATTGTCAGCGTCATAGATATCTGAAATTTCAGACTCTTATCCCCCAACAAATTTGACACTGTTGTCTTCATCGTCTTCCAATTGTCAGGCAAAGAGGACAGCAGTTTTACAGCCTTCACCTCCTCTGAAAAAGTTAGCTCTATAGACTTCAACTTGTTCATCAAATCATTGATCTCATTTATGTAGGAGTTCACTAAGGTATCCTCCTCCATATGGATATTGAAGTACCTCGTAATGAGATATACCTTACTATTGGCAAAAGGTTTTTCATACCTGTCAGTCAAAGCCTTCATCAACCTCATTGCTGTTTTCTTGCTCGTCACAGACTTGCCACATTCATCGTCAAACACAGCCTGATGATTGGTACTGCTTGTTCATCCATCTCTACCCACTATTTATCTGTCATCTAGTGACTGGTCGTTCTTTCAGGATCTTGTGTATCTTCTTGTATGTAAGAAGATCTGTCACTTTCATCTTCGAAAACCCATAATTCTCCCCATTAAATCTCAACACCCCCTCGAAGTAGTGATGTGACTTCTGATTGGATCCCATGATACTGCAACTTGGCTCTGATATTACTTTTTGGGAAATTAATGTGCTCCAAAACAATTTCCCCTTCTACAGTTATATCCAGTAAATCACAATCACACAACACAAATAAGAGAATTTAATGAAAGCAATAACCGACACAATAATTTATACTGGTTTACCCCAACAATTTATGGGCTACGTCCAGTCTTCCCCTCAAATGCGGGTTCCACTATAATATGAGATTGAATACAAAGCAGTCAAATATCTTCCCCAGATATTCACTCTCTAGAGGTCTCAACAAAAAGTCTCTAGCTTTTAAGCATTTAACTGATAGCACACTTTGTGAGCTACATTTCATCAGATTCGTATTGAAATTATTTGTTCGTTTTTGTTTCTTCATGACAACTTTAAGCACATAAGATATATTTTGCCGAAATAAAGTATCGGGGGTAAACGAGACATATTTGGATCAAAATGAGAGAAAAATCGGAATCAAAGTGACCAAAATGGAATAATAACAAGATTGAAGCCAAAAACCCGGGAAGATAGCGACACGACGCTCCGAAGTTTAAATTTCGCATTTTGTGAATAGTGTAGCGTTATAGCTCTGTATATAGCGTCATGGCGCTGCTGCGACAACTTTTTATAAAAAAAGGGTTGTGTAGCCGCCGAGATAGAAGAGTTTAGGAGAGGTTTTTTGGCAGTTTGCCTTTTTGGCCAATTTGGAGGGCAAGGAGACCATTGGAGAGCTTAGAAAAGTGATTTTCAAGGCTCGGGATCGTGGAGGTCGCTTCGAGGATGGACGATTGACACGCCGAACATAGTTTCTTCTCCTTTCCCTTGATTTTTCTAGTTTTGTTATGAACTTCTCATTGTGATTTTATTGTTTTACATTGAATATGAGAAGCTAAACTTCTTATCTTAGGGATTGATATAGCAATTAAACTTTATGCATATTGAATGTTTATGAATATTCTATTTATATTTCTCTATGCTTAAACCTTGAATCTACTGGCCATAGATTGATTGATTTTAGACTTGAAATCTTACGCTCGGGAGAGGTGGTTTAGCGTTAGAACTGGGATGCATAACTAAAGAGGTTTTAAGATCGGGAGATTTAGAAGTCCTTTAGAGGTCGTTAGAAGACTTGATCAATAAAGTCTTTACTTGTTATAGAAACTAGATAGGGATATTGGTTTCTTAATTTGTAAGGAGAATTAGCTTGCGCTCGGGAGAGGTAGTTCAGATTTGAGAGTTCTTGGCCTATAGAGATAATAATTCGTTCAATCTTGAATAATTAAGTAGTTGGTTCATAGATTCAATAGGTTAAATCAATTCCCTAAGACCTTTCTCTCCATTGTTTTTATCTTTATTATTGCATGTTTATTTTCTTTGATTATATTCTCCCATTTGATTTTGATTCTCTAAATAAAATTGAGTGATTGTATTTGTGTTACTTGAGTGAGCTAAAAACCCAATCTAGAGGACGATATCGTTATTCACCTACCATCCATATTAAAACTTGACATGTACACTTGCGGTAAGCAATTTCTGCTACATTAACACAATATACTTAGGTACACGAATGAAAAACTTCCAGAATAATCAAGATCTAAATTATCAAAAATACTGATCTCGATCTGACCTTCCTGCTGCCAAAACCTGAGCCGTCGCCACAAAATTATTGCCAAAACCTCCAAAAATAGCTGCTGTACAATCCCTCTCATGGCTGTTGTACAATCCACGGCCACACATATATCTTAAAAAAAAATAGTGCAAAACTTAAATTGGGCTCGTGGCCCATTATTTTGTTTCGGCTTTCACTCCTTTTTTATTTTATTTTATTTGGTATCCAAATCCCAACATTTATAACCCAAATAATTGTATTAACTGTATATATATATAAGGCAAGCTAACAAGCTGCTGATAATTATTTGATTTTTCTCTGATACTATGATAAAACTAACACCTATAAATGCATGTCAATCTTTTCTGACAGTATGATTGATGGGTGTGAGTGTGGAAAGAAATTTTTTTTTTTAATATATTTTACATAAATAAAATTTTTTAGTTATCAAAATATTTTAGCTGCAACCTAAAGACAAAGTACAACAAAGGACAACTTGTCTAAAAGATGTTCAACTAAAGCTTACAAATTAAATGCTATTAAATATAAGGAGCTTTGTATCATCATCAGAAGAAAAAAAAAAGGAAGGAAGAAAAGTTAAGAAATTATATTAAAACTTTGAGATGCTAAAGTTTTGTCTATAATTTAACCACCTATTTAAAAAAAAAAAAATTGGAAGATTACTGATATAAAAAGTTGAAATCTACATCCCTCAGAAATTTAATAGCTCCCCCATGATATCATGGTGGAGCATTCAATTAAATATATTTGATCTATTTTTTAAAGCTTTCTTTATAATAAACTTGAAATTGAGTTGTTCAAAGTAAATTTTTATTTCTCACCATCTTATTTAGACAGATGATGTGAAGTTACTTATGTTTAAAATTTGAAATGCATGAAGTTTAACACAGTTTCATAAGTTTCTTCCTTCATGTTGCATTACTAATGTTAGTTTGCAAAGATTAGTAAACATTGGAAGTTATTGACTAAAGCTTTGGAACCTTTTGGACGACAATAAAAATTTGAACTCTTCAATAATAATGTTGAATGTATATGAATACACAATACAGAAAACTAAATCTTTAAATAAACATGGATTACATGACATGAATAACTAGAGGTGGAGGCCCTGCTTTGTGTGTAGTGATCATCTTCAATAGGCTGTCCCTTTATTGATATGAATATTTCCTCATGTTCCTGCGAGAAACAATAAGAGAATCGGTGAATATATCACTATAATAATGTGTGATTTTCTTAAACGTTATTTGACACAAAAGATTATATCTTAACCAAATTAGAATGAGAATTACATTTATAAGAAACATACCTTCATGTAGTAATAGAAGGCATATAGATCTAATAGTGGTAGGGAGGCGGTGGAGGTGATGCATAGATGTAATGGGGCGGTGATGGGTTCATAACTGGAGGTGGAGGAGATTTGTATTCGTAGTCCTTCTTGGGAGGTGGAGGAGATTTGTACTCGTAGTCTTTCTTGGGTGGTGGAGGAGACTTGTACTCATAACCCTTCTTGGGTGGTGGTGGAGATTTGTATTCGTAGTCCTTCTTGGGTGGTGGAGGAGACTTATATTCGTAGTCCTTCTTGGGTGGCGGTGGAGACTTGTACTCGTAGTCTTTCTTGGGTGGCGGTGGAGACTTATACTCGTAGTCTTTCTTAGGAGGTGGAGGAGATTTGTACTCGTAGTTCTTCTTGGGTGGAGGAGGAGACTTGTACTCGTAGTCCTTCTTTGGTGGTGGTGGAGACTTGTATTTGTAGTCTTTCCTAGGAGGTGGAGGTGACTTGTATTCGTAGTCCTTCTTAGGAGGTGGAGGAGATTTGTACTCGTAGTCCTTCTTGGGAGGTGGAGGAGACTTGTACTCGTAGTCCTTCTTTGGTGGTGGTGGAGACTTGTATTCGTAGTCCTTCTTGGGTGGTGGTGGAGATTTGTACTCGTAGTCCTTCTTGGGAGGTGGAGGAGACTTGTACTTGTAGTCCTTCTTTGGTGGTGGTGGATACTTGTATTCGTAGTCTTTCTTGGGAGGTGGAGGTGACTTGTATTCGTAGTCCTTCTTGGGTGGTGGAGGAGATTTGTATTCGTAGTCCTTCTTGGGTGGTGGTGGAGACTTGTATTCGTAGTCCTTCTTGGGTGGTGGAGGAGATTTGTACTCGTAGTCCTTCTTGGGTGGTGGTGGAGACTTGTATTTGTAGTCCTTCTTGGGTGGTGGAGGTGATTTGTACTCGTAGTCCTTCTTGGGTGGAGGAGGAGACTTGTACTCGTAGTCCTTCTTTGGTGGTGGTGGAGACTTGTATTTGTAGTCGTTCCTAGGAGGTGGAGGTGACTTGTATTCGTAATCCTTCTTAGGAGGTGGAGGAGATTTGTACTCGTAGTCCTTCTTGGGAGGTGGAGGAGACTTATACTCGTAGTCCTTCTTTGGTGGTGGTGGAGACTTGTACTCGTAGTCCTTCTTGGGTGGTGGTGGAGATTTGTACTCGTAGTCCTTCTTGGGAGGTGGAGGAGACTTATACTCGTAGTCCTTCTTTGGTGGTGGTGGAGACTTGTACTCGTAGTCCTTCTTGGGTGGTGGTGGAGATTTGTACTCGTAGTCCTTCTTGGGTGGTGGAGGAGATTTGTACTTGTAGTCCTTGGGAGGTGGAGGAGATTTGTACTCGTAGTCCTTATTGGGTGGTGGAGGCGACTTGTAGTCATAGTCCTTAGGTGGAGGTGGAGACTTGTACTCATAGTCCTTCTTTGGTGGTGGAGGAGACTTGTAAACCGGTGGTGGAGGATAGTGGTATACCGGTGGAGGAGGTGAGTAATAAACAGGAGGTGGTGGAGATTTGTATTCATACTTAGGTGGTGGTGGAGAGTAATAAACTGGAGGTGGTGGAGAGTGATAAATAGGTGGTGGAGGAGACTTGTATTCATAATCCTTCTTCGGTGGTGGTGACTTGTAAACTGGTGGTGGAGGAGAGTAATAAACGGAAGGCGGTGGAGATTTGTATTCATACTTCGGTGGTGGTGGAGAATAATAAACTGGAGGAGGTGAAGAGTGATAAACATGCGGTGGTGGAGAATGGTAAATCGGAGGTGGAGGAGAGTAATAAACGGGAGGTGGTGGAGAAGAATAGACATAGTCAATAGCAATCACCGATGGCAAACTCAAAGTCGCCACCAAAATTGCAGTCACGAGATAGGCCAAAGGCCTAGATTTCCCCATCTTTACTCTCAATGGGTTTTTGTTCTGCCTTCAAACCAATGCCTCCCCTCCGTTTTATAGATCCCATTTCATGCTCCTTCAAGGCTACCAAATCATGGCCAACAAAATAAAAATTATATCCAAATTGTTACACCTAACCTTCGTGGAAATGATAGTGCAATATGTTGACAAATGAGTCCGACAAATTTACAATTCAAATTTGGATTAGATTATAAAATTGTATGAATGTATAACAGAATCTTTCTCCTTCTATCTTTTATATAAATTATCAATTTGAAAACAAAACTTGGTCTTTGGTTTGAAATTTTCCTCTTATATTAATCGTGACCTTGTTTTGATATCTCATTTTATTAATTATAAGAATAAATGTAACATCATACAATTTTGACTTTGTAGAGGTAGGTGACAATTGTTATGCATTTGTTTGGTAAGTTAGCTGTCCTGTGTTGTACAAATTGAGTACGAGTTTTCTAATTGTCCAAAGTACAAATCTTCAATAACTTTGAAATTTATCTTAACACCGTAAATTATTAATCTCTATTGGATCACAATTGATATGGTAAAATTTCGAATTGAATTCTTCTACGATGTTAAATCATCATTAAATCTTGTTTAATCAGTTTTTAATACATTATTAACACAAACATATATTTGAAGCCACTTAGCATTGAGATAAAGTAATAATTTGGCCGAATATTGATGATAAAAATCAAAATGATTATTTTTTTGGTTAAATATATGTTTTAATTGCTAATGTTGGTATGGTTTTTTCAATTTAATCCTTGTTTAAAAATTTTCCATTTCATATATCATTTTAATAATTTCTATTTATATCATTTTCGATTATCAATGACAAAATTGGCTAGAATAAGCTCCAACTGATATGACATTTCTTGGCTTAACAAAACTTTAGAGAATAAATCACTTCCTTTATAATTAATTAATCTAAATTTAGAGAAGAAATTGGTCTCTTAGTAGCTTAATTCGTTCTCTAAATCTATGTCAATACACTAAATATCATGTGAATATAAACGTATCATCGTCTAGTTTTAACCTTCATCAACGAAAAAGAGTAGAATTGAAAAATATTAAAAATATAAAAGTCTAAAATTAAAACTTATCTCAACTTCTTAATTCAATTGATTGAAGTCTCAATTTTATAAAAGTGTCAAATGGAAATACTGATATGATGTTGATTGATAGTTTAAAAAATCATTTCACTATTTTTAAGTAAGTAAAAAATTGTAGTTATTAATATTCTTTCTAAATCAGTATATATACATAGTCAATTTTATTTCTATACTACAAAAACATTATGTCGGTGTGAACTCATGAACATATGAAATTAGGTTGATATATCGACCGAAATTTAATACCGTACACATACTTAAAGTCTTCAAGTCTTTCTTTATTATTTCAGTTTAAAGCATTTGGAAAGAGGTGGGAAGGCGAAGACTGTTTCCAATGGTACGTACCAAATCACGTAGTACGCGCTTCGGTGATTTTAATATTTCTTGAGAATCTATGTCGGCGGAGGTTGAAGAAACGTGCGGGTATAATTTCTTTTTCTTTTTCTTTTTCTTTTTTCTACGGTGGTTGTAATTTTAACGAATCCCATTATTTTAATTTTAACATTAGGCTAGGATTAAATGCATCTACTGATCTTTACTTTTCCTCCAAGAGATATTAAAGAAATGATTAAATTTGTGAGCCGCCCAAGTAATGAACTCAATGCTTCCTCTTGAGCCGGTGGAATCATGGTAGTATTAACTTTTTAAAGCAAGCAAGACAAAGAATTATCCATTTGGAATGCTAAACCATAGACATTTTAGTTATGTTTAAAATGAAAATTATGATCTAAGGGTCACATGAGCTTTGATGATAGGTTATTTTGTTCTCTCTTTAAAGTTTCGTTAATCTTATGTCGTGTTTTGCACTTTCATATATTTGTTTGGAGTTCGTTTGGTGACGTTTTTTTCCTTATCTTTTATTTTCTTTTACTCGTAACTTGTTTATATTTCATAAAAAAAAATAACTTGCCTTGGATAACTATTTTTGTTTTTTGTTTTTATTATTCCTTTTTTTAAAGAAACATTTATTGTATTTTGGTTATAGTTTCTTTTTTTTTCCGTTCTCATATGTATTAAATTTAAAACTTACAAATTTCACTTCAAGGATGATTTTTTTTATAAATAAAATATTAAATTTTTTGTTATATTCAACTATTTCAATATTATGCATTTTATAGTTAAACAATTATAAAATAATACTCTTACCTATGTGTAATTAATGGGAGGAAATGTTCTTTTAAATGAGAAACGAAAAACAAAAGTAATAACTAAATACTTGTGTTTCTAAAAAAATTAGTAAAAAAGAAACAAGAAATAACCTTTTATCCAAAGTTTTGTTGTCCCCTTCTTCTCTCACGATGAGGGCATGGTTTGAGGATGATGCAGAGTTATCAATAGCAATATACATATTTTTCCCATTTAAAAGTGGGTGTGGTGTTAGGTTTTTGACAAAATATTAGAAAGAGCAAAAAATTTCCTGTTTAAAAGATACAATGAAGTAATGAGTTTCAACTATAGAAGAGGGCTCATGATTTTGTTTTTAACTTATCCCGATTAGAAACACTTTTAACTTTGGCGTACGAAGTTTAGTTAAATTTCCTTTTTGTATTCCGTTGTTAGATAGTGAGGAGAAGACTATTTAAGATACCATTTTTTTATTTCGGATCAGGAAAAAAATTCTATATAATTGTAATATTTTTTGCGTAGTTGATTTTTTCTTCTTACTGGGCTATGATTTTTCTTTGATTTTAATGTTTTGTATGTAAATTCTGGTGTTTTTTATTCTTGTTATTTTCTTTTAATTTCTCACTTACTTTTTTTTTCCTTATTCTTGCGATACAAGTGGTAGGTATTTTTCAAACAAGTGGTACTAAAGCTTTAGATTCGTAATGTATTGAATTTATGAGTGTGTTTTGTACCTTCAACATTATGTATATGAACTTCCAAATCACAAAAGATTTCTTAGGGATGAGCAAAAGAACTCGAAAAACCGAGCCGACCGGTCGAAACTGACCAAATCGAAGTCGGTCGGTCGGTTTTCAATGAGGGTCGGTCGGTGGTTAGTCGGTTGGCATCCATTAACTCCTCATCCTGACCGACCGACCGATGGTACACTAATATTAAGAAAAATTATATTATCTATTTACTCTCTTACTATACTTCCATTTTCGTCGCCGCCTATTGAGCCCCTAAAATTTAATATCTTTTCGCATCCCCCTTTCGTTTTCCTTCATAGTCCCCATGCTTCATATTTTCACAGCCCCCAATGTCTGTCCACTGTCTCCTCTATCCCGAAAGAGAGGTCTTTCTTTCTAGTTATGAAATCACTTAGGTTGAAAAGCAAGTCGATGATGCCATAAGTCAAACGGGCGGGTGAGGCGAGAGTCCTTCACTGCACTCACAGGAGAGAAGGGATCATCTCCAATCTAATTGGTTGGTCTTGTCCCCTTATTAGTAGCCGAAGTGTAGGCCGGGTAATCTTAGATCAAACTTTAACCATGTGCATCGGAATACTCGAACATGTTTAAAAAGCGTTAGTCGACCCCTTAAAAGATAGGGGATTTCTTATCCTTCCTCTTTCTTCTTCTTTCTTCTTCATTCTTCTACCTCTTCTCTTCTTCCTCCTTTTTCATGTTTCACCCAACCCTTTCCATTTCCTGCTGATTTCGTTTCACCCACCTGGTTCTTCTTTTTTTTTCCTCCTTCTTTTTCCGTTCATAGCACTGCACCACACCGACCATCTCTCTACTTCTCTTCTCTCTTCTGTGCGCATCGTCGAGTAGCACTGTCGCAGCCTCATCCCCTACCTTCTCTATCTTCTACAACAATGGGTAGAAAAAGTTAAAAAAAAAATAAAAGGTCGATTTTCCGACTATACTGACCGACTGAACCAACATTTGGTCGGTCGATATTAGATATCTTAGAAAAAAAGTCGGTTTCCAAAACTAGATCGGTTTTCGGCGTCGAGGTTGTCCAAAAATCGAGCCCAACCGACCGATTCTCACCCCTAAAATTTCTTGAAATGAATTATATGGTACTTTGGATAGTGTGAATTATTCACTATTTGTAGATTTATTACGAATGCGAAGTAGATATACCAAACTTTATGAGTCCAATGAAGTTTAATTTAGAGAAATTTGATGAAAGGATCAACTTCAACTTTTGGCAAGTATAAGACGAGGATGTGCTGATACAATCTAGGTTACATAAGCCCTAGAAGGCAAGACCAACGTGATGGTGCTTCTAAAGAATTAAGTGGTGATGGTTGTTTAGTTAAGTCCCACGATGGTTTCAACAATGGTTATACGAATTTCCAGCATGAGTGATGAAGATTGTGAGGAAATAGATCTAAGGGCTTCAAGCACAATAAAGCTAAGTTTGACTAAGAATATTATTGCAAGTGTGCATGAAATTTCGACAACCAATAAGTACTTGGATAAGCTCGAAGTGTTGTATCAAACATACGGCATCTCAAATCGGTTGTACTTGCAAAAGGAGAAAGGTACGAAAAATCTTAAACCATTCAAGTGTTCTCAATGTCATGATTTCTAAGGTGGAGGTGATTGAAGTAAAAACAAATGATGAGGATAAAGTATACTCATACTCATCTTGTAATTTTCATCATCTTTTGAATACATGAATCAATCTTGATGTATGGAAAGTGGATTTTAAATTTTATTGAAGTTACTATTATAAAGTCCAATTAGAGGAAATAATGTTGATGGGTAAAAGGTGTACTTCATAAGAGGATTTAGCACTGGTAGCTAGCAATTAGAAGAAGAAACACTCCATGCAAATAAAAGATCGCTAGGAATGTGGACAATTTGAGCACATGAAAAATAATTTTCTCAACAGAGTTGGTTCATCAAAGGGCTCTAGGTCGAATATTGATAGTGTTGTCTCTCTCGTCAAGGGAGATGGTGACTTCCTTTGATGAAAGATATAATTCATCATCATGGTATATGTTCGTCTTACCATGATAGAGGATATGATGTTAGTTGTTCTGCAAGTCTATACACGGGCATTGGGTTAGCGGTTATGTTGGGGGTTTTAAGAAAAATATAATTCATCCCCATGATATATGTTTATTTTATCATGATAAAGGATATTGTTGGGATTGGTGGAGTTAAAACAACGTCAGAACGAGCTAGGGATGAGTCGGGATCAAGCCGGGACGCGTTAGGGTTGAATCGGGGATGAAAAACAGGGTAGCGAGACGCTTCAGGCCACTCAGGCCAAGAAGAGAGTGTCGCGGTGCCACTGCAGCGCTGCGACGCTGTCATCATGAGCCCGCGGGTGCTTATTTGCGTTCATAGCACCATGGTGTTGGGGACAGCGTCGTGGGCACTATTTTGATGTTTATAAATTTGTAGTCTTCAAGTTTTAGGGTTTACCAACCGAAAGATGGGTTTTTTAGCAGTCGTTTTCAGAGGGTTTTGGATGTGGCAGCGGCTCAGGCATTGGCAGAGGCTTTGGGGTTGATCAAGATGTCCTTATCGGGGTAATTGTATCTTGATTCTTGTGAGTTTTTCATTCATGTTCCTAAGTATTAATTACGTAAAATACTGAGAAGCTAGAGGGCTTTTGTTGTGACTTCTAGGGGATAGAGTTTCTCTATCCAATCCTTAAACAATTATTAGTTAATTACCTACATCTGAATGGAAAACTGGATGTAGCCCTTAGTGGTGAACTAGTATAATTTGTTGTGTCATGATTCTTGTGCTTTTACAGTTTCCTTCCTATTTCATATTTTGGTTGTGTTTGGATATTTATGTGGAAGGGAAAATTATACAGGACCGTTAATTTCCTAACAAGTGGTATCAGAGCTGTAAGATTGCAACATCATGGAGGACAAATATCATACACACTATTACTATATGAACGGGTTATGAAGTTTACCGAGGAGAATTTCAGTTTTTGGAAGATGCAGGTAAAGGATCTTCTTACATGCAAAAAGATACACAAGACTTTAGGGGAGAGACCAGCAGAGATGACCGACAAGGATTGGAAAGAGATGGATGATGAGGCCATTACAAATATCAGAATGTCGTTGTCGATAAATATTTGTAGTCTGGTAGCAAAAGAAACTACAGTAAAGGAATTATTGAAGGCCTTGTAAGACAGGTATAAAAAACTTTCTACCAATACAAAAAAACTTCTATGGACGAAGTATTTTAATATCCACATGGAGGAGGGAACCTCGGTGAATTTCCACATTAATGAGTTCACAAATATTTTGAACAAATTAGAAGAGATGTGTGTCAAGATTGAGGAAACGGTGAAGACCATGAGGCTGTTTACATCTTTGCTTGATAGTTGAGAGACGATGAAGATCACGGTGTCGAATTCGCTAGGAAAAATAGCTTGAAATTTTCAGCTGTTTGTGATGCCGCCTTATCTGAGGAAGCCTAGAGAAAATTATGGAAAATATTTGCATCTACTTCAGGAGTAGAGAACGAGGTTGAATCAACTTTGGTAGCTCAGAATAAAGGGAAGATAAAGATGAATTACAACGGGAAGTAGCAGTAGAGATATAAAAGGGGTAGTAGGAGTTCAGTGGGGAAGTGGAGTGTTATTACTGCCACAAGAAAGGACACGTTAAACGCTTTTGCAGGAAGTTCAAAGAAGATTTTGAGAAAGGGAACAATACTGCAAATTTTTGTAACAGGAGAAGAGCGAATTAAAGAGTTTCTGGCTTGTGTTAAGAGGAACATATTTGTAGACCAGTGAGTAATAGACACTGCAGCATCACCGCATGTTGCTTCAAACAGACGTTGGTTTTCACCTCTTACTGCAGGTAATTATGGCTAAGTGAGGATGGGGAATGTGAGTATCTCCAAGGTGAGAGGAATTGAAGATGTTTGTTTGAAGACAGACGAAGGGACCGAGTTGGTGCTACAAGGTATCAGGTATATTTCTAACTTCATATTTAATTTGTTATCCATAGGAAGTTAGATGACGATGGCTACATCACTGAGTTTATTGGGGGTTGTTGGAAGCTCAAGAGGGAATCCACGATGGTGGCGACAGACCACAAGAGATCTTCTGTTTATGTGTTTGAGTTTGAGGTTGTAGGGGATTTAAGGGACAGAGGATGCACAGAGTAGCTACTATTGGTTCAAGGCGAGACTTGAAAGAATCAGCCGCATTGATTGCTAGGACAAATCAAAAGAATCCGCCTTCCGTTCAAGTACAACAGCTGGGAAGTAGAAGAAACGGAAAAAGGAACAACTCAGTGAGGTGTTCAATAGGCTGTTAGGATAATACCCCAGTTGTCAGACGGATGAGCGAACTGATGAAATCGCATAGATGAGATACTGCATTGAGGGAGAAGACTACAGTTGGTGCTGAAGTCAAGGGTAATGTCTCTAGAAAGGCAACATGCTTTGATGAGAGTGCAACATCATCAAAAGAATCTTCCTTCAGAGGTCGTTGGGTTCGATCGGGAAATGAAGCAATGGAAACCACTTAGACCGGGTGGGAGCACGTGGTTGTATCTCTAACGTCTGGGAGACAAGATGACATAGGATTGCTCAGTCTCGGAACAATCACAAATAGAGTTTGGGTAGGTTTGGATCAGTTCATTGATAGAGTAGTCAGAACTGTGCCTTGACAGAGGGTGTCAAGAAGTTGATGGGATACTGTTAATGCAGTGGGAGGTAGAGAATTGTCGCTTTGTCTCCAAGTGGGAGATAATTATTGAGTTTGTAAGGAGTGTAAACAAAATCCCACATTGGTTAGGGAAATGGGTGATCCATGGTATATAAGGAAGGACAATTATCTCCATTGGTATGAAGCCTTTTGGGTGGAACCAAAAGCAAAGCCATGAGAGCTATGTCCAAAACGGACAATATCATACCATTGTGGAGATACTCGGGGTACGAGGAATACCATTGTCCTTAACAAATGATATTAGAGCAATGACAACCTAGTTGTGTGGGGAAGGAATCCTCGAGGGGCTGAACAAGAGTGTGATTGGGGTAAGCCTAATATCATTACGAAACTTGTGAATGAATCTCTAAATTGAACAAAAAGTGTTCGAGGGTGGCGAGCAAAGACATGCTCTATGCTCGAGTGACGAGCAAGACATGTGCCCTATCAAGTCGGAGTAGATTGATTCAAGGCAACATACAAGTGGCACTTTGTTCGAAGGCAAAGTCCTGAGGGCTATGTCCAAAACGGACAATATCATACCATTGAGAGGTACCGTTGTCCTTAAAGGAAATGTTCCAACTTGGCGGATTCTTCATACCTGCATCAATCTATCCATCAATCAGATTGATTTCTTACCTCAAATAAATATTGTCCATGATTGTAGCTTAATTTTATTCTTCCCTTTTGATGTGTATTTAGTCCCTCTTTAATTCATTTCCTTATGGACATTTTTGATACGATGAATTATCCTGCTATCAAAATGATCTCATTACTTTCTTTATTTTGCTCTCTACGTGTCCTATTAAAAGGGAATGTCAGAACTTCACAGAGGTATTAATCTTTACCCCTTCACAGCATCAAGGTAATGTTCTTACATTCTCTTTATGATATTAGAGCATACACGTGGAGAGACTTAAGATCTTAAGGAAAAACAACAAGTGGTGTTCTATAGTAAATCAACAATCACCCAATGCACCCACAATGGCTAAGAATGAAACTTCTCTTACAATTCAGTCTTTCCATCAATGCTCAAGCTTAATCTCAATAAAGTTGAGTGCAATCAACTATTTACTGTGGAAGTTTCACGTATTACCTCTTGTACGAAGCCTAGGACTTGAACACCATCTTATTAAAGATAGTCCACCAGATTCAGAAACAAAGGATGCTGGAGGAGAAACCGTTGACAATCCCCTACACCACACTTGGCTCAACAATGATGGCTCACTAACCTCGTGGCTTCTAGGAATCATTTATGAGGACGTGTTGGCAATGATAGAGGGATTAAAAACAGCACATCAAGTCTGGAAATCATTGGAAGAAACTCTCCTTGCTATCACAAAGGAAAACGAGATTCATATAAGTGAATCCTTACATTGTTTAAAGCAAGGTAATATGTCCCTTGAATAATATATTAAGAAGTTTAAATCTTTAATTGTGTGACAAATTGGCAGCTGTAAAGAAACCAATTGATGATCTAAGCAAGGTAATTACACTGGCTCGCGAATTGGGGCCAGAATACAAAGAATTCAGAACGACAATGCTATCCAAAGCCCCGTATCCAACCTTCAATCAATTCATTCTTGCACTAATCGCACATGAACAAATGAATCAGGTTGAGGTTGAAGAAGGAAAGCTCTATGTCCCTAATATTAATCAAGCTTTCTATGGTCAACGAGGGAGAAATAGAGGCAGAGGCAAGTCATTCAACTCACGAGGCAGAGGTTTTCAACCAAGCAGAACTTCACAATCTCATAACAATCGGATTGACAACTCATCGAACTCTGTCTTTTTCAACCTACAGAACCTAAAGCAAATCAATCCACAACCCAAGATAACCAAATAAATTGTCAGATCTGTGGGAAACCTAACCATACTGCTTTAAGTTATTGGAACAGGGTTGACCATTCATATCAAAGTGATGAAATTCCAACAGCCCTAGCAACCATGACATTGAATGAAGAAATTGATCCAATCCTTTATGCAGATTCTGGAGCAACTTCACATATTATGAATGATATAGGTACAATCTCCTCTTTGCACTCTTATAAAGGTAAAGATAAATTGTTTTTAAGCAATGGTGAAGCTTTAAATATATCTCGCATAGGACAAGGTAGTTTACAAACTCACAATAGCACACTAAACTTAAAGAATGTTCTTGTTGTCCCTCATATTAAAAAGATTCTTTATCTCAGTAAGTAAACTAACTACAGATAATGATGGCTGTATAATTTTCAATGCTGATGGTTTTGTTGTGAATAACAAATAGGGACAAATGCTAGCAATGGGAACTAAACGAAATAGCCTATATGCACTAGAACCAAAGTTGTTTGTTGCCAACAACACTCAAACTGCGTTTACTGCTTTTATTGCTTTTTCTGCTCCAAATTCTATTAATAAAGTGTCTATCTCTACTTTGCACAAATGTTTAGGACATTTAAATGACTTAGCTATTAAACACTTAAGCAATAATGACTTGATTAATGTATCAAATTGGAAGAAAGTAGAAAATATATGTGAAACTTGCCAAATGAGCAAAAGTTGTAGCTTGCTTTTTCCTTTGAGAAATGAGTCAAGCATGTTTTCTTTTGACAAAGTTCATTGTGATTTATGGGGTCCTGCACCTATTCTATCTTGTCAAGGTTTTAAATACTATTTTAGTTTTGTGATGATCATTCTAGGTTCACTTGGATTTTTCCATTAAAAATAAATTGGAATTCTTGGACTGTTTTATTAAACTTCAAAAAATGATTGAAACTCAATTTGAAAGAAAAATAAAAGTTTTCCAGTCTGATGGAGGGGGCAAGTTTACTTCCTTAAAATTCAAAGAAATATTAGCACATAGTAGCATAATCCATCATATGTCATGTCCCGACATACCACAGCAAAATAGAGTGGCTGAAAGGAAGCATAGACACGTAGTTGAGACTGGTTTTACCCTTATTTTCAATCAAACATTCCTTTGTAATTATTAGGTTGATGCTTTTCTAACAGCAACTTTTTTAATAAATAGAATGCCCTCTAAATCTCTTGAAATGAAATGTCCTTTTGAGAAACTTCTTATAATAAAACCAAATTACAATAGTTTAAATGTTTTTAGGTGTAGATGTTATCCTTATAAGGCATGAAGCAAAGAATAAGTTTACCAAAAAGACCTATCCACGTGTGTTTGTTGGTTATAGTTCCTATCATAAGGGATATAGATGTTTAGGCCCCACTACAAATCACATTTATATATCACAACATGTTATCTTTGATGAAGAAGTCATGCCCTTCACTAGCATACACTACAAAACAACAAAAATTTCTAGACATTACTAGCTTTTCAGATATTGAAAGTTGGGAAACACCAGAGGCTTAGACTCAAAATCAATGTCACTCAGTGTTTAGAACAAACAACAATATCCAAGAAAGAATCAAACCTCTCATCAGAATATGATATTGTCCGCTTTGGGCATAGTCCTCACGGCTTTGCTTTTAGTTCCACCCAAAATGCCTCATACCAATGGAGATAATTGTCATCTCTTATATACCCATGATCATTCCCTTCTCTAGCCAATGTGGGATTTTGTTTACAATCACCTTACAAACCTAACATTCTCAACCTTTAACTCAATTTGAATTCAACTTATTACCTGACATTAGTGAATCTTTATCTATTCACTTACCTTTTGAAAATCTTGCAGAAAATGGAAACTTCAACCAAGCAAAATCTACAACCATGAGTAAAAATACCTCACAACAGATGAACCAAGAAGATCCCACCGTACTCACATCAACCCACACTTCCTCTCATCCTATGCTGACCAAATCAAAGCTGAGACAACAAATCAATCAAATGGAACAAGAGCCACCCAAAACTTTTCTTGTTACAACATCACTAGAACCAAAGAGTTTTGAAGTGCTCTTAAAATCCTAGATTGGAAGAAAGCAATAGAAGATGAAATTCAAGCTCTCATTGATAACAAGACATGGGAACTCACCCCAAAACCGAACACCAACATAGTAGGATCAAAATTGGTTTTTAAGACCAAATTTAAAGAAGACGGATAAGTAGAAAGACACAGGGTAAGGTTGGTTGCACAAGGCTACTCTCAAATAGAAAGACTAGATTTTGAAAAAACCTTTAACCCAGTTATAAAACGTACCACAATACAATTCATCCTTGCCCTTGCTGCATCCTACAATCGGTCTCTCAAGCAACTCGACGTCAAAAATGCTTTCCTTCATGGTTATCTCAAGGAAAATGTCTTCATGTCATCCCAACCTCCAAGTTTTTCTAATCCTATCTATCCTTATCTATCCTAATCATGTGTGCAAACTAAAAAGGTATCTTTATGGACTCAAACAAGTCCCACGAGCATGGTTTGATAGACTTTCACTTTTTCTCATACATATGGGATTTACTTATAACAAGTCAGACCCCTCATTATTTATTTTTAAACAACACAACACATTTGTTCTTATACTCATATATGTGGATGACATAATACTCACTAGAAATGACCTTAGTTTCATTACTAAACTAGTTATTGCCTTAGGTATTGAATTTGCCTTAAAAGACTTGGGGAATTTACACTATTTTTTAGGTGTTGAAGTGCAAGATATTCCAAATGGTTTTCATATTACCCAAAGCAAATATAAAGGGACATTTTGTTGAAGGCAAAAATGATGAAAGCTGCACCAATCTCCACTCCCATGACTATGAGTAAGAATAAGTGTCCAAGAGAAAATGAGTCGGTGGATCCAACAGCTTACAAAAGTTTAGTAGGATCGCTACAGTACCTCACTCTTACAAGACCAGATATTGTTTACTCTATCAACAAAGTGTGCCAACATATGCATAACCCACAGATGCAACGTCTAAGGGATGTCAAACGCATACTTCGCTATATAAAAAAAATTATGCATCATGGTATTACTTTCCTTAAAAATAGCTCCTTAAATCTCTATGTTTTTTATAATGCGGCTTGGGCTGGATGTCCAATTATTTGGAGAAGCACTTTTGGTTTCTATGTCTTCCTTGGCTCAAACATAATCTTATGGTCGTCAAAGAAGCAACCAACAGTTTCACAATCAAGCTTTGAGGGTGAATATCGAGCAATGTCCGATATCGCAGCTGAACTTACTTGGATAACCTTCATCTTCCTATGTATAGGCATTCTACCTCACAAACCTCCTGAGCTCTTTAGTGACAATATGAGTGCACTTTAGATGTCTATGAACCCGTCTTTCATGCCAGAGAAAATGTCGCCCTTGGTTCATTCATCACAGTTTACGTGCCATCTCATAAACAACTTGCTAATATTTTCACCAAACCTCTTCCCAAAGACATGTTCCATGGATTTACTTCCAAACTTGGCTTTCGAGCCCTCCCTACCTCCAGTTTGAGAACGAAGGTAAAAGAAGATCAACCAAATCAATACAATATTCAATCAAACAATCACATCAGCAACACAATAGGATAAACATGGTCAACCAAGTCAACCTACATCAGTAGAGGACAGCCTCTCCAAAACTCCAACAGCTACAAATCAAGCTTGGACAAGACAACTAAATTTCTCCTTAAATTAAGGCCTGCATATCTCCATCAATCTGTCCCTCAATCATATTGATTTCCTACCTTAAATGAATATTGTCTATGATTGTAGCTTAATTTTATTCTTCCTTTTTTGTGTATTTAGCTCCTCCTTAACTCATTTCTTTATAGGCATTTTTTATGAGTTGACTTAGCTTATTCAGCTATCAATATGATCTCATTACTTTCTTTATTTTGCTCTTTACGTGTTGTATTAAAGGGGAATGTCAGAACTTTATAGAGGTATTCATCTTTGCCCTTGCACAGCAACAAGGTTGTATTTTTTGGCCAAAAGTTCTTACATTCTCTTCGTGACGGTGTGTTTTATTTGTCTTAGATAGAAATACTTTAAGCTTAGTGTATTAACTTCAGTTAAATTCCCTTCCTATATTCTTTTATTCAAAAGTAGGGAGAAGCCTGTGAGTTCCATAAAGCTCTGAGAAAGTGTTTTTTGAATTACTCGTGACCTCTTAGTGAGGAAGAGAGGTATCAATTATCACTGAGTTAAAGCTCATATTACCTAAAGGAGAGGTTTTATATATCCGAATTTGGATGTCATGTGCATTGTTAGAATAAGGTCTCTTTGGGGTCTCTGCTCCAATGTTTTGCATAATTTTCTCCCAGAATTCTAGCTCATATTACCTAAAGGAGAGGTTTTATATATCCGAATTTGGATGTCATGTGCATTGTTAGAATAAGGTCTCTTTGAAGTCTCTGCTCCAATGTTTTGCATAATTTTCTCCCAGAATTCTCATTTTTTATAATCCATCTGCAACGCTACTCAATGAGTTTCTCGAGCTTCCATATGAGTTTCTTTTTTATTAATAAAAAGATACGAGACCTAAAGAATTTTTAGGTAAGCATAATATTTAATTGTAATCCAAAAGGCCAAGTACAATGAAGGACAAAGTACTTGCCAAAATATGTTGACCTAATGCATAACTGCTAGTGCACTTGCAAAGGGATAACGTTTCCTTTTATAGTTTTTTTCACTTATTTTTAACTTTTTTATAAATAAGTGTTTGATGAAATTGTATAGAAATTTGTGTAAACAACAAAATTTTCCTTGTTTCTCATTTCAGTTCTAAATTTTTTCCAACAGATCAACATGAAAGCATTGTTTTATCATTCTAGCTCATAAAATACATAATAAATATTTTTTTTAAAATTAATATAATATAAAAATTTTGTACTTTGAATTATTTTCATTTAAAATATTTATTTTTTCTTTAAAAATTTAGAGAACAAGAAACAATAAATAATTACAAAACATGTTTTTACTTTTTTAATTAAAATAGTTACCAAATGCAGTTTAGTTTTTATTTATTAAAAAAGATGAAACAAGAAACAAGAAATAAGGGTGTGTTTGAGAGTGATGGTAGGATGAGTGATTTTCAAAAATGAGATTTAAGTATAATTGATTTTTCAAAATCACAGTCCAAATTATGATACCTTCAAAATCAATTTAAAGTCATTTTAAACTTTCCTAAAATCAATTTTTTAATTTGCAAAACATGACCAAAAGAAAGGGAGGTTATTTCAACAATAGCAAAAATAATTTTGGTCATGTCAAAATCACTCCTAAACACACTCTAAGAACAATACGAAATTGATCCTGAGTAGCCTAGCTACCACCTTCCAACTATGAGCAGCTTTTATCTCAATTTTTTTGCCTTCAGTTTAACAAATTATTTCCATAGATTTTCTTCCATTTGTTCGTGTTGCATGGCGGCTTTAAGATATAGCTAGTGTTAGTTTGGAACCATTAGTCAACATCTATTAACCGAAGCTTCTGAATCTTTTGGAAAAAAAAAATTAACTTTCTCATTTCCCAATGCTAATCTTTGTATGTATATGAATACATAATATGAAATACCAAATCTAGAAACAAACATAGACCACAAGACGTAAATAATCGAAGGCCATTCATCTGAGTGCAATGAGGATCTTCATTAGGCCATCTCTTTATTGATATGGATATTAAATTTTCTTCTTTTACCTGCAGAACTATAAAGCAAAGTGAATATAAGTGTAATTAATGATGGAGAAAACAAATCAACAACACTGGAAATAGAATGCGATATCTTGAAGTAAACAAATGGAGATTTGCATTTATGAAAATCTTACCTTCATGCAATAATATAAGGCAGCTGATCGATCTAATAGTGGTAAGGAGGTGGTGGGGGTGAGGCATAGATGTAATGCGGTGGTGATGGCTTCACGACGGGAGGTGGAGGAGATTTGTACTCGTAGTCTTTCTTGGGTGGCGGTGGTGATTTATACTCGTAATCCTTCTTAGGTGGTGGAGGAGATTTGTATTCATAGTCCTTCTTAGGAGGAGGTGGGGACTTGTACTCGTAGTCCTTCTTCGGTGGTGGTGGAGACTTGTACTCGTAGTCCTTCTTCGGTGGTGGCGGAGACTTGTACTCGTAGTCCTTCTTCGGTGGTGTGGGAGACTTGTACTCGTAGTCCTTCTTGGGTGGTGGTGGAGATTTGTACTCGTAGTCCTTCTTGGGTGGAGGAGGAGACTTGTACTCGTAGTCCTTCTTGGGTGGAGGAGGAGACTTGTACTCGTAGTCCTTCTTGGGTGGAGGAGGAGACTTGTACTCGTAGTCCTTCTTGGGTGGTGGTGGAGACTTGTACTCGTAGTCCTTCTTGGGGGGAGGCGGAGACTTGTACTTGTAGTCTTGCTTGGGTGGAGGTGGAGACTTGTACTCGTAGTCCTTCTTGGGTGGTGGTGGAGACTGAGACTTGTACTCGTAGTCCTTCTTCGGTGGTGGCGGAGACTTGTACTCGTAGTCCTTCTTCGGTGGTGGCGGAGACTTGTACTCGTAGTCCTTCTTGGGTGGTGGTGGAGACTTGTACTCATAGTCCTTCTTTGGTGGTGGTGGAGATTTGTACTCGTAGTCCTTCTTTGGTGGTGGTGGAGACTTGTACTCATAGTCCTTCTTGGGTGGAGGAGGAGACTTGTACTCGTAGTCCTTCTTGGGTGGTGGTGGAGACTTGTACTCGTAGTCCTTCTTGGGTGGAGGAGGAGACTTGTACTCGTAGTCCTTCTTGGGTGGTGGTGGAGACTTGTACTCGTAGTCCTTTTTGGGTGGAGGTGGAGACTTGTACTCATAATCCTTCTTCGGTGGTGGTGGTGACTTGTATTCGTAGTCCTTCTTCGGTGGTGGTGGTGACTTGTAAATCGGTGGTGGAGGAGAGTGGTATACTGGTGGCGGAGGAGAGTAATAAACAGGAGGAGGTGGAGACTTGTATTCATACTTAGGTGGTGGTGGAGAGTAATAAACCGGAGGTGGTGGTGATTTATACTCATACTTTTTGGCTGGGGGAGGAGAATAATAAACTGGAGGGCGTGGAGAGTGATAAACCGGTGGTGGAGGAGAATAGTAAACCGGAGGTGGTGGAGATTTGTACTCATACTTCACCTTCGATGGTGGCGGAGAATAGTAGACAGGAGGAGGAGGTGAATTGTAAGCATAATAAGAAGGCGGGGGAGAAGCGTAGACATAATCAGTAGCGATCGCCGATGGCAAACTCAGAGTTGCCACCAAAACCGCGACAATGAGATAGGCCATGGAAGACCTAGATTTTCCCATTTTTCTTAATGAGATTTTGATTCTGCCTTAAAATCAATGCCTCCCCTCCCTTTATATAGCTTCCATATTTGCTCCTCCATGGCCACCAAATCATGTTCAAGAAATTAAATATTATTTTCATTATTACACCTAACCTTCGTGGAAAGAGCATAATATGTTGACAAAATGAGTCTGCCATATGGACTATTCAAATCTGGATTGGATTATAAAATTAAATTAATTTATAACATAATCTTTGGTTTGAAATTTTCCTCTTATAATTATTTGTGACCCAGTTTTTATATTATGTTATATTCATTTTAACCAGAAATGAAACATCAAATTTATGACTTTGTAAACAGTTTACAATTTTTCGTAAATATGAAGTTTAAAAAATTCCACAATATTGGAACCTTCAACATGTCAATTACTAATTAATATGATTTGGTGAATAAAATGCGTTGTAGAAAGTTTGAAACTCTTGACCATATTAAACCCAAAACATAAGTTAGAGTACATATATTATAATTCTTTTCCTATAATGTGCATTTGATTTAAGTAGCTTCTTTTTTCTTTTTATCTACAAAAAAAAACTACTTCCTATATAATATTTGTTGATATATACTTCTACTTTTGTAATTAGTTTTTCTAATATATTGTTTGTAATGAAATAAAAATATATACTAATATGTTTCTTCTTTAGTTCTCTAGTTTTAATTAATTTTGTTTAAAGAATATATATGTTGTGAATTTTTGTTTCTAAATTTTAGTCTTTTTTTAAGTCTAGGAAAATCAGCTAAAATCATAAATGTATTTGATATTTTCTTCACATGTTTCCTGTTTTTTTTTCTTGAGATATGTTCACATATTTCTTGAGTTATACTAATTTTCAATAGGTTTGATATATTAATTAACTAAAAATAATTTAATAATTTAATTAAATAGCCATAAGTACCTGAAATAATATGAATTAATGGCTAAAAGAAACTACATTAAATTTATAAATTATTCTAAGTATTTCTTTGAGAAAAGTTAATTAATATATATAGAACAAAAGAAATATTGATTATTTTACATTTGATTCCAAAAAAATATTTGTTAAAAAACTGTACCGCATACATCATACTTTTATTCTCAAGCTGTGTACCCAAATATTTTGAGGATATTAGATTAATAATTATCTAAATTTGTTAACTTTGAGATTAAGAAATTTAGGATTACGCAACATGTGTTTGATTTTTGTAACTTAGAATTTGTTTGTAAATTTATAGTTTGTAAAAGTCAGTACATTTATAAAATATTTGTTTCGTAACACACTATATAATTTGAACTTATATAAAACTTTTTAAATCAATAAATCTTTATTTCAAAATATCAAATTTTACACCGTTTTCAAGGCTTCTATACAATTTTAAGCCATCGTTCTACCTTTCTCAAACCGTAAATGAGAAATAAAGAACGATTTCCAAACAATTATATATATATTTTTTCAAACCTTAAGAATTAGAAACTTAATACGGAAATAAACACGTTGTCAAACTTTGTAAAGTATAATCCATACCAAATATTATTGTGGTCCACATGTTTTGTATATATATATTTCTATATGTCTATAATATCTACCTTGACATACGAGGCAATTAACATTTTGATGATAAAGTAATATATATATATATATATCAACAAAATATCACTAATATATCGATGCAATATTAATATTATTAATTTTTTATGACAAAATATAATATATATATATATATATCACTAATATAGATATAATATTACTATTAATAATTTAAAATTATTTAAAATTGATGAAATTCTTATTGGTTAGTTAAAATTGTTATAATTTATTTTAATTTTTTCATAAATATTCGTCATATTTTATCAATAGTTCCCTACAATTAGAATTCAAAACCTTGTATTTAACAAAAGTCCAAAGTTTAGGTACATGTCTGTGGTACTTTGTGGCACGTGATCAACCACGTGCAGGAGGGATCCGTCGGCGGGGTTTAAAGAAACGTGTAATTCTTGATCTGTTTACTTTTTCTTATGGTTGTTGTAAATTTAACCAACCCCATCATTGTCTTTTAATTTAATTAATCAACACCACATATCTTAATCGTATGTATCTTTTTCTTTTCTTCAAATAATATTTATGAGAGAGCAAGTTGACGTGGAAAAAAAAGAGAGAGATTAATTCAATTCTAATTTATTTTTTGAATTTTCACGGCTATTTCATTTTAATTTTTATATTTTAATAATAAGTATATTAACTAGTCTAAAATTATGTTTGTCAAAGGGGTTTAGTGGTAATTGACATATATTTCCAATCAACAGGTCGTGAGTTCAATCTCTCACCCCACATGTTGTACTAAAAAAATTATGCACGGAATCTTACCTACCAAAACGTATGAGTTTTGAATCCTCACCCTACATATTTAACTCAATAAATAAAATAACAGATCGAATCTTCAACCCTAATGTATATGTGTGTCTTAAGCACTAAACTATGTTTAGTACCTAAATAATTTGAAGTATAAAAAAGATTTTAAGGAAACAAATTCACATCAGTGCTACTCCAAATGTTTACTCATAAACATCTATGGGAATGAACATTAAAACAAATTTATGTATAGAATTAAGTTCAATACATAAAATATATATATAGAAAATAAAATAAAATTTGACCTAGAAAAAATGAGTTTTTTTTTTTGTTGAACAGTCATTTTCAGGAGGTGAATAAAATGGGAAATAGATGGCTATACTAATTTGGCTATATAGCTGGACTTGGCTTTGTAGTCAACATTCAACTCTTATTTTAATTTGTCGATTTTAATGCTTTTTCAATGGCAATACATTTATTTATTACAATTTAAACTTCTATTGGTGTGAAAAGGCTATCCTTTTGGGTCACCATGCATTTGAAAAAAAAAATAAGTTGATAATAATAATAATAATAATAATAATAATAATAATAATAAATAATAGTTTTAAAATTAGATTATTTAATTAAAATCTTGCAAGAGGGATGAAGGAAGAATGGAGTTGAGAAGAGTTGTCAAAAAAATTGTATATAAAAAAAAGTTGATCTTCATTTAGAGGCTGTCCCTAAAAAGGATAATATATATATGTGTGTGAAAACTATTATTATTATATTCTTATTAATTTCTAAAATTTAGCTTACATTTTTTTTAAATGAAAAAACTTCTGTAAAGAAAAACGAAAAACAAAATAAAGTACAAATACAAATGTAGAGGTAGTTTTTATATATATTGCATCTTTTTTTTCTCAAGACATTTTTATTATTTTGTATCTAAAAGATTATCAAACAAGATCTGTATTTTATCTCACGACAAGGCTTGAGTATTCAATATGTATTTTTTTTTAACAGATCAATATGTATTTAATAGGTGTAATAGATATTCCTGTCTGATTAGAAAATTTTCAAAACCTATAAATTATTAAATACAAAATTAAGAGTTTGAGAATTTGTTAGATTTTTTTGAATTTTAGAGTTGTAACATTATTTAATGGTCAGAGACTCAGACATTTTTTAACCGTAGATACAACTCTCAAAATTTAGAATTAGTTTACTTTTTAAAATGCAGCTCAGATTAAAAAGCAAACAAAAACTGATGTAACTATTTCTTCAAAATTCGGCCACAAGAGACAAAAATGGATCAAAAGATTTCTTAAAAGGTCCATTTTAATGATTCAAAAACTATTTTAAAATTCTCTGTAGAAATAATTTTTTATTCAAAAAGATAAAAAGTAGTTTTTTTTAATTACTTGAAAAAAAAGATGATTGAAGATATAGTTATTTAAGAAATTTTGTTTTTTTTTTGTTTTGTTTTTGTTTTTTTGTTTGTGTTTGTTTCTACAACGATAGTTATTTAAGACCCTTTTAACTTAATCAAACGGTAAGACAAAATATGACTTCTCAAACTTAAAAGGAAATGTAAGACAAAATATAAATTATATTTATATTTTTTCAATTAGTTTTTTTAGTACAACTATTTAAAAATATGGGGATCAAATTTCCGACCTCAAAAAAAGGAGTAGATCTCAATTATCCGTAAGCTATGTTCAAGTTGACTATATTTTTTTCAATTAATTCAATAAAATATGATGTGGAAATGAAATTTTAACTTTAAAATGGTTATAGGTGTCTTATATCATTGTTATTATATGTTGACATGGTACGTCTATTTTAAATAATTCTACGAAATTAACATGTCGCCATTTTAAATAATTCGGCGAAATTAACATGATGCGACAGACAAGGATTAGCCCAAAAATTTTCATATAATTAGAGCAAAATTTTACCTCCCATCATATTACATATGTGACCAAACAATTGGGAGAATTATTAAAGAGCATACATTACATGGGATTTTTTTCTTTTTTTAATCTAAGAGAAATCAAATGGGACAATTTAAATAACTACCGTATCATGTTATTGTTTTGCATTTATAATATAACTATATATTGACGAAAAGGTCGGAGGTTTGAATCCTCAAGCCCAATATTTAATTATATTAAGTTAAGGAAAAAAAGAAAAAATATGACAAATGAACGGAGTGAGTTCAGTATACCTTTTAGTTTAACACAGTCTTTTTTCCGTATAATTATTCTTCATGCACGTCTTAAACAACAAGAATGATACTTTAAAGTTAATTTTTGGATAATTATCTCTAAGAAATTTCTTTAAAAAAAAGTTTTTAAACCAAGCTATATTTTTTTATATATTGTTTATTTATTACCAATCTCAAAAAATTTTAAAAGTACTTTTTAGTCATCTCAAATTACTTAAAGAAGCTATAATATAAATTAGAAATTCTTCCCCAACTGATTATATAATTAAAGAACTTCTTTTCAAAAATTATCCCAATACACAATTTTATAGAAGCATGTAATCTAAACTTCAACGATATAATCCAAATTGAAGACGAACAAAATACTCAAAATTCAAAAACTAAAGTGAAAGTTGTATAGTTTATGCATAAATAAAAAGATGCTTCGTTCAAGATCTAAATTATTGAAGGAACAAGTGGAAAGCCATGAACTTGACTCTCTGTTTTGGAGACCATGGAGGAGGTGTTAGAGCATCTTTATGTTGAAAAAAAATAGAGATAATCAAAAGAACAAGAGGGAAAGAGAGAATAAAGGAGGAAAAATAGGGCAATAATTAATGGGTTTGGGGTAGGCAAGAGTGGTTGGCATGTCTGCTTGAAACTCAAAAATTTTAAATAAAATCTGCAAAATTAGGTACAAAAAAAGAAGCAATTGGATTGGATTCCACGTAGGTTTTAATTTGTGTTTAGATATGTTTTGACTATGGTAAATCGTATCATATGGAGTCCATATGGAGTCCATTTGGACGAGGGACGATCTTCCACGTCTCTACAATAGTATTATATTGTTCGTTTTTGGTATAATTGTTGTCCTTCACATATATATTACCCATGATCTTTTTCCCAAGTAGTCATCGTCCATTCGTCCACTTTCAGACTATACAAGAGCTTGCTCTTATCCAATACTCCAAACACATCGAATAGAGCACAACTACAAATTACACTATGACTCCATCTTTTAAGGTTTATATCACTTTTTTGTTCGATACCCGAGAGGATTTTACGATACAATTGGTTCTGATACTAGATGTTGGGAGCCCATCCGGACAAGAAACGACCATCTCCACATTTCTACAATCGTATGATATTATCCACTTTGGACATAATACTAACGGTTTTAATTTTCGTTTCACCAAAAAGTCTCGGACTAATGGAGATGTCTCTATATACCCATAATCATTTTCTTTGCTAGCTAATGTGGAACTTTGTTTGCATTCCTTACAAACATAACACTTTTGTTGTTGTTATTATTGTTATTATTATTATTATTATTATTATTATTTTGTTCTTCTACTGTGACTCATTCATGTTAATTCATAACGACAATCTCCTATAGTTCGAAGTCTGTATTATGGTCCACACATTTTATAATGTCATATTTTAAGAAAAATAGTTGCAATTAGGTTGGGTATCTTAACGTTTGATAAATATTTTTGTTTTAAAAAATATCTTATTTATTAACTTTTTATTTATTTATTTATTCTTTTTTTGAAATTGTAGTGAAATTTTTATAAACTAAAACAAGTAGTTTTAAAAATTTTGATCTATGGCCTTGATGTTTTGCTACAATTTTTAAAGTATTTATAAAGTTTTTTCTTTTTAGAAATATAGAAAAAAGAAAAAAAAATTTATTTAATTATTCTCTCTTTTCTCTTTTAAATCTTTTGGAATCTTTTTTTTCCTATTGACATGTCAAATTTTTTTTAGAAAATTGTTACTATTAGATATATGGTTTTCTACTTCATACATCTAATGGCTATAAAAATAATAGCCCCACCATATCCTAGTTATATTAAATGTTATTTCGATACAATATAATTTATTGGTTTTATAAAAATATTATCATGAGTATACTTCAGTCAAAATTTTTTCATAATGGAATAGTTTAATATTTATTTTTCATTGTACTTTTCAAAGTACCTTTTGTAGTTTAACCATCGCGAAGGTTCGAAACCTTTGCCTAAAGGAAGGTAACACATCTCTTATTTATTGAATTAGGTTTGAATTAACATCAAACTATTACTTATTTATTTTATATTTAAATTTTATTTTATTTTCTAAATTTTCATATAATTATTCTATTTTGATTTTTAACTTTCAAATGTTTGGCTTAAATCCTTGTTATTCTATTTTGACCCTTAAACCCTTACAGGCGATCGACTCTTCCCCTTATCTTTGGAGAGAAAGCGAGTGAGCTTGACAGTGGACACTAGAGGGTGGGGTGTTGTGTTTCAATTGTTGGGAAATTGGAGACCCTGAATAATTTCCCCTTCCATAGAAATATCCAAACACAACCAAAATATATGAAAATAGGAAGAAAACTGTAAAAGCACAAGAATAACGACACAACAAATTATACTGGTTGACCACTAAGGGCTACGTCCAGTCTTCCACTCAGATGTGGGTAATTCACTAATAATTGTTTAAGGATTGGAATACAAAACTCTCCCAAAAAATATCCCTTAGAGGTCCCAACAAAAACCCTCTAGCTTCTAAGTATTATAACACACTATACTTAGGTACAGGAATGAAAAACACTCACTAAACCCATTGGATACAGAATCCTTTTGAACACTGCCCACAAGGTTTCTTTTATTTGGATTCTATACAAATGAAACCTTAACATAAAAGCTCTATTTATAAGAGGTCAAATATCCTAATTCTTATAGGAAAACAATATTGTAATCCTTATAAGACAACAATATCTTACTCCCGGTAGGAATTGGTAATAGTGTTAAAAAATCCTTTTCTTCATAGGATATAGGTTTCCTGTTTTGGTTCCATAATCCCAACATTGATCTGGTGGTGATCATCAATAGTCTTTTCTCCTCTATGTCATCAGTGGGGCACAACGCTGTTTTTGGATGATTCTCTAAGGTGTATTGCAGTTTTAGGTTGTAGGGTATCAGCATCCTACCCGCTGGCAATCTTTCGTACAGGATGTCTAGATGCGGTCGACACTTGAGCTAGTGCGGTTAGGATTTGGCCCGATGTGCTCAACTATTTTTGCTTCCTCTTTGACCTGACCCATATAGACAGGTTGGAGCTTATGAGGCATAACACCTCAATTTTACTTGATAACATCTGATCACATTTTGTCTTAATCCCTAAACTTTGCGAAAGCAACTATTTTAATTTTTATTTACTTTAATTATTAAATAAAAGCCTGATGTTATCTTTCAAACATTTACGCAATCCTTGGATATCTAGCATGTCCAAATTAAATTGTCGAGTTTTGGGTTTTAGTTCGTATTGAATTAATAAAAATCTGAAATAAAATGTTTGAAGTTTTTAAGAACGAAAAATAGAATAATTACAAAAATTCACGGACTTAATATTAATATTTAAACCTCATCATAAAAGTGGGTAAGTGAAAAAAATTAACCATTAGAATAAAACTCAACGACGCAATATTTTAATTGAATTCTTATCTTCCATTTATTGCGGCAAAGGTTGTGGTTAATGAAAGAAATACATGATAACTAATATGCAAATATATATATATATATATATATATATATATATATATTATAAAATTATATTTTCTTTAATTAATTTTTTTAATATTTTCTATTTTTTATAAAATATTTATCTTTTCTTTAAATAAAAAATGTTGATGCTAACATTCAGAGAGGTCTATGTGTCCTTCGGAATGATTGACTGTCGAATAAATAAACCTGCAGCAACGATTCTCAAGATCGGTGTGGTGCCATGCCTCTCGTACACTGCCGAAAGTACCTACGTCACTCGCTCTTCCACTCGTACGTCTGCTGCATGGGTATTGGTCCCCACTACTAGCTATCGTCACTCGAGCCTCACACGTGTCCGGCTTGATTTTCTAGATTTTCACCCTTAACAAAAATATTTTGAAAATTTATTATTTATCTAAGTCTAATAATTTGTACTACTATATCAAAGAAATATATATTGTTAATTATATTTTCTAAATTATATTTCTCAAATATATGTTATATCTTTGTTTTATCTTTTATATATATCTATTAAATTTTATTTTAACTAAAAATTAAAAAATCTAATATTTGTTAAGGTATATATCTCTAATCAATATGTAATAAGTTCCAATTTCTATCTAATAAATTGTTTGTGAAAAAAAAACTAAAATTAAAATTAAAAATAAGAAATAGAAAATAGTAATCAAACATATTTTCGTTTCTATTTCTTTTTTTTTTCAAGAAACAAGAAATAGAAATGGATAACAAGTCTCTTCCTATTTCTAGTTCTAAAAACATTACAAACAAAAAACAAGAAACAGGAAACAAGAAATGGGAAACAAGAACGTTACCAAACGGACCTTAAACTGTCGGGTTTCATCAAAATGGGTTTTAGCTCCTATTGAATTAATGAAAGTTAAAAATCTGAAATAAAATGTTTGAAGTTGCAAGAACGAAAAATAGAATAATTACAAAAATTGAAGAACTTAAAACTAATATTTAAACCTTATCATAAAAGAATTAACCACTAGAATAAAACTCAACTACGCAATATTTTAATTGAATTCTTATCTTCCATTCATTGCGGCAGAGGTTGTGGTTAATGAGAGAAATACATGATAACTAATATGCAAATCGCAATACAAATATTCAAAGAAATTAATGATTTGACACAACAAATAGTTATGTCCATATTGTCAAGTGCTTTTGAAGTTGCTAATAATATATTCGAATTCCATTGTTAGGTGTAATAATTTCTTTTTTTTTTTTTTCCTTTTTCTCTTTTGAGAGAAACCAAACTTTTGTGAGCCCATAGAATTCAAAATTAGCAGCCACAAGTGAAGAAATATTGGTACTTTTCCATGGACCATGACAAGTATGACTTTTCTTTTAATTTCTTATTTTTATTTTATTTATGAGAAGTTTAATTTTCTTTTGTGATTGCAATTTACTCCTAATAACTTTGAAGTACAAGGTTGCAATTAGTTGATTTTACTTGTTGAAAAATGTTAGATGATGCTATTTTTCTTTTTCCTCTTTTCTTAAGGACTTGACCACATTGTTTACTGTACATCTAAATTTATGTTATCTTACTCACAAAAAGTTAAATCATTATCAAATTTTGGTAGATTTTGTTGACCAAACTGGCTAGATGGATACGCTTGAGGATGGAGGAGAGAGATGAAGAGTGTTTGGAAAGAGACGATGTGCTAAATACTAATTCGGTATCAGTCAAACATCTCTCGATGCTTGAATTATATTTGAGTCTCGAGTAAGATTGAGATTTAATTGTAATATTTAACCTATCCTAAGGGATTTTTCTTAGAGATAGAAGTGAAACCTTTTATAGTTAAAGTTATATGTGACTTAGTTAGCTAGGATTGTGTTGGACGTAACTCTACAAATGGATTTGCATTATCAATATAAAAATAGACTGACTCAAGTTACATCAAGTGTCAAAGTGTGATGAATCTTAAGATGGTACTGAACACGTCGTTAGTACTGTATTTGATTAGGGTCAAGCGATGAATCATATTTTCGTTGCAAATATCTGTGACGAAACCCTCTTTCGTCGCATAACTATGCGACGGAAGTTCATTTGGTTGCATACCCCTTTATTCCAAATCCTAACTATTTTTTCTCGCTTCCTCTCCTTCCTTTTCAAATCGAAATTTTCTCTTCTCTTTCTTTGCACCGCCTCCAATCTGCTCGTCCCTCATTTCTTCCTCGCCATCATCCTCCAACTCGATCTCACATGGTCGCCGTTGGCCATGTGATTCCGGTGGCTCTCTCCAATGAATTTTGAGGTTGATTCTACACTAGGTTTGCAAATAAAGAAAATTAAAATGAAAAAAAATTAAAATTAAAACAATAATAAGGAAAATTAAAACAAAATAATTAAAATAAAAACAACAATAATAATAAATGCGACGAAAATGCGCGGTCGTCACCAAAAACCTTCAACAACTCACTTTCAGTGATGAAATTTGTGACGAAAAGAGTTTCGTCGTTGATAACCTTATGCGACGAATTTTTCTTTTCAGCGACGCTGAAAGTCTTATTTTTTGTTGCGTTAAAAAAGAAAGTTCTTCGTAAATAAAAACACTATTTTCTACGGATACTTTTGAAATAATTATTAATTCATAGTATGTTTAATGATTTTAGATGATTAAAAGTTGGCTCTAAAAATCTGTAAATAAAAGTTATTTTAAAAAAGAATTTATTGGTTTTAAACTCTATTTTAAAAAATATTGAGAGATGATCACCAACAACAAGAGTTTTCGAAATAAGAAATGACATGGGTTACCAAATACGCCTATTTCTTTAAAAAATAAAAAATAAAAAATATAACAAAAAAGACTGAAATGCCCCCAAGTAATTGGAAAATAAAATGTGATTTTTAGGCCACTGTCAACGTCACTACTATTTGGTGGGTAGGTGAGGTTGATGAACGAAGTGCCTGATGTGATAAACTAAGGTGTTTGGCGGACGAACATGATGCTTAGTTGGAAGTGCAGCGTAGACCATACTATTAAATATTTATCGACATGTCGATTTTTGATACTTTTGTGTACCCTGAGTTTTATATTGACACGAGGGGTAAATCGAAATTTCAATAATATTATAAAAAAAATCGATAAAATATGAAAACTATCGATAAAATATGAAAACTATGAACAAAATATCACTAGTATAGCCATAACATTAATATTAATCATTTTTAACTTATGGTGAAATTTTTATTTGTTCAATTATGTCTTTTTTATACATTTTTAAATTTTAATTACTTTTCCATAAATATCTATCAACATCGATATTTTATCGATATTTTTATCGACATTTTCATAAAATTGAGATCTCAAAATTTTCATCGATATCAATATTTAAAACCTTAGTATAAAGTTATAATTTTGTCTAATATTACATTTTATTTGTTTGATATTATCTTTTTATAAGGTATTATTATTATTCTTTTTCTAGAAGCATCTTGTTTGTTATTACTTATTATTACTATGAATACTATTTTTATCCTTGAAAACAAAACACTATGACGATGGCCAGTCTTTGGTAACCCTAGCCCCCTTTTGAGATAAGTTTTCTCTCCTCTTCCAAATACTTCAGTTTTTTCAAAGGAGAGCGAAGAAAGTGGGGAGTCGGTCCCCTCCTCTCCTCCTCTTATAAAGGGTGTGTATTTTCTCTTAGTCCTCTGGCTGAGTTTTTTTGAGAGGGTGTTCCTCTCTGCTTTGTTACAATTTTTCCGTGGTTTTTTTCAAGTAGTAAGTAGTATGGATCGAGATATTATACGGAGTTCGTCTCTACTTTGTTACAATTTTTACATAGTTTTTTCAAGTAGTAAGTAGCATGGATCGAGATATTATACGGACCTCTCTTGCTGTTGTAGAGGCGATTTTCGATGAGGATCCTTCTTTTCCGCTAGTTTCTATGATGGCGGGCGGTGCTGGGTGTTGGAGATCTCCCTGTTGGATGCTGATAATGCTATAGCGGCTGACAAAATCAAAACCAACATTTTTATGTATTATCCATGATTTCGTCATCGAGGCGTTTTGAAGAGTTATTAGGCACAAAATGGGAGAGGACTTCCACTTCCGATCTCTTGGGATGACTCTTCATTTTCATTGTAGTATGGTTTAGAGAACTTCCATGGTTCATAGGCAAAGATGACTGAACAGAAGGTAGGCGACGACAGGGGTGCAGCAGCGGTCGGCTTAAATACCATTTTGGAATCTGTGGAGGCTATTACTGTTAATTGTATTGAGATTCGTGATGCTGATTTGAGGATGTCTGATCTTTCCTTACCTAACATGGTTGAGAATAAGACAACTTTGGAGGCAATTATTTCCCTTCAAATCCTAAATAGGGGTGCCATAATTGACAAGATCCCTCAATTAATTGATGAATCTCTCTGAAATCATTAAATGGGGTTGAAAGTGTTGTGACTTTGGAGAAAGTGTTTAGTAGAATAAAATTTGTTCATATTCGTAGCTCTATAAACAAACAATCTGTTTTATTGGCCAAGTGTAATGATTGTTTATCTATCCTTTGGGATACTTGTTATTCTTTGTGGCTTCTGTTTGCGGTGCCTTGTCACCACTTTTCTCATATAACCCTTAATCCTGTTTCTTTTTAACGAAATATTTGTTTGATAAAAAAAAAGGAAAAAAAAAATGCTATGATATTTATCATTATTACTATTATTGTGAATTAGACTCAGTTAATTGAGTTGGGCCACTTTCTTAATCTTGTAAAAAAAAGCCCAAATGCCATAATACAATATAGTGAAGCCCAAGTCGAGCCCAATTATTAGGACATCGCATACTTAGAAAATAGAGAAATTGTTTCTAGGGATCATATTATGCATGATATTTTATAATTGTCCATTTTTTTTTTAGTATTTACAAATCTAAATTTATAAGATTTAATTCTATTGCATTTGTTAATTACATTTTAAAATGCATTCTTTCCTAATGAGAATTGATCCTCATCCTCGATCAAAAAAAAAAAAGGAAAAAAATCAATCCTCATTTAGTACAAATATTTACATTAATGATAATATTTTAATAAATATTAAACAAATATAATAATTAATCAATACACTTATTTTTGTTTAATTTTCCAGCTATTCTTCTTTGAACTTTCCCGTGTATATTGTTTTTTTCTAGTGTCTTTTTTTTTTCTTTAACTTCTGGTCATTTATTTAGTTTTTCAAGTTTACTGCACTCGACTTTACTGTTTTCTCGTGGATCTAATCTTGTGTGGCGATCCATTATTTTCTGGCGGTTTGTTTCACTTTATCTACAAACAAAAGTATTCCGACGGTTGAAAATTCCAGTTACTATTACATAATAATATTTTCCATTTTAATCTTATATACAGTATGATAAACATATACGCATCCTACAGGTTATATAATATATACTTTTTATTAGGTATAATATATACCTTGTATTTTTATATGGTTATATAATACATACCTCTTTAAAAGTCATATAAATAGTACTTTTTTACCAATGAATAATTTCCTTTCCAGACGAACATTATATAATATATACCTTTTAATATAATCTACAGTATGATCAACATATACTAATACAATAACTTTTATTACTTTATACAAAAATATTATGTTATATATGCACCTTGAAGTATATATGCTTCATATACCCAAATATACTTCATATGGACTTCATATACCTATGTGAAATATATATGCAACATAGTAAAGAGAATCCATAAAGAAAAACTTGCAAAATAAAGAGTGAAAGTTTTGAGGAATTTTACGCATCATCTGTGAAGGATTTAGGCTGTGGATTGTGGGAATTGTCCTTATGTATTGTTCTCCTGTAATGACCATAATTTTTCATATGTATTTAATAGTCTTAAATTAGATAGTTACTCCTAAAATATAATTTCATTAAAATAAAATAATATAGAAATTTGTTCTTTCCATAACTTAATCAAACTTAAAATATAAATTTTTAGCCGCAGAAATCATAAAATCATTATGAAATAAAACAAAGTAAAAAACTGGTATCAATAGAGAAATTATATTAGCTGACTAAAAAAAGATATGAGTGTGGCATGTGTCATCTTGGGAGTCAAGATCTTAGAATGTTTGATGGATTAACACTTTCTTAGTCAAATTATATGGAAAGAATTCTTGAAATTTTCAAGAAATTTGATATAAAACTTGTAAAGACACCTTTGGATGCTCAATTTTCTTCAAATATGAGCGACAATATATCTCAATTAGAGTACTTTCGTATAATAGGAAGTTTAATGTATGCTATGAATCTTACAAAACTCAATATAGCATATGTAGTAAGTATGTTGCCCATTTGGATTCAAGCACCGTCGGGTCTCTTCTCGGTGTGAGTGTGTGGGGTGTGTTGCGACCGACTCGTCCTCCTGTTCCTTGGTTTTCTTTGGTTTGGTTCGGTGGGAACATTCCGAAGCATTCTTTCATTGCTTGGTTGGCGATGCGTGATCGAATTACTACGAGAGATCGCTTATGTCGATGGGACTCTTCCGTTCTTGCTTCCTGTATGTTTTGTGCTGGCATACAGTCCCGGAATCATCTATTCTTTGAGTGCCCCTTTAGTTGGGAGGTCTAGTCTGGCATGATTGCTTGGGCTAGTTCTTCTCACCAATTTCATATTAGTCTACTGAGCTTGCTTGAGTTTGTCACATTAGTGTCGAGAAGTCTACTTGTCGTCGTGTGTGGTGCTTGGCATGGACTTTGGCTGTTTCTTTTATCTGGAGGGAGCGTAATGCTAGAGTCCATGCGGGTGGGGTGGGTCGGTCGCCTTTTGTCCTCTTGCGCACCTTGAAAGCTGAGGTCTATTGTTGTACTACATGGCCTGGGAGCTACTTTTTGAGTTCGATCGTATGTTTATCTCGGTTTGGGATTTGTTTTCTTGATTTCCTTTTCTTTCTTCTTGTCTTGTGTTTGCCTTTTGAGTGTTATGCATTGATCTCGGGCTGTGAGAACTTCCATTTTTTTTTCTGTTTAATATATTTACCTTTGCAAAAAAGATATATAAATAATACAAGTCCATATCACTGGAAAATTCTTTTATGAATAAAACTAATTTTAATAAAAATAAAGAACCACAACTTTTGATGATAGAAAACGTCTTTTCTTAAGGACACAATCTTATATAAAAAGACAACTTTATACGAAAAGATGTGACTATTTGAATGACCACAAATAGTCTATAAATATATGGTTTTTTTTCAAGATTTAAATAGAGAAAAATCTTCTCTTAAAATTCTCTCTCTCTTTTCTCTATATGATTGCTTAAATACTAAAAGTTGGTTGAGTCCTATATGTGGATTGTTGCATTCATAGGTTGGTAATACGTGCTATCTTTGGAGACAATTGTTCATGAAATCTTGAGCACCATGAAAAGAATAAAATTGTCTTAAAAAAACAACACTAATGTTGGGTTTAGATTGTTTATTTTTGTGTTTCCTTAATTTATCTGCATATTGCTTTAACATTAACATCATAAGAATAAATGGCTCAATTTCATAAGAATAAATGGCTCAATTTCATACTCTTTCAGCTAAAAAAACAAACAAACAAAACAAACTTTTTGAGATAACTTTTACTAAATAATCTCTTTATTAACAAATATTTGTTAAATTTGAAAAGCAAATCTAATATCTGATTCTGTATCTTTTTTAAAATTTTGAAAAGAAAATCTAATATTAATTTTTCATTTAATTTTTTTCAAATTTGGTTTCCTGCTCGAGTGTTCAATAAGAATTTAAGAAAAGGAAAAGTTACGACAAGTTCGTTTGAGTCCTTTACCTGCTGAGGTGTGCTTTTACCTTCCTCACTGGAAATATGCTTGTAGGTGTTCCACTAAGGCTTTTCACGGGTTGGTTCGAGTCACCAGGTTGAATTTTTTTCCTTTGTCATTGAAACCTCAAACCTGTACGAGGCGAAAGGAAGAGTGATTGTGACGCTCGAGTAGAGAGGAGGAGTACATTAATAAACTGATATCGCATATGAATCAGAGGGATCTTGAGACCATGAAAGTATGGTTAAGAAAAGACTTTAAATTATTAATAATTACTACCTATACTAACAAGGTGCACCTTATTTCACTACAACAAAATAGAGTTTCAGAGATACCGTCGCAAATAACGCATCGATACTTTCAACGACACGTGCGTGCGTCAATAAAAATTATTTTCAGCGACATCGTCATGCGCCGCTGAAAATAGTTTCAACGACAACTGAATATGTCGCTAATAAAATTATCAGCCACCACCATATTTTGTCTAATATGACTAATTGCCTAAATTACCAGCTTTGATGTGATCATAATTGACCCAATGCTCCAAGATGCCACCTACACCAATAATGAACAGAGGCTTGAAGAAAGACCACCAAACGAAGGAAACTCCATTGGACCCAACAACAAATTTTGACCATTTTGAAGGCCAATGAAGAACCTACTAGGGTCAAAAGGAAGTGAGGAACGGAGGAGAAGCCAAGCGAGTGGCCGTCCATCAAGGACAACCCCATCGAGGGGCCACCCACACGCACGCCCAGTCAGGCTGACTCCACCGCGCGTGCGCCCTTGCAGTGGACACGCCCCTGCCGCGCTAACCTTATAAGCACCTCGCCTGCACCCACGCACTCGCGCACCCCACGCTTACCTCGCATGCCCATGCGTGCGCTGCCTGCTTCTGCCTGCACGCCCACACCGCCCCGAGTCTTTGCGTGCCCCTACTATGCTGCACGCCTTCGCGCGCCCTTGCACGCCCACCAGCGTCCCTCGCGTGCCCTGCCTCGCTGCACGCCACTCACCACTAGGTCCCAGTGCCCGTGCGCACACCAGCCCTGCCGCACACCCCTCACTCACCAATGCCCATGCGCGTGTCCCCAACACCAGCCCTGAACGCGCGCCCCAACCACCCCGTGGGCGCCCCTAGCTTGCCTTGCCGCCCACTCCAAGCAAATTAGGAAAGGTTTTCCTTTTTTGTTCAGGATATTTTGAAACCCCCCCCCCCCCCCCCCCCAAAATATCGTTTCCTTTGTGTGGTTGAACTTAGGAATCTATATTTTTACCCTCGGAACATGCTTGGTTGGTTGGTCACCAAACTCGTGGAGTGTTTCCGGCTTTGAATATAGTAAGTATTCTGTCTGCTCAAGGTAATCGACTGCGAAGGCAATCCGTCTAACTCTTAGCCGTTTGGGTTGTAACCATCTATATAATTGGATTCAAGTAGCTTGTGGCTCGAATAGTCCAATACGTTGGGGTTGTCGTGTATCAATTTGTACCTAAAAAATTAATTAATACTTGGATATTCATTACATGAACCTCCTAATATTGTCATTTGAACGCAAAAGAAGTTTATGAGAAAAGTCAATGGATTTAATTGCAAATGGTCTTACATAAGATCTATATTCAGTACACTCATTGTCGAGAAAGAAAAAAGAAAACATATATCAAAAGAAAACAACGACTCATATTGGCTTCTGTAACCTTGAAGATTGGACAGCTACAGACCTGAAATAATGAAACGAAAAGTATGAAAATGCTATTACATAAAAAAGAATCGTACGAAATTAAAAAGTGTTGTAAACTACTTATGTGACTTAAACTACTGGGTGTCCTTTGAGACTATAAACTAGCTTAAAAATCACACCTTATCCCACCCCTCAAAAACTACCATATATATAATGTGTTGGAAAAATATTAAATAAAAAGTGTAAGAACTACACAAATATGTCTAAGTATGAATTAATTTTTCAAGGCAACAACTAAAGTTTGTATAATCATCAATGCACTAAGAATTCATTTTGTAAGGCTAAAGACGTCTACATATAAGAAACACAAATGCAACCAAGCTATATATGTTTACACATATGGTAAAAAGTAAAGCTAGCATAATCATGAAAAGTTTTAAAAACTATTTTTACTGCTATAATCCTATATCAAATTGAACATGTCTACACATAAGAAATAGTTACGATACTGAACACCCCCTTAACACACATCAAACCCAATATAAGGAACATAAATGCACTTGTGAATATGCTGACAACGTAGGCTATGCCTATCACCATAACTGCATGATAGTCACAACGTTTTAAGTACATCAAAACCAATATAAACAACTCAAATGCTTAACAAACTCATATTCTGTTCTGACTACCATAACTGAAGGATAGTCACAACACTTCAAACCACATCAATTCCAATATTTATTATAAGTATCATCTACTTAAATACTCATGCGTTATGGACAATATGTATGCGTACCTTTTAGAACTCTGTTTATTCTGAGCAGTTGACGTTGATGGTTCTCATCCAAGTGCATCTCGCTTGCGCAGTACTTGTACACTTACTTGTCGGGCTGTGTTGTTCGAATTCGCAAGTGTACGAATCGTTGCAAGTAATATATAACTGAGTAAAGTATCGTCTCCACAAGGAATGAATGATTACTAATTACCAAATTCTCCATTTCAGTTTTATCTGAATGTCGATCGTTTAATGGTGGTGAAATGAAGTAATTCTAAAAGAAACTAGTTCAATAACAGAAGAAAATAACACAACTATCAAGAATCAAGAGTAAGTTCTAGAGCATGACCGATATCGCCCTTTAACTGTTCCTACTACTTTATGCGAAATTTTTCTAAACAATGGTTGTTAGCAGATTCTACCCTATTGACTAGATATTCTTTCTCAAGCAATAACGATTTTCTTCGAAAAGTAGAGTATCTATATCTCTATGACTACTCCTACAATTCAAATAATTAAGCATGTAGAACCAAAAAACTATGCCACAAAATTCACAAGAATGTCTTTATCTCTTTCTTTAATTTGGGAGAACTATTCAGATCTAGTCAATAATCTTGTTTCTCAACCTCGATATATGACAAGGAATCAATGTAAAGAATGACCAAATCTAAACAATGCATTAAGAATAGAAAAAGTTCTCACAACCAACAAGTTTAGAAAGAAAATCAAATAAAGAACATAGAAGAGTAAAGTTTGATAAAGGCTACATCAATGCCCTAGAAAATATATTTAGTTCATGCTTGAATCCAAAAAGAAAATATCAATCAACATCATTGAAAGAACTTGAAGCTAAAGGAGAGAAAGAAGAAGAGAAAGAAAACAAATCCGTGATCTCTCGAGCCTCCGTTCCTTCCAATCTTCTCAAAGTCCCCACTTTTCTATTTAAAAATGTCTCTTCCCCTCTATTTTTGTCATTCACGGCTAGGGCTAAAATGAGATATTTAACAAAATTTTGTCACGAGCGCCTAGGCGCCCAAACGCATGCCAACAAAAACTTCGCTTCCAACTTTGTAGCGCCTAGGAACCCAACATTCTACCATTTTGTCAATTTTCTGCATCTAGGCGCCCAACGCACTGGAATTTGGCTCGCTTTTGCTTCTTTATTTGATCTTTTCCTCCTCTTCTTCAAACTCAAGTCCTACAAAAGAAAGAAATACTAAAAACAATTAAACTACTCAAAGGAAAGGTCGGTAAAAACTATCAAATAACTTAAAAACAACCTAAATTACTAGACCAAAAAGTCACTTATCAGGCTAAAGGAGGTTCAACACCTTCTTCCACTTATATTTTGAAAACGTTTTTACAAAGTTCAATAATAAGATAAAAGAATACAACGTTAGTGTTGGATGACCGCAAAAACTAAAGCTCTAACCCAAAAAACATGTCAAGGGACAAGAATAACTTAGTGATCTCCTCAAAACATCACCAACAAATTTTCTATTCAATACCACTCATTTCACAAAAATTTCAATATCAACTCCTTTCCATACACTTCAATACCACTCACTTCACAAAAATTTCAATTTCAACTTCCTTCCCTACAACTTCTTTGGACCCAATTCACTTTCCATTGCATTTCTACTCCCACAAACAATATAAAAATCAATTTCACCAACATTTCAATAAAGATTCAATTTACGTCATAATCATTACACAAACCATACAATACTTAATTTCAATTCAGATCCATAAAAATATATACATTGAAACGAGAGCAGAAAATTGTAACTCACCTCACAAAGCAAGAATAATAAGATTTTGGGGATTGGGCCTACAAATATTAAAGAAAATAGATGGAAGTGAAACAATACGCTAAGACATGGCACTAAATTGTGGCTACGGTTAAGCAAGAATAATAAGATTTTGGGGATTGGGCCTACAAATATTAAAGAAAATAGATGGAAGTGAAACAATACGCTAAGACATGGCACTAAATTGTGGCTACGGTTCGAGAAATAAAAGAAGGAAAATGAAAGGAATGTACCTTAATTGAAATCTGTCGCGAGACCCACACGGAACGGCAATGACACGGCGAAGAAGCAGTGACGAAATGGCGAAGGACCAGCGACCGAACGGAGAAGAACTGGTGATCGAGCGACGAAGGAGCAGTGACAATAAGGCGAAGTCTGCGGCAAGGGTTTGAGACCAAAATCACGAATGAGGAAGGGGAAACGGGTGGGAGTTTAATTTGACACTTTATGTGATGCATAGTAAATAATGCGTCTCCTCAAAGTCCATTTTGGCGAACTTGTTAATATGACGCATTTGATGTACCGCGTCGCTAAAAGTTATTTTCAAAGACGCTCGTTATTGACGGTTCGCTGAAAATACTTTCGTTTTAGGACATTTTTGGAAAATCGTCGTAAAATGATACCGCATAAAACATTATTTCTTGTATTGTTTTTTGGTAACTTAATCTTAAGAATTCCAAAGTTAAGTTTGGTTGACCTGGGCCAATCTTCGATTGGGTGACCTCCTAATTGATGAGTGAAGACGAAGCATGCTGAAAGGATCGCAGGGGATGTAGGGAGATGCCAGGGCAATTAGGTGTGCTGAATCTAGATTTTGAATCCTAGTCCGAATTTGTGCTGGGGCCTTATAGTGATAGCCTTTGGCTTTATGTGACGGGCGATGACCTCCTGCTACAGGTGACAGGCGACAATCTCTTGCTACAGGCGATACCTCTAATAAGTCCAAAAGAGGTTGTACCCAATGATTCCTTGGACAATTTCAACCTTTTCGATACCAGTTCATCCTTCTCCCTCGATTCAAACTCCGCAATCTCGCTTCTACAAACCCTGATGTTTTCAATTTCAGCAATTTGTTGCGTCGATTGAACTTCCAATTGAAACCTTGGGTCAATATCCTTCCCCAAATCAACTGCAGTAGCATCACCTATTGATCAAGAAAGATTGAAGGAGACTGAGAGTGGTAAGAGAAAGTGACGATTGGTTAGATCAGAGATGAGAATTGTAAAAGGTGATGGCGTGAGATAGAAGATGAGAGAAGTGGGGTGATGAAATTATGAGATGAGAGGAGGAAAAGAGGTAAGAATCTTAAATGTAAAACCCTATATGTATGCATGTATATATATATATATATATATATATAATCTCAGTTTGGTTGAACCTGCAAATTGAACTGAACCACTCAGTTTGGAAAAAATTTAACCGGACCAAACTCGAGCTTTTATCCAACCTAACCCAACTCTTACAGTTTGGGTTAGGTTGTTCGGACTCTTCGGGTTGTCGGTTTTTTTTAACACCCTTATGTTCTATATCGGCGAGCCTGTACGTGCTTGGGCTATGACTTCAGTCACCTGGTAGGGTCCCTCCTAGATTGGTCCTAGCGTGTGATAACTCTCCATAAAGGAGTTATTTTGGCTTTATTTTAGAAAAAGTTGTTGTGCTTTTAAGGGCCTCAGTTTCTCATGTTTGTTCAATGTTTAATTACTGTGATCGGGAAAATGAGTCATCTTTGAGTATTATTTCCAAAAGTATAAAAAGTTCACTCATTTTAAGGGTTTGGGCCAGATTTAAGCATTGCTGGATTGTAGGTTATGAAAGTAGAACAACTCATTATCTTGTTTCACCCACGATTTTTATTGATGTTCGTACAACCTGAATTTTGTTTCCCAAGTTGTAAGGGGCAGTATAAATACTAAAAGATAGAGATCCAAAGCAGCAATCCTGAGAGGAATTTTAGGAGGACACGACTAGAAGGAGAATACTTGGAGAGCTGGAAGCTGACCCAACACAGGAAGCAAACAGTAGCTAGAACTTGTATCCAACGGCTAAAAAGAGGACCAATTTTGTTTTCTTTCTTGTTTTCAGCAATTTCAACATGAGTTGTATTATTTCATCCTTTTCGACCTTTTTTGAAATGTGTTTGAGCTAAACCCATTTAGGGGAGGTTGATAACTCTTACTTGTAAACTCCGTTGCTTAAATATTGAGGCCTTGCTGTCGAGTAAAGATTTTTCAGTGTTTGAATTTCTTGAATGCTTTGTTAATAACCTTGAACTCTAGTAATTGTATTGTTTGGATAAACAAAGAGGTGTATTGTTTTGCTTTGATTGGTTATAGATCTATATTTCCAATTAGTGTGGATACGATCTTTTTATTACTTGCTACAACTATATTGTGTACACTTGTACATCGTTTGGCACATAGATTGCTAGGACAACAGCGTGTCAGTGACGAGCTCTTTGGTGTTCTGCATGACCTTCTGTAGTGCTAGACACGTCTACTTTAGAGGTCCTTTGCTTCACCTTATTCTTGTAGTATCGGGTGACCCGATTTTTGTACTCGACAACCCTTGTCACTTCTCTAGATTCCTACAGGAGGTCTAGGTTTAGTTGGAGGCTTTCTTGTTACCCTCCACGTTCAAGTGCTCGACCCGAGGTGAGAGGAGGTCCACTTATACGGGGACGGCTGCTCGGCACAGAAAGCTAGAGAGAGAAGTTTCTCTGGTTGAGGTATGCGCGGTCGTTCAATACGCCCACAACACACTCAACGGCTATTCCACCGACGCTCCTTTTAGGCCTTTTAGCTTTGCTTTCATGTTTATTCTATTTTCTTGTTAACAACTTCAACCTACCCATTGACTTGGGGTGAGTGGATGAAGAGTTGTGGTGCTTGGTGCCCAAATCAGAACAAAACTATTTGAAGTTGGGTTGTCAAAATGCTGCCAAGATTCTATCTTTGTCCAATTGGTTAAGTAGTCCACTGCATGGAAATTTAACCAAAATATCGAAGTTGATAGACTAAAAAAAATTAAACTTGTTGGGCGGAGCCCATTCCCCTCCCCTCTCACGGCCACAATCATGTTGGAGCATGAATGAGTTTTAACTTTTAGTTTTAGTGATTTTTTTTTTCTTTTTTTCTTTTTAGTTTTTTTTTTTATACTTTTTCATTTTAAATTTTAGTATCCCTCCCATTCTTTTTCCGTATGTTCCCCTCCCCTCTTACGGCCACAATCAATGTGGGAACATGGATGAGTTTTAACTTTTAGTTTAGTTTTAGTGGTTTTTTTTTCTTTTTATTTTATTTTAGTTTAGTTTTAGTTTTTTTTTGTTTAGTTTTTTTTTTTAACTTTTTAATTTTAAACTGTACTATCCCTCCCATTCTTCTTTCTTCTCTTCCCTCCATTTCTCCTTTTTCTTCCATCACAAATTTAAATGATTCTCTTAAACTCCTTTTAAACTCTTGCTATCATGTTTTTTTTCAAAGGTAAATATATTAAAGAAACAAAAACAGAGGATCTCACTATTCGCGATCAAGACACGGCACCCAACGGTCAGACACAAGACAAGAAAGCAGAGAGAAAATCAAGAAAACAAATCCCAGACTGAGATAAACATAGGATCATAGCTCAAGCAGCAGCTCCCACGCCAAGAAGTACACCGAAAATAAACCTCAGCTTTCAAATTGCACAAGAGGGCAGAAGGCGACTAGCCTACCCCACCCCCATGAACTCTAGCATTACGCTTTCTCCAAATAAAGGAAACAGTTGAAGTCCATGCCAAACGCCGCACACGATGACGGCAGAGTTTCCAGTACTCATATGACAGGTCCAAGCAAGTTCAATAGACCAATATGAAACCCAGTGAGAAGAACCAGCCTAGACAATCATTCCAGACCAGACCTCCCAACTAAAAGGGCACTCAAAGAACAGATGATCTCGGGACTCAAAGTGAGCACAAAACACATAGGAAAACAGGAACGGAAGAATACCAATGGCATAAGCGATCCCACGTAACAAGTCGATCACGCATCGTCAACCAAGCAATGAAAGAATGCTTCAGAATGTTTCCATCGAAACAAAGTAGAGAGAACCAAGGAACAGGAAGCCGAACCGGCCACAACACATCCCACGCACTTGACACCGAGAAAAGACCTGACGATGTCAGAATCCAAACGGGCACATCTTCCCTCCCAGCCAAAACTGGAACAGATGAAACCTCAGAGACCAACTGACAAAGATGGAGTGACCCCTGAGGTCGGCGCCACAAGCCATCAGAAAAAAGAAAATAAACAACTTTTGCCTGGGACAAGCTTGCAGCGTCAATATTATATGTAGCAACTTTTGCTATCATGTTTCTTAAAAAAGAAAAAAAAAACTATTTTTCTTTTATATATATGATAGGTACTATCAATATTTTTTTTTATTATTCTCTTTTAACTAAAATCTTCTTTTATTTCTCCTACACAATATATGTCACTGGATCCTCCAAGATCGTCTTGGTGTTAATTAAGTTACTTGTTTTTAGTTGTGTACTAGAAATTATATAAATCTCGATATTTCACATATCTTGTTCAAAATAGACTAGATTGGATAGAAATTATCAATAAAACATAATCAATCAACAATTAACTTTAATTTACTCATTCAAATAATTTTTATGCATGATTTTGTTCGCAATAACATTTCCATAATTATATTTGTTATTTTCATTTAAGTTTTCACTAACATAAATAAAAAATTTTTAAAATATCACTGTTTACTGAAAAATATATCAAAAGCACAAAAAAAAAAAATAAATGTTTTAAATGGATATAATTAATATAACTCAAATTTGTTGGTTAAATAATGCCATATATTTTAGAAAACATTATAAAACTTTTGAAATTTAAACTCAATTAATGCTCTATACTTAATTATAATTAGAGATAAAATATTTCAAGAAAGTCAAATGATAAAACCCTTCACATTTGACATTTTTAAATTAAATTTCTTACATTTATTAGCACTTAAATTTTCTTGTATTCAATGATGATTTTCCAACCATTTTTATTTTACTTAATAAAAATATGATTGATTTTTCTAATTCTTAGCATTATGATCTTATCAATTATTTTGAAAAATAGATACTCATATTTTACATTTAAAAGTTAATTTTTTTTTTTGTGTATTTGATTAATAAATAAAAAATAATATAAAAAAATATTATATTATATACTTCTATAATATTTATTTTTAGTCAACTTTTAATTGGTTATATTAATTTTAATGAATTATAATAAATTTATAATTAACAATAGAAATATACTCTAGAGTTTTAATTTAACAAATTTAAATCAATGCACATAATATTTATAAACAAAATGTTCCTATGTGTTTATGCAAAGAATTGCACAACGCTGTTAAACGAACCAAGCTCGAACCCGGTCTCCGACTTGACCTGAACTCAAGAGTGAACCTGCACAAGAGGGCAAACTCTCTGAAGCTCAAGTCAGTTTTGATCGGACTCAATATTAAATTCGAGGTGAGATTCGATACCTGAGCGTGAAATGAGGCCCTCTATTTATAGGTGGCGGGTCCAACAGTACTCACGATCGGCGGTTACCTTTGTCTTTTTTCATGTCGAACCTGTCGGGTTTGAGCAGATCGAACCCGTCCAAGTCGAATCGGGGCTTTTTACACTTAGCCTTGTCAATGGGCGAACCAAATCTCCTCGGCAGGTTCGAGGTGGACCTGGGATATTTTATTCCTTGAACACCAATGACCGTCCTCCACGTGTCAAAGGTATTTTTACCCCCAAACATTGACCCCCTCTCTGTCATGTCCGATCTCGATCTGGCAGAGAAGTTACCCGACTCAATTTTGGACATGTGGCGACTTCTAATACGTAGAGAGAATACGACCATTGTGGAAGATGTTTCGATCTGCCAGGTGTCAGAGCACTTGAGTAGTCCGTCGTTACGAATTTCGAGATGATCCTGACCGCTCGTTCGTTACACGTGTACGGCGTAGAGGTTTTTCCGATTAGCTATAAATAGTTCCGAGACTTCAGGTCAAACCTTACGTTCCCTGAATTTCTGGAGTTCGATCTGAAACCAGCTCGAACCCTCCGTAGGTCAGTCATTCTTGTTTTACTCTTACTTGCGAATATGGTAGTTTTCATGTCTTTCCCCTCCAGTAGTGATAGTTTAGGTAGTGCAGGTCGGACTATAAGCTGTTCGCCCCCCCAAACCAAGTGACTCTGGGGAGGACTTAGCTCTTAGGTTAGAGTCCGAGCTGGAAGAGATAGAAAATTTTAGGTTTTCTGATGATGGGGAGGATAGTGATACTTCCACCTCGGGCCTGGGTTTGGAATACCCTTCGGAAATACCTGAGCATTACCTCGGACCCTTCCGTAAGGGTTTTAGTATTCCGAATGATATTATCCTTAGGATTCCTGAAGAAGGGGAAAGAGCTGACAATCCTCTAGAGGGATGAGTCACTCTCTACTTAAAAATGTTTGAGTACGGCCTCAGACTTCCCCTTTACCCTTTTGCCCAGGAGTTCCTAAACCGAACTGGACTGGCTCTTGCTCAAGTGGCCCCCAACGGATGGGGTGTCATTTTTGCTTTGGCCATCCTCTTTTAGTTACGAGCTCGAGACAAAGACGAGGCCGAGCTGCTAAACGTTGAACAGCTTCTTGGGTGCTTCGAAGCCAAGAGAATAGCTAAGAAGCCAGGTCGGTATTATATGTGCGCAAGGAAAGGCGCGGGTGGTATAGTCAAAGGGCCGACCTCCATTAAAGGATGGGTGGGGAAATGGTTCTTTGCCTCTAGAGAGTGGCTGGCAAAGAACGAGTCAGGTCGTCCCTTCTTTGACGTACCTGTTAGGTTTGGGAATTTAGGTATGAGGTTGCTATGATTCCTCTTTGCAACGTTAGATCTTTCTGTTCTAACTTTTCATATCTAACTTGAATTCTTCTCTGTCTTGTGCAGTGTCGATCAGCCCAATTCCCAAGCTCACTCAAGCCTCCTTCGACACCCTCAAGTATTACAAGGATCACTTCCCAAGGGGCCGGAAGATCGGAACCTTGGTGACTGACAAGCTGCTTCTGGAATCTGGGTTGTTAGACTACAACCCCTTGGTGCGTCCGGTTGAAGCTTCAAGGCCAAACTCCGAACTTGGTAAGTCGAGCTCGGTCTCACTTCAAATTTGTACTTCAACTTCTATTTCTGACATTTTACTTTAACTGCCTTGCAGCAATGGTGTGTGATAAGCCTTGATTAAAGGCTAAAAAGGGTAGGTTTGCATGCTTAAGTAACTTATATTTGGGATGAAAATGTATGTTCATGCATATAATTTAGGAAAAATGTGCATAATTTGTGATTAGGGACTTTGGAATTCAGTTATAGGTAAATGAAGACTAATTTGTGTAAATATGCTTATTTTGTAAGCAAAAATGAAGATTTATGATCACAGTGCATCAGGCACATTGCAAGGCCAGGATTTCTAGCTTACTAGAGGAATGAGCCAGCCAAGTTACTTTGAAAGTTCCAACTTCACAATGCTTCAGCCACATTCGATGCCTAGATTGTCAAAACGGGAATAACCACTTTTGACCAAGTAATTGGTCCAAGATTTGGTTTTACTCCTAATATCTCTACAACAAGTGGTTGCCAACTTCCCTTGAATTTCTCAAATCCTTGTTACTTCCATGGCCTATAAAAGAAGTCTCCAAGCATCACTTATAGACATCTCATATTTCATGCTTTTGTTTTCCTTTCTACTTTAGTTTTGTAGTTTTTATTTAAGTTTTGTTTTCAATTATTTTTCTACAATTACTCTTGTTTATTTTATTGCAATTTCATTTGTTCCATTTTGTACTTTTTTTTTCCAATTCTAATTAAAATTCTTTCTTTTGTTATCTTCTCTTGTGTTTGCTTTCAATTCCATGAGTAGGTAAATTGTTTCTTCAACCCTCCTACGAATGCTTTAGTTCTTCAATAGAAACCTCTGGTAAAATGCCCACCCGTAACCCAGCAGATAAAGTACATTACATAGTCCGTTTTAGGGATTGGCTACTTACCCATTCTGTGACTTTGGCACTGGACGTTCAAAAAATAGGTACTATATATAATATAGGGTCGGGTGAATTCAATAATAGGCGCCTGTTGGCATTCCAGCCTTCCTTCTCCTTTCGGAATTGGGGCCTACCCGAAAGAGAATCCAGTCTTTCTTGGTCGTGAATATCTGAATAGAACGAACCGCCCCGTGGTTTGCTTCGGAACAAAACAATTAGAATTAGGCTCGGCTATTTTTCCGCAGGACCTCCCCTACAGTATCGTCACCGCAGTAGAGTTTAACCACCAAGTTCGGGATGGATTGGTGTGGTTCCTCTACGCCTAGGACACCAGAATATCGAACCATGAACGAAGAAATTATCACTATGAATTACATCTATCAGTCAGCACGGCGTATTACGTTTTCTTTGCTTATCTTGATTGATACAATTTATCCAGTTGATTTTTCTTGTTGGCCACTTGTTTAAATCACACTAGTTTGAATTTAATTCTGAGAAGGTTAGAGTCAAACGGATCTCATCAAGGTAAAACGGGAAGTTACTTAGAAATAAGAACTAAAACAAGATCCTAGACATAGGCTCTCTTACCCGTTAAACGTAAGTTGGCACTTGATTCATTTAGGATTCTAGAGTTGCATAGACATATGTAAACACTAGCCTAAGCTTCTAAACAAACCAAAAGCGGTATGGAATAGGAGTTGAACCAGTTTGCATAAATTGAGTGTAATTACGGGCACATTTGGTAGGTGTAATTCATCATTTTAGAACTAAACAGTAGTAGAGGGTTGGCCTTTTAAATTCTGCTATTTTCGTGTGTTTTTCGTGTTCCCAACAATTCCACCAATTTTTATTCCCAAACTCGATTGCTCATTCAAGCAGTTTACAAAATCAATTTTAAAAGAAAACTGGTCCCTGTGGAGACGAACTTGGAATATTTCCAGATTATTACTTGTGACAGTGTGCACTTGCACTTATCCTCTAACTATTAAGCAGAGGCGCAACAGTGTGCGGGTTCACTGGCAGCGTGAAGCGCAAGTCCAAGGGCCGTGCTCACGCCCTTAAGTCCGTTGAGGGTATAGAGCCAACAACTCTTACTGTGGCTCAACCTGCGGTTCAAGACAAAAATGGGCCGTCTTCTGAAGCTCCAACTCCGGTGATTGAGTTGGACTCTACTAGGGAGCACTCCAGAGAAAAGCGCTCGAGGAATGAGTCTGAGGCGCTGGACGTGTCGCCTCTGCACGAGGTGAGGGAAGACTCTCCTTTGAAGAGGAGAAGAAAGAAGAAAAAAATCACCTCCTCCTCGGAGGTTGGACCTCGTGGGCCCCTGCCCATGAGTCATGTCGACTTGGTGGACAACCCCGAAGCTCGGATGGGGGGACGTCCGATGTGAAGATGCGGTTCAGAATGGAACCGTCGAGCTCTGGGGTGAAGGACCAGGTGACCCGCATCTCGGCTGCGTGCTTGGACCGCTGCCTTAGAAGGGCATCCAAGTTCGTAAGCAATCCTGGATCCGTACTGCAACAGACCATTGACCACGCCGCTGAGGTAAGATTTACTTTCGTACTTGCTCTTCTTCTTGCAACTCGTAGCTCAGTCTAACTCTCGTGTGCTTGGTCTTCGCAGGCGTTCATTGCTTCCATTCATTCTACAGTTATGATAAAGGCCGAGTTGGATGGAAGGGAGACTTTGGCAGCGAAGGAGAAGGAGACTCCTCTACTGCCTTAGAGGCTGCCACCACGCTGAAGGGCGAGCTGCTGAAGGCCCGAAGCGAGGTGGATATCTTGAGGGCCGAAGTGGAGGCCAAAGCCGAGCTGCTGAAGAAGGAGGATGACAGGCATAAGGCCCACCTCCGAGCTGCCCATGCCATCACCAAAAGGCTGGAGAAGGAGAAGTTCCATCTCCTAAAGGAGAAGGACGACATGCTCTAGGCCCTCGAGGCGAAGGATGCTGTGATAGGGCGTCTCACTGCCGAGCTCAAGATGGAGAAAGAACGCCTCGCCAACGGAGCTGTTCTGGAAGCAGCGTTCAGGCAACACCCAGACTTTGATGGGTTTGCCAAGGACTTCAGCGACGCAAGCTTCAAATTTTTTATGAAGGATATTGCTGTCGACATGCCCCATCTTCAGATCGACCTCAGCGAATTGAAGAAGAAGTACGCTGAGAAATGGGCCTCTGGGCCTAACAGCACTCTGGGGCCCCAGTCTTTGGTGGAAAAGTACGTCAGACAGCTGGACTCTGACTACTCCGATCTCGATGAAGAAGATGCTCCTAGTCAAGAGCGGGTCGAGGTCGATACTACCCAGGAGGAGGTCCCTTCGCAGCAGGGCGGGTCCTAGGAGGTCAACCTTCTGGGCTCCTAGGGTGAGTTATCCTCTCACCTCAGGAGTAGCTGACGCTTTTGAGCCTTTTGTGTTGGTTTTTTTTTTCTTTGAATTTTTTGTGTAAGTCTTTGGGCAGAGCTGCAAGGTATACAAGCCTTGGCTCTGTCCTTTAATCAATGAAATCTTCGTTTCTCCACTTCTGTACATCGAGCTCTGTCTGTTCTTTTATTGCTTTTTCCTTAAGCTTGTGAACTTGCTTTTGTAAATTTGAACTCATATATGAATAATTTCATCTCGCACCTCTAACTCGTAGGTTTAAAGGATTGATTGTGGGATGAACTCTTTTCACATCGCACCTTTTACTTATGATTATTTAAAAGGTTCGAATTTGAGAGTTTCTTTTACTGGTCTTTAATATTTCTACTCGAACTCGGAAGTCCAAAGGATAATATTAAACAATTTGAACTTAACTTAAACGTTAAAAGGGTTGAATTTTGAGTCCATAATTAATATTCACATCGCACCTCGAACCCGTGGGTTTGGAGGATTGAATTTCTTGAACCTTCCACATCGCACCTTTAACTTAAGCATTCAAAGGATTGAATTTTGGTTCATAATTGATTTTGACATCGCACCTTGAACCCATGGGTTTTGAGGTTTGAATTTAATCAATTTTTACATTTACCTTGCCGGTTTTAAGTCTTATGGGAGTCCGTGGCCCCCATTTAATTTCTAATCGAACTCAAAGTCATGAAATTAAATAACTCTGTTTATTAAAAGTTCCTCCCCTTGAAAATTTTTACAAGTCCATTTTAGGATCATTTTGACATTTCAAGAGTAATAGCGCTTTAGGTGCTCTGCGTTCCACGGATGCGCAAGCATGTCTCCTTCCATGTCGGCCAGCATGTACATTCCAGGTCGGACTATGCCTTTGACTTCGAATGGTCCCTCCCAACTTGGGTTAAGGGTGCCCATATGACTCTGAATCTTCCTGAGGACCAAATGTCCAACTTGAAAGCTTCGAGGTCGAACTCGGGCATTGTAATGTCTGACCATTTTGTTTTGATACTCTGTTAAATGTAGCTGAGCCATTTCCCTTTTTTCTTCTAGTAGGTAGAAGTTAAGGAGCAGTTCGGCCTCGTTTCTGAGCGGTTCGTACTGCTCCACCCTGTGGGTCGGCATGCCTATCTTGACTGGACAACAGCTTCAGAGCCAAAGGCCAGTGAGAACGGAGTTTCGCCAGTTGACTCTCTTGGGGTGGTCCGATATGACCATAATACTTCGGGTAGCTCCTCGGCCTATCTTCCCTTTCTGGAGTCCAATCTCAGCTTGAGTCCTCGTTTTATAATTTTATTTATCGCTTCAACCTGCCCATTTGCTTTCGGATGCGCACGGGACGAACTGAGATGGCTTATGCCCAGCTTCCTGCAAAAGTCCTTGAACTTTGCATTGTCGAACTGCTTTCCATTGTCTGTCACAATAGCGTTTGGTATACCAAAACGACATAAAATGTTTGTCCATATGAAGGATGTGACTCTGGACTCCGTGATGTGAGAGAGCGCCTCGGCCTCGGCCCACTTGGTGAAGTAATCCACAGCGACAACGCCGAACTTGGTTTGCCCTTTGCCTAGAGGGAATGGACCTTGATGTCAACCCCCCATTGTGCGAATGGCCATAGGGCCGAGATGGGGGTGAGCAGCTCGAGAGGCTGATGGATAATATTTGCAAAGCGCTGGCAGTTATCGTAGGCTTTCACAAACTGCTTGGCATCCTGATCAACAGTGGGCTAGTAATACCCTTGTCGGACCACCTTGGCCGACAGCGACCTGGCTCCCGAATGGTTACCGCATACTCCTTCATGAATTTCTCTGAGGATGTAATTCCCATCTTCAGGAGTTACACACTTAAGGAGAGGTAGGAAAAATCCTCGTCGATACAATGCTCCATCCCAGAGTATGAACCGAGCTGCTTTTCGCGCCATCTTCTTATGCTCCTTTGAATCTTGCGGTGGATTTCCTTTGATGAACTCCACGATTGGATCCATCCACGAGGGTTCTGGAGTGTCAATCTCCATCAAATCTGGCTCCAAGATTGAAGGATTGTCCAGGATCTCGACAGGGATCGATCTGGCCAGGTCGGTCTCATATGCTGATGCAGTTTGGCTAAGGCATCAGCGTTGGAATTTTCTGATCTTGGAAATTGATTCACCTCGTAAGTCTCGAACTGACTTTGACTTTGCGTAGATATTTTTCCATCCGGGAGTCTTTTGTTTGATACTTCTCCTTAATCTGATTTATGACCAGTTGGGAGTCACTGAAGACTTTAATATGGATGGTCAACAGTCCTTTTGCAATGCGTAGGCTTGCCAGAAGCACTTCGTATTTGGCATCATTATTTGAAGTCCGAAAATTGAACCGCAGGGTATACTCAAACCGTATACCACCTGGTGCGAGCAAGAGGATTCGTGCTCCGCACCCTCTCTCATTGGAAGATCCGTCAACGTAAATCGTCAACGGGAGGTCAGACTTGGCTGATTAAGGCGGTGGGGTGAGCTCCGCGATGAAATCTGCCACTCCTTGCCCTTTCAACGCAGTTCTGGGTTCGAACTGGATGTCGTATTCGCTCAACTTCATTGCCCATTTCATCAGGCGCCTTGATGTTTCTGGCCTGTGGAAGATATTTTTCAGGGGCAAGTTGGTAAGTATTCACTTGGAAAGTACGGCCTAAGTCTTCGAGCCGAGGTGACTAAGGCGAGGGCCAACTTTTCCATTTGGGGCTATCTGGTCTCGACCTCGGTCATGGCTTTACTTGTGTAATAAATGAGACTTTGGCGTACTCACTCCTGCTTGACTAGGGCCGAGCTGACAGCGCCGTCGGACATTGCCAGGTACAAGTGGAGCTTGTCTCCCGGTAATGGCTTGGCGAGCAGAGGTGCCGAGCAGAGATAGTTTTTCAATTGTTCCAGTGCTTGCTCGCACTCTGCCGTCCATTCAAACGGTCTCTTCTTTCTTAGGACTTTGAAGAAAGGAAGGCACTTATCTGTTGACCTTGAAACGAATCTATTCAGAGCTGCAATCCTTCCATTGAGGCATTGGAGCTGCTTTAGTGTTTTGGGTGCTTCCATCTCGAGCACGACTTTTATCTTCTCTGGGTTAGCTTCGATCCCACGGTTATTTACCATGAAGCCCAGAAACTTACCCGAGGAGACTCCAAAGGCACACTTGGCTGGATTGACCTTCATTTGATACTTCCGGAGAACTTCAAATGCTTCGGCCAGATCGGAAAGATGCGGCTTTGACTGCTTGCTCTTGACAAGCATGTCGTCCACATACACTTCCATATTCCGGCCGATCTGCTTGGCGAACATTTTGTTCACCATTCTTTGGTAGGTCGCCCATGCATTCTTTAGGCCAAAGGGCATAACCTTATAGCAATACAGACCTTGGTCTGTTATGAATGCGGTATGATCTTGATCTTGGACATGCATTTTGATTTTGTTGTATCCAGACTAGGCATCCATGAAGGTGAGCAGCTCGTGCCCGGCCGTTGCGTCCACGAGCTGGTCGATCCTCGGCAGGGGGAAGCAAGTCTTTTGGGCATGCCTTGTTTAAATTTGTAAAGTCTACACACATTCTCCACTTCCTGTTGGATTTTTTAACTAGTACGACATTAGAGAGCCACTCGGGATACAAAATTTCTCTTATATATTCAGCTTTCAAAAGTTTGTTTACTTCCTCAACATTTACATCACTCCTCTCCCTATTTACAGGTCTTCTCTTTTGCTTTACATGTTGGAATGATGGATCTATGTTGAGGCGATGAACCATTATCCTTGGGTCTATGCCAGGCATGTCCTCGTGGGACCATGCAAAAACATCCGAGTTTGACCTGAGGAAGTTGATCAGTTTTTCCCTCTCAGTGGCCCCCAACTTGGTTCCTATGCTTACTTGTTTTTCAGGGCTAAGCAAAGGAACAAGCTCGAGCTCCTCTGTTGGCGCAGAGAACTGCCTTTTGCCTTCTCTAGGTAGATCGACCTCAGATTTTTGCAGCTCGTCCCGGTTGGTTTGTCCTTCTAGGCGCACACTGACGATCTTTTGAGTACGGAGGCAAAGCACTCCATTGACATCCTTTGTTCTCCTCGGACTATGCCCACTCCATTGGGAGTTGAGTATTTCAAAACATGATGAAGCGTTGAGGGAACGGCCCGAAATGAGTGGATAATGGGTCTTCCGAAGAAGGCATTGTAGGCCGACCTACCGTCGATTACGACGAACTCGGCCATCTGCGTGACTTGTGTACTGTCCTGCCCAATCGTAACCGGCAAGTCAACACATCCTTCTGGGAGACTGATTCCCTTGAAGATCCAACCAAAGGTGTTGGACTCTTCTTCAATTGTGCCCTGGTCCGTCCTAAGGCAAGATACATTGTGAGAGACAAAATATTGGCAGATGCACCACCATCTACCAATACTCTCTGAACCAGGACGTGATCGATGAGAGGTGCGATCACAAGTGCATCATTATGGGGAAAATGGACCCCCTCGAGGTCGGAGTCATCAAAGGTAATGGAGGAGGTCGGTTGCTGCTCCCTAATGGAGCACACCTCGCGCCTGGCTTCTCGAGCCAACTCTTTTCATTTATTTCAAGACTGGCCCCACTTGGGCCTCCGAAAATGGTGTTGATGACCGCAGGTCGGTCATCTCGACGAAGGGGCGTCCTTGAACGCTTCCTCTCTTCTTTCTTTTCCACCGAGTTGGACCTCGGTTTGCCAACGAACTTTTTTAAGTAGCCATCTTGAATGAGGTCTTCAATCTGGCACTTAAGTTCCCAGCAACTTGATGTGTTATGACCGTGATCACGATGAAAACGACAATACTTATCTTTGTTGTGCTTCTCTGGGTCTCCTCCGAGTTTCTCCGGTCGCTTGAGGAGCTTCTCCATCCCAGTCTCTTCAATGTTTGTTAATATTTCAGAGATGGGGATGGTAGTAGGAGAATAGCGTTCGTAAGGTCGGCTTCGGCTGTGACTGCTATCCAACCTTCGATAATCAGCACGACTGTTAGAGGAGGATGGTCCTTTGTCTTTGGATTTGGAATCAGTCTTTCCTTTGTCCTGGCCAGTCTTCCTCTGGTCGATCTTCTTTTCTGGTCGGCCAGTCTTGGTCCGGAGGAGCTCTTGCCCATCAATAACCTTCGCCTTTTGCAGGACCTCAGCAAAAGTGGCTGGGGCTTCTTCTCCGAGCTTCACAGTTAAGGTCTCATCGGCTAGGCCGGTGAGGAAATAGCACATGGTCGAGTCATCGGAGCAGTGCGCGACCTTCAACTTCTCCTCTTGGAACCTTGTGACATATTCTCTCAGCGTCTCACCTTCCTTCTGCCTGATGGTGGCGAAGTGAGTCGCTGTTTTTCTATCATAGTGCCGAGAAGAGAATTGACTGATAAACTCTTTCCTCACGTGGGAGTAGGTCGAGATCGACCTGGCCGACAGTCTTCGATACCACAAGTGCGCGCTACCGGTGAGCGCGATCTGGAAGACGCGGCACTTGATTGCATCTGTTTCCGCCTAAAAATCCATGAGGCATTCGAAGACCTCAACTTAGTCTTTTGGGTCCTTAGACCCATCATAAGGCTTCATGGTGTGAGTCTTGAACTTTGGAGGGATTGGAGCCTTCAAGATGTCCGAGGTGAATGGTGATTCTCCCAGGTCGCCATCATCAAGCGTGTTTTCCTTCTTCCCGCACCTAGCCTTCAAAGCTTCAACCTGAGCATTAAACTTGCTCTTAAGCTGGTCGAACTCCTCCCTTGTGATCACTCCCTCGGGAGTTATCGGGTTGTAAGAAGATTCGGCCTGCTGGTTGGAGTTCTTGTGCGAGCAAGATGGAGATCGTCCTTTCTGAAGGGATGAACTTATCTTTCTGTTGAGATGATCGCGGAGGTCGCCTCTCTGACGAGTGTACTCCTCATCTTCATCTCCTTCAGGGTGCTCTTCATCAACTGGGTCGAGGTGAAGACCTCTTTGCTCGCGCACCTCGTCGTGCTGCGCTCGGTCTTCAGATCGAGACCCAGCACCTGCAGCTTGCACCATTTCGCTGTACATCTCCTCCATAGTGCGCATCTGGGTGCGCATTGCCTCCATTTCTTTCTGGAGTGCATCAAAATTCTCCCTAGTAGGAGCTGGGGCTGCTCCTCGAGTGGTTCTCCTCGAGGCACCACCTCGGCCGCAATTGGCCTTAAAGGGTTTTGGATGTGCAGGTGGTAGAACGGGCGTGGTGATGCGTGCCGACCTACGGAGTGGCTCGGTCCCAGGGCCTTCATGAACTGGCCCTCTGCCACCTCTGCCCCGACCTCCCTCTGGTGACCATCGTTGGCAGCCAGAGCTGTTCGGTCGGCTGTGTTGGCTGAGTTTGCTGGTTGAACCATCCTTGTTCAGCTTTGTAGATCAGGATGACTTAGATTGTCCTTTTCCACAGACGACGCCAAATAGTTATGCAAAGAATTGCATAACGCTGTTAAACGAACCAAGCTCGAACCCGGTCCCCGGCTTGACCTGAACTCAAGAGTGAACCTGCACAAGAAGGCAAACTCTCCAACGCTCAAGTCAGTTCTGATCGGACTCAATATTAAGTTCGAGGTGAGATTCGATACCTGAGCGTGAAATGAGGCCCTCTATTTATAGGTGGTCGGTCCGACAGTACTCACGACCGGCTGTTACCTTTGTCTTTTTTCATGTCGAAGCTGTCGGGTTTGAGCAGATCGAACCCGTCCAGGTCAAACCGGTGCTTTTTACATTTAGCCTTGTCAATGGGCGAATCCAATCTCCTTGGCAGGTTCGAGGTAGACCTGGGATATTTTATTGGTTGAACACCAATGAGCGTCCTCCACGTGTCCAAGGTATTTTTACCCCCAAACACTATGCATATTAAAATATCATTTTTTAACTACTTTTAATTTAACTGTTACTAAAAATGTGATATTTTGTTTAAATAAAACTAAAAAATAATAATAGTAGTATTATTGCTTAATGTTAGTAGGAGAGTTTTTTTTTTTTTTTGACAAATAGGAAAGAAAATTGATGAATAATCCATATTACATAGATAAATTTAAAAATTCAGTAATAATTAAATTAAAAATTTTTAGAATAAATAATAATAACAATACTAATTGTAAAATAATTTATAATATTTATAGGAATGGTTCGGTACCTGAATTTTTCAAAGATTTTCTACCTTTGATGATGTAGGAGATCAAATCACAAGGTAAGATTCAATGACCTTTATTTATAAACAACATTATCTTGCAACTCATATAAATCGAGACACTCAATGTGCGAGGTCATTGTGCAATATACACTACTAAATCTATATCTATAAAATTGAAAAGAATGAATAAAGGAATGAAAAAAAAAAGTAAACAAAAGGAGAGAGCTAAATAAATTGTTGCAAGAGGAAGTTGGGAGAAACTCGTATATACAAGTAAATATTGATGGATATAAGCCGAAAAGTTTTTGAGATTCCACGATTCCATTAATTCCAACTAAAGTAAAATCATAAATTGTTATAAATAAATAAATATAATTTTTCATATTCATAACTTTCACTATTTTATTAATCAAAGTTTTTTAAAAATAAAAAATGACATGCTTAGTATTTAAAAATAGATAAATGGGTATAATGGTCAAAAAAGGTTTTCCAAGATCCTCACTTTTTTATATAGTATAAATAAAATTAAAATAACAATTTAAAATTTGAATTTAGTTATATTTAAATAATCAGAAAAATCTTTTCTTTTAACTAAACTATATTAAAATAACAAAATTAAATAATTAAAGAAATAAATCTAAATTAATCTAAAATACAATTAAATATTATTCATCACTATTTTTTTTATTCTTTTGATCATTTTGTGTTCTAAAAATCGTATGTCATGTACTTTCTCGACACCTAAACTATTATACATTTACAATGTTAAAACGCTATTAACTTTATCACAATTCAAAAACATCATGGTTAACTTTATCCTTCAATTAGATTTGGTTTCAAAAAGTAGCATTCTAAAGGGCCAAATCTCATGAAATTACATAAAATCAACTAAAACATGCCATTCCTAAAGAAAAAAGAAAAATGAACCAAAGAAAAAAAGAGAAAAAAAAAGAAAAAGAAAGATGAAAGTGGATAATAAAGGGGAAAAAAACAAAACCAAAAACAAAAAAAATAAAGTTTTCCTAGAAGGCTTCGAGTGAGACATTGATAAAGAGATTGATCGGCCCCTCATGCATTGCTAGGGGCCGACCAAACTCAAAGGGAGTCTCAATGATTAATAAGAAAAAATCATGATGCCTTATTCTTCCAACACTTTCAATTTTTGGCATCTTGTCTTCCAAAGTTTGGCCAATAATAAAATAAGATAAAAGTGCATCCACAAACTTCAAAGAAAAGAAAAAGAAAAAGAAAAATACTTTTTTTTTAATTTTCTTTTCATTATTTCATGCTTCATTTCCTTATCTTAAAGCCACTTTTGTCCCCCCAACAAGAATTATTACACACAATCCAAAAATTGCGGCTGTCAACTTTGATTATCTGCCATGATATATATACACATCCATTACAATCATCATCAAATCAATTTTATCAATCACTTTAGCATCCTCATTGTGCATCTCTTGTGGTTTCTTTGAACGTATAAGTTGAAGCATTATGAATTTTTCTATTTCTATGCTTTTATCTTATAGTTTGGTTATTATCTTAAATTTGAATATTTTGAGATGAAACTATAAATATTGATCTTATTCCATTTCAAAACCTATCAATATACATGTCTTCTATTTCAAAACAAATCGACAATGAGAGAAGTAGCCATTTATGTTATAAACCTTTGTTGTGTCTCCTTATCTCTTGAATGTGGGATTCTTAACAGGTCATCTCAAGATGCTCTTTTAGGCTCACCAATCTTGGCCAGATCTCATCTTTGGACCAGATGCTCGTTTGAGCTTGATTGGCTCTAATATCATATATTTATAGGAATTTCATCTCAAAATCAATTGAGGGGCATGTTAGGGATCTCACGTTGAAAAGATAATGGACCTAATAAAAGTTTATAATATACACGAGTTATTCTTCTCATTGTCAATTGCCAATTGATTTTGAGATGAAATCTCATGAATCTTACCGTGCTAAGTAAGTAGTCAATATAAAATAAAATTAGAATGTATGTACTAACTTGAATGCAATAAATTTCAAGAAACCATGAATCAATACGTGCAACACATGGAGAGCACTACACATGAGGAAGAGAAAGAGGAAACTCAAGTCCGAACCAAAAGCAAAATAGAGATTTTTGAAACTTGAACCCACCAAGAAGGTCGCATGCATAACGATCGCCCATCTCACGTCGCCGCACGACCATACCAGTATGTAAACCTCGTAAGGCAGCACTCCGTGTGCCCATGTCTTGTCCCCTCCCGCACGCCCCAGCTAACGCACGTCAACAAATAGTGCCCCACATTATGCCACTGCACCCCACCTATGTCCTTTGCCCGCGCACGCATCCGCCTGCCCACGAGCGTTCATGTCTGCCGCAAGCACCCCACTAGCACCACGCCCACGCCCACGCCCCAACAGTTGCCCTGCATGCCCCCCCCCCCCCTAGATCTGACTCATTTGTCCATTCGTTTAAATTGTTATGTATCACTTAGACTCAATACTTTCATTTTCCTACTATTTAACGTATATGCATATCATTAAACGTTATGTCATTCTCATCACACCTACCATCCTAAGGGACTATTACGTAAGCCCCTAAGGAGCAGTCCTATTGGTAAGGACGTAGAACCTTATGGTGTCATCTACCATAGGTATTGTGTTCAAGCTTTTGGGTGAATTTAGTTCCAAAAATTTTTTGATGTCTCTCGAGTTGGAGTCTTTGAGCGAGTACGAGTGCCCCCAGTTATAGGGGTAAAAAGTTAAAGAGCTATCAATTTCGAGTAATAAAAAAAAGGCTACGTAAACACACATTTTTTCTAAGTACAATCCCAACATATTAAATCTTCAAGATCATGCTTAAAAAGGCTAACTATCAAGGAAAACACAATAATTAAACACAAGTGCCAAACATGCAAACAAATAAGGGAAGTAAATTGCCAAGCAAACACACAAGTTCTGCAAGTGATAAAAAAAATAAAAAATAAAAAACTTACTTAGACTTTTAAAGAAGATTAAAACCAAATGCATTGAGGTCCTTCCATAATAAAAATGATAAAGATTTTGTTGAAGTTATTAAATTATATTGACAGTTCTTTTTAATTTTTTGGTTTAATTAATTTTTTTTCAAAGTGGTTTAATTAGTAAACTATTGTAACTATAACATAGACATATACAATAATATTAAGGCATTTACATAAATAACATGAAATAAATATACTGTTTCAAAATGAATTTGAAATATATATATATATATATATATATATACTATTTCAAAATATAATAGAAAATTAAAAATTAAAAAAATAAATAGTATAGTCTATTGATGTGTGGATTTTGACCCTCCGGCTCTTCTTCTCGCACACACCAAACTCGATGATAAGGGAACCGATACCTGCAAAATTAAACGATCTAAACCGGTGTGACCTCAGTCACACGGGCTCCGATGCTTAAGTTAGCGAGGGAGAGTTGAGAAAATAGTTAGCTAAGGATCAGTCACCTTCCCCTTCAAGGTTGGATCTCACTGCTACTTATAGCCGTGAAGATGATTCCAGAACCTCCGTAGTCAAACCATAATTCAGCGTTCCAGGGCCCGAGGGATCGTAGATCACAGGCGAGAGAATCACGGGCTGGGACGTGGGTCGAGTAGGGGTTGGGACCGAGAAGGGGTCGGGACCGAGCAGGGGTCGAAACCGAGCCCTCTCAGCCCGGTTAGCTCTCCGCCGGTCGTTTTCCTCGTTCTCTGCCTTGGCACTAGGTCGTTCTTTGGGCCAGCCGGTTACGTCGCAGGCCGGTCTCCCCTAATCGATGATCTCATGCTTCAACTCCTTGTCCCGTTCCGGGTTGTTTTTGTTCTCTATAACAATGGCCCCCACTCTCAAAACAGAAGACGAATAATTATGTCAAGATCTTTGTTTTGAGAGTACTTATCGCTTGTCGTTACCATGAGATCATTATATATCAGTGGCTAATAATGTGAAGGTTTCTAACGCACAGAGCTTCTACCAAAAGCTTTTGATCCAATTTTGGATTTTAGTGCTTGGTTCCTGTCACTGGTTTTGTGCCTTGAACTTGTCGATACTATTCATGAATTGGAAGTTTTTTTCCAATTTTCGTTGACCACAATCAAGTCTCTTGAGTCTGGTTTTATTCTCATATGAGTTTAAACCATTTACTTTTGGCCTTGGGATCTAACTTTAACAGAACTAATGTCGATACCTTTGGGTTTCTAACCTATTTGGCTTTTGCCCATGTTTTATACCTCTGGGTTTACTCTCAGGTTTCTAACCCACTTGGCTTTTTCCAATGGCTTTTATACCCTGGGTTTAGTCGGCACCTTTAGGTTTCTAACATATTTAGCTTCTGCCGGTTTTTTACCCCAAGTTAAATCAACACCCTCGGATTTTTAACCTATCGGTTAGGTTTGCCTGTTTTTTGTTTTAACCTTGCTGAGCCTGTACGCATGCCTTTTTCAGCACCTCGGGATTCTTTTCCCTGGTTTCACTGATTGGCTTTTAGCTTATCGGCCTGCTTCTAGGTCTGTCCCAATTTTGAGTTTCTTGATTGATTGTAGATATGTAGATATTCATGTCGTAGATATGTAGATATTCATATAATGCCCCCTGCTTGAGAAATTTATTTCAGAATGAACATAAAAACTCAAGTATCACGTCGAATGTCGAATACTTTATTAGTAGGAAGATCGTCCTGTCAAAGATTTAGTTACAATAACCTTAGTTGGTCCAAATAATGGAAAAAAATAAAATTGTCTAGAAATATGTCGAACTAGTGGTAGTATCTTTTGAGGTGTTGAGCGTTCCATGGGTGTAGTAAGGCCTTCCCCCGTTGGTCTTCTAGAGCATAAGTGCCTATTCGCACCACTTTCGTGACTTTGTATGGGCCCTCCCATGTTGGCCTAAATGCACCGCTCGTTGAATCTTTAGTATTGGGCATAACCTTTCTTAACACACCAGATCACCTTCTTTAAAGTCACGTTTCTTAACCTTCAAGTTGTAGTATCGAGCAATTCGATTTTTGTATTTAGTCGTTCGTAGCTGTGCTGTTTCTTGATGTTCTTCTAATAGGTCGAGGTTGAGCTGTACGGATTCGTTGTTGTCAAGTAGACTGAACTGCTCCACCCTTAGGGAGGGGAGTTCGATTTCGACTGGCACCGCCGCTTCAGAGCCAAATGATAGTGAAAATGGCGTTTCTCCTGTCGAAGTACAAGGTGTTGTTCTGTAGGCCCATAATGCATTGGGAAGTTCCTCTGCACACAACCCTTTGAGCTTTTCTAATCTGGTCTTCAGAGTTCTTTTGATAATTTTATTGACTACTTCAACCTGCCCATTAGCCTGCGGATGTGCTGGCGAGGAACAGATGTGCTTAATGCCCAACTCCCTGCAAAATTCTCGAAAGGCAGCATTGTCGAACTGTTTCCTATTATCACTGATAATGGTGTAGTTAGGGCTTTGGCTTCGGTCCATTTAGTAAAATAGTCGACTGCCACTACTGCAAATTTGGTCTGGCCCTTTCCTAGTGGGAGAGGCCCTATAAGATCTATTCCCCACTGAGCAAAGGGCCAAGGACTCATTATGCTTATTAGAGGCTCTGGCGGTTGTCTAGGTACTGTTGCAAACAATTGGCATTTGTTGCATTTTTTAGTGAATTGTTTCGTGTAATTCAGCATGGTCGGCCAGTAGTAACCTTGTCGAACAATTTTGTGACTTAGGAATCGTGCTCCAAAACGGCTCCAACAAACACCCTCATGTATTTCTTTCATGACGTAGTCAGCTTCGTCGGGTGTTAGAGATTTTAAAAGCGGCAACGAGTAGCCTCTTTTGTATAGATTGTCGTCTTTAAGCACATATCTGGCTGCTTGTCGTTGTAGTTGCTGGGCCTCTATCTTTTCAGTAGGTAGGATCCCGTCTCTCAAATATTTGATCAAAGGGCTCTTCCAGTTTTCTTCTGGTTGCCCTTGCTCGTCGATATCCATTGCTTCCTGAGCTTCTATGCTTGGCTCATGTAGAATCTCAACCGGTACAGTTCTGCCTAGGTCGGTTTCATAAGCTGCAGCTAGTCAAGCTAACGCATCGGCGTTGACGTTTTGAGCACGTGGACTTTGTCGAATCTCATATTTTGAGAACTGGTTGAGCTAGTTTCTTACCTGTGAAAGGTATTTCGCCATTCGCGGTTCTCTAGCCTGGAATTCTTCTTTCACCTGACCTACAATCATGATTTTATTTTGTTAGTTTTGAATTTATAATGAATTATGAATGATTATTATGTTGATTGTGACCGATGTTGGTCTAGATTTTTACACGACCTCTCTAAGTATATTTTAGTTCTTTTTTTAGTGGCTAGATCTTAGGAATATATCTAAGGCCTCGTAATACTTTCAAACTCTTCTACTTTTAACTACAACACTCATAATCGACAATATAGTGTTGTTGGAATTCAATAACTGTAAATGCGGCTATCCTGCATTTATGGTAGCTATTTAGAACATATGTCATGTATAGTTTAGCTACACTTATGTATAATGTGGTTTTGGATGATTTTGTTGAGTCTGTGAAATGAATTGGTGATTGTGGATGTTTTACATAATAAAAGTAAGTTTTTAGAATTTGAAGCTTGAAGATTAGTTTTTCTTAATTTTGTGGGGTTTTATACGTACCTTTTCTTTTGTTTGTATAATTTAGATTGAAGTTAATAAGAGTTATATGGACATGAGAGAGTTGTGTGTGTGTTTTGATAGTGAGACTAAGTTTTGTGCATTTTAAGTTTGTTTGGGAGAGTTTTTATTGGCTTTAAATATATGAGAGTGTTGGAGGGGGGGCGTTATTAAGTGTTTTTGGATAACGTTGTTGAATTTTAAGTGAATTGTGATAGAGTTTATGTGAATGTTTTTTAGGCTCGGTGAGAGTAAGTTTTGTGAATTTGAAAATTGTTTTCATGAGTTTTTGTTAACTTTTAATGCTTGCTTTGAGTTCATGCATATGCAAAGCTTGAATAACATTTTTAGTTCATGGCATGTGCAAAGTTTGAATGTTTTGTTTGATGTGGAATGAGTTAAAATTGGAAGTTTGTTTGAATGGAAGTAGTGAGTTTATTTGAATGGAAGTGGTGAGTTTGTTTGAAGTGTTAAGTTATTAAGTGTTTTTGGATAACGTTGTTGAATTTTAAGTGTATTGTGATAGAGTTTGTGTGCATGTTTTTTAGACTTCGTGAGAGTAAGTTTTGTGAATTTGAAAGTTGTTTTTAATGAGTTAACTTTTAATGCTTACTCGAGTTCATGCATATGAAGTGAGAATAACATTTTTAGTTCATGGCATGTGCAATTAGTTTGTTATGTGGAATGAGTTAAAATTTGAAGTTTGTTTGAATAGAAGTGGTGAGTTAACTTGTGGAAGTATTTGTTAACATAAGTTTATTTGTTATTTATTTTTTCAGGTTCGTTCGATTTCTGTATCGAAAGCTTTTGAAAAGTTGATTATCTCTCGTGAAGAATTTGATGATATGAGACATTTTCATATGTTTAGGTTTTTTATTTGAGACTTCTTATAATTTGTTTAATTTTTGTTTGTATGAACTTCTTGTATTTTTTGTAAAACTAAATTTTATTTAATATTATAAGTTTTATATTAAATTCAATGTATGACAAGATTTATTGTTGAAAAAATAAATAAATAAATAACCCTTCGGAGACGAAAAATGATTTGGTCGCCGAAGGTCAGATACCTTCGGAGACGAAAACAGATTTGGTCGCCGAAGACACTTTCGGCGACCGAATTCGTTTTCGTCTTCGAAGGTTTATGACCTTCGACTACGACTTTGAATTTGGTAGCCGAAGATATCTTCGGTGACCAAATCTATTTTCGTTGCTGACGGGTACCTTCGGCGACGAAAAATATAAATCATCGTGAAACCCTCTGGCAACCGGGCAACGGCGACGATTTAGGCGACGACTTTGTTTCGTCACCAAAGACCTTCGGGGACGAAATTTGACCTTTTAGCGGAAAATTGTCGTCGTCAAAACTCCGAATTCTTGTAGTGTCAGTTGTGAATCACTGAGTATCAATATGTTCCTGACCCCAACGTACCTGACCACTTTTAGTCCTCCTAGTAGAGCTTCATACTCGGCTTCGTTGTTGGATGCATGAAAGCTAAATCGTAGCGCATATTCAAATCTTTCTTTATCTGGAGAGATTAGTAGGAGTCCTACCCCGCATCCTCAGAAATTTAAGGACCCATCTACGTAGAGTGTCCAGGGTTGCTCTTCCTCAACCAATTGTGGGTCGATACTATATACTTGAGGTTCTGTTGCTGTTAATTCTGCTATGAAGTCTGCCACAGCCTGCCCTTTCATGGCAGTTCTTGGCTTATAGTGAATGTCGTATTCGCTGAGCTCTACAGCCCACTTTACCAGTCGCTCAGAAGTGTCTGGCTTTTGCAAGATCTGCCGTAAGGGAAAGTTGGTGAGGACAATTATTCTGTGAGCTTAGAAATACGGGCGTAGTCTCCGAGCTGAAGTGACTAGTGCTAATGCCAGCTTCTCCATTTGTGGGTATCTAAGCTTTGCATCTACCATTGCTTTGCTTGTGTAGTAGATTGGAGACTGTCGTCCATCTTCTTCCTTTATCAACGCGGAACTCACTGCAGTGTTGGATACAGCTAAGCATAAGTAGAGTTCATCACCCACGATCGGCTTTGAGAGGAGTGGGGCTGCCCCCAAGTACTGTTTCAGCTCTTTAAAGGCAGCCTCACACTCTTCCGTCCATTCAAATTGCCCTTTCTTCCTTAAGATTTTGAACAATGGCAGACACTTGTCAGTTGAACGGCTAAAGAATCTGTTAAGTGCTACTATCGTTCCATTGAGTCCCTACAGCTGCTTTAGAGTTTTAGGTGGATCCATCTTCATAACAGCTTTGATCTTATCTGGATTGGCTTCGATTCCCCTTTGGTGTACTAAAAATCCTAGAAACTTGCCTGAGGTCACTCCAAACGTGCATTTGGTGGATTCAGCATCATATTGTACTTTCGCAAAACGTCGAATGCTCCTGCCAAATCCTCCTCGTGTCGCTCGTTCTTTCGACTCTTTACCAGCATGTCGTCTATGTAGACTTCCATATTAACATCCGATTCACCATTCGTTGGTGAGTTGCACCTGCTTTCTTCAATCCGAACGGCATCACGGTGTAGCAATACAAGCCTCGACTCGTGACAAAAGAGGTTTTCTCTTGATCCGGTACATGCATTTTGATTTGATTATATCCAGAGTAGGCATCCATGAAACTTAATATTTCATGTCCTGCAGTGGCATCAACTAGTTGATCTATTCGAGGCAAAGGAAAAGAATCCTTTGGACAGGCCTTATTTAGGTCCGTGAAGTCGATGAACATTCTCCATTTGTCGTTTGACTTCTTTACCAGCACTACGTTGGATATCCATTGGGGATAATGTACTTCCCGAATGAAGCCTGCTTTCAGTAACTCCTCCATCTGTTCAGCTACAATCTCGTTCCTTTCTTGGTTGAATGCACGACGCTTCTGTTTCACTGGCTTACAGCTCTCGTCGACGTTGAGTCGATGTACCATGACTCCTCGATCAATTCTCGGCATGTCCTCCGGCAACCATGCGAACACATCGTGTTGCTTCTGAGGAAGTTAACAAGGCTTTCTCTTTCCTCATTCCCCAACTTGGTTCCGATGTTGACCCGTCGATCTTCGGTTGCCAAAGGGACAGATTCTACCTCCTCAGCCGATTCTCCCCTATTAAGGGTGGTCGAATTAAGTCGATGACCAGGGCTCGGCCTTGCCTCACCCGAGAGGTCGGTCGTTTCACTCAGGCTCGTCACTGGTTCTCCCCAGTCAAAGGTGGTCGGATTAAATCGATGACCAGGGCTCGGCCTTGCCTCTCTCAAGAGGTCTGTCGCTCTATTCAGGCCTGACACTAGTTCTCCCCCGTCAAAGGTGGTTGGATTAAGTTGATGATTAGGGCTCGGTCTTGCCTCACCCGATTGATCGGCTGCTTCTTTCAGGCTCTTCTTTTTGAAGCATCGATGGCTCTCATCAGGATTCATGTCGCTTTCGAACCAGGTCGACGATCAGGGCTCGGTCCTACCTCGCCCGAGTGGTCGGTCGTTGCACTTTACACACCTCGGATTGGAATTTCGCCTCAGATCGGGATTTCACTTCAATGAAGTTTGCTTTAGTGTGTCGTCTCCACAGACGACGCCAATTGTTGATGCGTGGATTTTGACCCTCCGGCTCTTCTTCTCGCACACACCAAACTCGATGATAAGGGAACCGTTACCTGCAAAATCAAACCGATCTAAACCTGTGTGACCTCAGTCACACGGGCTCCAATGCTTAAGTTATCGAGGGAGAGTTGAGAAAATAGTGAGCTAAGGATCAGTCACCTGCCCCTTCAGGGTTTGATCTCACTGCTACTTATAGCCGTGAGATGATTCCAGAACCTCCGTTGCCAAACCCTAATTCAGCGTTGCAGGGCCCGAGGGATCGTAGATCGCAGGTGGGAGATTCACGGGCTGGGCCGTGGGCCGAGCAGGGGTCGGAACCGAGCCCTCTCGTCCCGGTTAGTTCTCCGCAGGTCGCTTTCCTCATTCTCTACCTCGGCGCTAGGTCGTTCTTTGGGCCGGCTCGTTACGTCGCAGGCTGGTCTCCCCCAATCAATGATGTCAGGCTTCAACTCCTTGTCCCGTTTCGAGTCGTTTTTATTTTCTATAACATAGTCCAAATTCAAATCAAATTTAAATCTAATGTTAAACAAACTAAAGAAAAATTACATATATTCTATATTTGAAAAAATAAAAATAATAATTGTGACGTTTTTAAAAATATAAATTAAATTTAAGCTCCGAGGGAAATTTCTCAATAACATTTTTTTGTCTTGAACAAACATTTATCATAATAAAAAAGTATAGAAAAATTTTTAAACTGTTCTTTATTCCAAAATTTTGAAAATTTCCTAACTAAATAAAATTATCTTTTTACCTTCTCTCTTTAAAGTTCAAGTTATATATACTTGTAAAATATGCCTGCAAAATAGGTTATAAAAACTCAGAGAAAAGCCATATGACCTTTTATGTTGGAATTTTCAACCATATGGGGCCACACATGTATTAATTTAACGTGTTTTTCCTATTTAATTAGACCGAGATAAGTGATCTAATTATGTGTAACTTTTGGTTTAACGGAGTAATTATAAAATGAGTATGGGCAAAATGTATAGATACCATGAAATAATTTCCAATTTGATGAGGGGCCAAATTGGAAATATCAAAACGTTGTAACCGACATACGATTGGGTTGAAGTGGTCGAGGACGGGGCGGGAAATCCTCCCCCCATTCCCGCCTCGTCCCTGCCAGGGACCCCGATTGGAATCCCCGGTTTGACCCTGTCACCAATCAAACCGGGGATTCCCCAACCCGATCGGGTCCCGCGAAAGGGTTTGTTTGGTAACGTGTTTCCTATTTCTTATTTTTTTCTATCTAGTTTCTACTTCTTGTTCTTTTCCTCTTTTTTAATAAATACAAATTTGGTAACTGTTTCTTGTTCTTTTTTACATTCTTTCTTAAATTTTGAATTAAAAAAAAAGTAAATTTTATATAAAAATTATTTTTTATTAAATATTCAATTTTTTAATATTTATTTTTCATGTTATAAGTGAAGAATGATAGAATAATGTTCTTATTTATGTTATGGAAAAAACTGGAAATTAGGAACAAGAAACAAGAAACTTAATTTTGTTGTTTCCAAAAATTTTACACAATTTTTGGAAACGTTTCTTAGAGATGAGAAACAAGAAACATAAACAGTTACCAAATGCTTGTATTTATTGAAAACGGAAAACCAAAAATAAAAAGCAAGAAATAGGAACATTACCAATGTCCCTGAAAATTTCTTGGAGGTGGCTAGGCATTTAGGTGACATGTCCTAGCTCTCCTTTGTTCTCTTTATTACTTTTCCTATTCCGTATAGTGAGATATTACAAAGCAAATACAAATTTTAAACTTGTGGTCGAAAAAATAAGGAATATGTTTGAAAAGAGTTTGATAAGCGACAACCCAAGCGTATAGACAATGATGCCTCTAGCCACTTGAATCCAATCATATATAGTTGGTTCAACTTTAAAGGAAAAAGTTAGACGAATTATCTTTGTAATCAAATACCACGAGTAGATAGATTACTCATTATACTCGAGCTTGAAACACTTCACAAGTTCGAAGACCAACCAAGCTTAGATGTTTCTTAACAATGCATCTTAAGTTCAACCATACAAAGGAATAAACCACGGAGTTTGAATGCGCAAATGCAAAGGGTGAAGAAAAACCTCTCACTCTATTTTCAAATTCACTCAAAAGCAAATCTTTCTTCAAGACTACAAGAGGGCCTATCTATATGCTAAGGCTTTTAGCCATACAAATAATTTTAAAAAATACTCCAAAAATCTAAGGAAAATAAAAATACAAGAATTCTCCCTAATTCGAGAGTACAATGCTTGCCTAAAAAGCTCAATAGAAGGTTTGTGCCACCACACTACCATAGAACAAATTCAAGGAAGTTAAACGAGCTCTACCGAGGCACCAAAGGCGTTGAAGACTACTATAAAGAGATAGACATATTGATGAGCTTATTACAACTAGAGAAGGATGAAGAGACCATAATATATAGCACAATTCTTTGAAGGTCTTAATTCGGACATAGCCAATAAGATTGATTTGCAACCGTATGGAGACATGGAAGAACTTCTACACCTCATCGTCAAAATAGAGTAACACAACCAAAGAAGGGCTACGAGGTATGTAAAGTCTAATTCTAAACTTACTAGTAGCAAGATTGAGACGAGTCCTTAGAGACTAAACAAAAAGGTGTATTTGAGAAGGGAGAGTCATCAAAGTCCAAGCCTTAACCCGAGATCCCTAGACCTAGGACTAGTGAGATTGAATGCTTCAAGAATCATGGAGTAGGACACATAAGCTGAAATGGTCCAAACCAAAGAGTCATAATCCATAGAGAGGGAAAGCTAGTCACGGATGATGAGGAAGAGGTTAGAGAAGAGGTTGAGGAAAGAAAAGAGGAGAGTAGTCAAGAAGAGGAAGAAATAGAAGAGGATTCCAAGGATATAGCACTAGTTGCTAGGAGGAACCTAAATGTGCAATTTAAAGAGAAACCTTTAGAGGCACAAAGAGAAAACTTGTTCCATACTAGGTGCATAGTAAACTCCATCGAGCTTCTCTATTGCCTAGACATGCTACCCTTGTCGCTCACCCCCTACACACGCCATTGCCCCCGACGCCCATGCCACACGCCAGCACACCCTAGCGGTAATGCACCTACGCATTTGCCCACTCAATGCCATGCACATGCTCCCTAAGCACCAACGGCCTCCCCATCAACCAACCTCATGTGCGCACCCCCCACTCCTTGGCACCAACCTTGCCGCCACTTTGAATTTTCTTGTTCCTCCTTAACAATTATGGAAAGAATTTTCCTTATTTGTTTTGAAAACTATATTGTCTTAAATTTTATTTTCCTTAGATTTAATTTAAATTATTTATTGAGCACCAAACTCATGGAGTATTTTAGGAGTAATTTGGGTTAATTTGTGCGTCAATGTGAGGATCTTTGATGTTAAAGTAAGGAATTGGGTGAAAAGTTACTTACCATGTTCTAAATCCTCGTGTTTATGAATTCACATAAAATTCATGCTTATTTTCTCTAGTTTATGTTTAATTGTGCATAATCTGAAATTGTTGCTAAAGTGCAGCTGAGATAGAGGAGGAATGCTGCAGTTTTGTGATGCTAGAGCATGTCGTGCTAGAGTGTTGTTATGCGGCCGGAGTTCTGGGCAGTGCAGTTATTGGGTTTTATGCCCTAAACTCGTGGTTTGTAAATGTAAAACAAATTATTTATTCAATAAAGGTTTTTTTTTTAAGTTTTAGAATAGCATTGTCCAAAATACTATAAACTAACATCTGAGGTTATTTAATATAACTGGAACAGTATATAATTGATATACATAGTATATAGTTGATATACGATCAGATCATGTACCAGTAATAACCTAAATGATCTATGGTATATGGATAAGATTGGGTACCTCATCCTGGTAACACTATGGATACGATTCACTTTGTAAAAGTTACAAATGACTCGATCCAATTCGTTCATGTGGAGACATGTGAGTGTGGATATCCTATACAATGAGTTTGTATAATATCGAGCCACGAAATTCTTAATCTTTAGTTGTAACATCATTAACTAATTAGATAAATATTTCATTGGATGACCATGTAACTCGATCTCAATCCTGAGTAAGTTATGGACTCCTGCCTATGAGGAATTGTCTTTTGATTTATATGGGTGAGAGTGGCCCGAATGCGAAGAGTGCAGTTGTGAGTCTTTAGTGGAGTGACCCACAGTTAATGAATGTTGATTAATTTAATTAATGATTTTAATTAATTAATCTTGTATCATTGGAGCTTCTAATCTGTAGGTCCATTAGGTCTCGTTGCTAGCATACAACGGGTAAAATGAGGATCAAGAATTTGAAATACTCAAATTTAATAAGGGAATGTATATAACGTATGCACCATTTATAATATATATATACACACACACACACAAATAATTGATACGTTATATAATTAATTTTGAATAAAGATTTGAAATTAATACTATATTGTTAGGAGAGAATTATTTGAATAAAATTCAAATAAAATTTAATATGATTCGATTCATCTCAAAACTATAGGTTAAAATTAATGTGCATGAGATACACACTAAAACTATAGGTTATGAGAGAGATGTGCGTTTGAATAAAGTTCTAATTAAATATATGATATTTAATTAAAACAAAAACATAATTAATTAGTTAAATAATTCAATTATGTTTATTATTTAGTTTAATTAAATTTATTTTTTAATTAAATAAATAACACGATGGAAGGAAATGAGATTATGGTGAGGTGAGGAGTTAACTTACTCCCCACTTCTCACTCTTCTTTAAATGTAAAGAGTTTGCACTATGGAAGGGTTGGTGCAATTTGGTGCAAAATTTCTCATTCTCTCTCAAATTAGCTCTCTAACTAAAATCAAAATTCCCTCACTTTCAAAAGACAGTTCTCACAAACCGATTCTCATCCAGAGGATAGCAGGAAGACTTTTTGGTGGTGTTGGTGCTATTGTTGAAGAACAGTCTTCAAATGTAGGTTCTCATAATTTGGGTTGCTTATTTCCTTTTTTTTTTTTTGTAGTTGTTTCTAAAACAAAATTGAAGCACAAGCATTCAGCACTTCCGCTTCGGGCTTTGATCCCTGTAGCAGTAACTTTCCTACAAACAAATTTTAACCGCATCCGTACAAAACCTGTGTGTTACCCAAAAATTAGGGCTCGATATAAAAGCTTCACATGGCCCAGTCGACAAGACAGATCCCAAGAGAAGAAATTATTCCCAACAGTACTGAAGACAAGGAAAGTTGTCCCCCGTTCTAATCTCATTATCTGTTTCCCATTTGGTTGAAATTGTTAAAGCATTTCTTTGCCCCAGCATTCCGTTACGTACAGTATTCTCTCTCTTTGAGTTTTTTTCTATGTTTTTATATTACTTTTCTTATTTTTAGCTATACAAACATTGTTTATATTTTATTTGCTTTTTTGGTATCCTTGAACACATACTTAGAGTTTTATACTCGGTCACTGTGGATTTCAACCTTGTTTATACTACAATTGGCGAGAATAGTGTACACTTGCACTTAAATTCACATTAGTTGTAGACACGCAACAAGCTTTTGGAGACATTGTTGGGGACTAAGTTATTTTACTTTAAGTTTCAGTGATTAAGGATACAATACTTAAAGGGCTATCATTCTCTTGTGTCCTGTATTCTATTGCAGGTATATGAACAAATTTGAAAGTTTGCAATATTTAATTGACTACAAAGTAGAGAGAACTTCACCGAAGAAGAAACGAGCAAATGAGGAACCAAGCCGCAAAAAACATGATTCAGCAACAGGACCCACAGAACGTGAGAGTTTGGGAAGTAATAGAGGGGGATCCTATGTTGTTGCTATCCCAACACCCCCTTTTAATGTTGTACCATTAGCATATGATAGAGATAGAGAGATAAGAGCATATGTGTCCCCAACATTCTATGATTTTAATCCAGTCATTACAGAGCCCAACATAGAAGAAAAAAGGTTTGAGCTAAAGCCCATGATGCTCCAAATGTTACAGATAGTGGGATAGTTTCACGGTCATTTGAGGTTTTTCATGGAGGTGTCTGATTCCTTTAAAATTGAAGGGGTGTCCAAGGACGCAATGCGCTTGAAGTTTTTTCCCTATTAATTAAGGGATGGAGCACGAACATGGTTAAACTCACTGCCATAAAAGTTAATCCACAACTAGAATGATTTGGCAGAGAAGTTTCTGATGAAATATTTCCCACCCAGCAAGAACACAGAATACAAGAGGGACATCAACAATTTTCAACAATTTGTTGGGGAGTCTGTCGGCATATCCTGGGAAAGATTTAAAGGACTACTACAAAAGTGTCCGCATAACGGCATTCCAAGATGCATCCAAATCGAGATATATTATAATGGATTAAATGAAACAACAAGGTTAGTCATCGATGCCTCTGTAATGGAGCATTATTGACTGGAGCATTTGACACCTTGTAGCGAATTTCATCGAATAATCATCAATGGTTTGACCCGTGGGATACTCATAGAAAGGCATTTAAAGGGTTACAAGATCATGATAGATGGTCAGCTATAAACTCCAAGATTAAAAATTTGACAGACATAGTGATAAGGAATATGTCGCAACAGGCTATTGTTGGAGCATCGTCTGTAAAAGTGAATGTGAGTAATATTCAAGGCATTTCTTGTTCATACTACGAAGGATAGCATCAATTCGATGAGTGCCCTGGGAATCCAGCCTCAATATACTACTTGGGGAATCTACATAATAACTGAAAGTTCTATTCTAACACATTCAATCCAGGCTGGAGCAATCATCCTAACTTCAGTTGGGGTGGAAACCAAAGAGGACACTATACGGGAATTTCCAATGTTTCAGCATATAAGCAGAAAGAAAATTGCCCACCTGGACTTTCAAGTCAAAGCCAACCTATGGCCCAGGAACAATTGGAAGAAACATCAGGTTCTTTGGATAACTTAATTAAGGCTTATGTGGTGAAGAATGATAAAATGGTCAAGAGTAAAGTTGCACTATTACAAAGTCAGGCTGCATCCTTACGCAACCTAGAAGTGCAAATCAAACAATTGGCCACAAATCTGAAGAGCAGCCCACATGGAGCATTACCAAGCGATACACACCAAAAAGGACAGTAAGGAGCAATGTAAGACTCTTACCTTGAGAAGTGGCAAAGTGTTGCTACCTACCCATCCAAATGCTCCAGGAAACAATGCAGAATGGAATGAGAATGACGAAGATGAGCCGGGTAGAAAGAAATTTTGAGTTAGATAAATTATCAGTTAATATACTTGTGACTGAAGCCATGGAGCCTAGAAAAGTGGTGAACATCATTGCACAAAGCATGGAAACACAAGGTGATATACCTATAAAGGAAAAAGGAAATCCAACAATTACTAGGACAATTAATTCTAGAGCATCAACTTCATACGCAACCAGAAAACAGAAGTAACCAGAGCAGGAAAATGCCCCAACAAAGTATAGACCTGCACCTTCATACCTTAAGAGACTACAAAAAAAGAATCAAGATGCACAATTCATAAAGTTCTTGGATGTGTTGAAGCAGCTGCACATTAATATTCCATTGGTGGAAGCGTTGGAACAAATGTCTAGTTATTCGAGATTTCTGAAAGACATCCTTAGAAAGAAAAGAAGGCTGGGAGAATTTGAAATAGTGGCACTCATCAAGGAATGCATCACAAAACTAACAAGCAAAATCCAAGGAAAGATGAAAGATCAAAGGAGTTTCACCATCTTGTGTCAATAGGAGAGCAGAAAGTAGGGTAGGCACTTTGTGATCTAGGGGCCAATATCAACTTGATGCCCCTATCTGTTTCATAAGCTGGGAATGGGTGAAGCAAGACCCACCATAGTGACACTCCAACTAGCATATCGTTCTATTACCTACGCTAAAGGGAAAATTGAAGATGTGCTAGTACAAGTTGATAAATTCATATTCCCTGCTGACTTTATAATTCTTTATTAGGATGCAGATAAGGATGCCCCGATCATCTTGAGAAGGCCATTTTTAGCAATTGGGAATGTGTTAATGATTTAAAATCCTTGTGCAAGTGTACATAACCATATAGCAAGTGATAAAAGATCGAACTCACAAGGATTGATAACTAAACATGTCAATGATTACTAAAGAAAAAGCAAAGAAAACTTACAATTGATTAGGGTAAACTACAATTGTTTTGTAAATAAATTTCATCATAAAAGATTTGTTCTAAAACAATGAGGACTGCAGAGTGAATCAATTCAAAACAAAAATTGCACAGAGAAAGTAGAGTTAAACAAGGTGTGAAAGGTAGGGAAAAATTTTATGTGTATTACTCTAAGTGCAACAATGCTACAGCAACAATGATGTTAACCACACTAGCCAAACAAATGTGGAATCTTTCCAGATTTTCCAGATTTTATGCTATTCAGATTTAATTCATAACAATAACATTATATTTTAGTTTTTAGCCTAGGTGAGCCTTATTCCTAAGTAATCACACTCTAAACTCGAATGTAAAAATCTAGCACAAGTTGAAGCCAAATACTCTCTATTAAAAGTTTCCAAAAGTTAACAAATAGATCATCCAATATGGTGATCAAGTACATTGAAAGTTAAACAATAAAAACAAACTTCAACTCAGTGTGCATCATCATTATAAACTGAAACAAAGTTCACAACATTCTCCCTCCTATTATGGGTTTAGCTATGCAATGCCATAGGAGAAGGAACACAAAAAATGGCTAACAAACTCATCACAAAGAAATACAAAAGAAGAAAGAAGAATAAAGTGCTGAAAAACTTCAGCTCTGTCTCCTTCTTCTTCAGCTGCTTCTTCGGGTCCTCCGTTCTTTCTCCTTTGTCTTCTTTTCTCTAAGCATTTGTATGAAGTGAAAAGATGGAAAAAGTGAATGAGAGGAATGTTGGAGGCAGCCTTAAATAGTTGCTTTTATATCCCTCACTGATTTTATGGCAACAAAATGGATAAAGTGGGCCCCAGCTCAAAGAATAAGCTCTACCCTTTTTTTTTGCTTTTAAACCAATGCACTAGCATTAATAATGCTACAACAAAACAATCGAAGTTAGAAATCTTTCACCTAAATCTCCATATTGACTAACACTGTAAGATTGCTTTGAAAATTACAATTCATGAGCATAAAATAAAAATAAATAGAGCTTCGTGTGCATATTCCTATCTACTCAAGGCTATTTTCTTGCAAAATAACTTTCTTAAGGAGAGTTATCAGAAGGCGTTAGTGGATGTGCACAAGGAAAAAGTAACTATACGAGTATGGGACCAAGAAGTCAAGTTCTCTGTCTATGACTCCATGAAGTACCCCAAAAAGTTCGAGGAATGTTCAATGCTAAGAATACTGGATGAAACATTTATGAAGGAGCTGAGTTCAAATGATTTGTAGGATCATACAAGTAGCAGTGAGGTTGGAGCACAAGATGCCAATGTAGAGGAAAACAAGGAGGCCACTTATCAAGGAGGCCACTTATTTGGACAACGATTCCTGCAGGGAGCAATCATTAAAAAGAGCGTACGAGTCTTTAGACATGGAAACGCAGGAACACAAGCAGATGAAACCATCAATAAAGGAACCACCAGCGCTGGAGCTTAAAACGTTGTTGCAACACCTAACGTACGCATATTTGGGTACCTCTACAACTCACCCCATTATAACTGTTGTTAATCTGCCTGAAGAAAAAGAGAAGAAACTGTTGAACGTGTTGATAAAGCATTAGAGAGCCATAGGATGGACTATTGCGGACAATAGAAGGATATGTCCTAGTTTTTGCATGCACAATATCGTGCTAGAGGAAACGTGAGAATTCAGTAAAGCCACAGAAAAGACTCAATCCAACAATGAAAGAGGTAGTGAAGAAAGAGATTATCAAATGGTTGGATGTTGGAATTATCTATCCCATTTCCGATAGCAAATTAGTGAGTCTTATTCAACGCATGCCAAAGAAAGGGGTTATGACAGTATTCAAGAATGCCAAGAACGAGCTGATCCCCATGCAAATTGTAACAACATGGAGGATATGTATGGACTATAGGAAGATCAACAAAGCTAATAAAAAAGACTACTGCCCATTGTCATTCATTGATCAGATGTTGAATAGACTTGCTGGACAAGAATATTGTTGTTTCTTGGATAGTTGTAGTGGTTACAATCAGATAACTATAGCACCTTATGACCAGCAAAGGACTGCGTTCACTTGTTCTTATGGAACGTTTGCTTTTAGATGAATGACATTCGAACTCCATAATGCTCCAGAAACATTTCAACGTTGTATAATGTCAATATTTTCGGACCTAGTGAAATCAGTAGTTGAGATTTTCATGGATGGCTTCTCTGTATTTGGAAAGACCATCACAAAATTTTTAGAGAATTTACACAAGATTTTGTAAAGGTGTGAAGAAACAAATTTAATATTGAACTGAGAGAAATGCCATTTCATGGTGCAAGAGGGCATCGTGTTGGGGCATCGAGTTTCTCAAAAGGGTATTGAGGTTAACAAAGTTAAGATAAAAGTAATTGAAAAGCTACCACCACTAGCAAATCTCAAGGGAGTCCGAAGCTTCCTAGTGCATGCTAGATTTTACAGGAGATTCATGATAACTCTCCAAAGGAGAGTTATTGTTGTGACTATTTGGGTGAAAATGTGCATTAAAATGTTAAAGTCTGTCGGTTTTAGGTTATAACTAGCATGAATAGTGTTTAATTTCAAATTCTTAGCTAAAAATCCTTAGTCTTGAGAACTTTGGCCAAAAAACAGCATAAACTTTCATATTTGTGGTTCTTTTGCACAGGTTTTAAAAGAAGAGCTGAGAAGAGAAAGAAGCACTGAACCAGAGAAGAAAAGTCAAAGCATTTTCAAGACAGAGCATATAAAAGCTGGAGCATAGCGATGTCAGAGCATGAGTGTCCGTACAGTTAATTTAAGAACACGAGATTCACTTATGTCCGTACAATCCCCAGTCGGGTGCCCTAAAAAGAGGATCCGATATTTAAAGGGAATGTTGCCCTAGCTGATAGACACGCATATCCCAAGGGAGACAAAAATTGAGAGCTGAAAAGGCCAAGGAACGAAATACACCCATTTTCGAGAGAAGAGCTGACGCCAAAAAGGGAAGTTCGCCTGCTAGAACGAGCTGACTGCTTCTTCTTCTCTGTCATTTAGTCATTTTTCTGCTATGGGTTGTATTTCTTCTTTTTCCATTTTGTTTTCTTCACCCATTATAAGCTAAACCCCATTTTGGGGGAGGTTCACATACTATAACTGACTTGAGACCGAACCTTTAGCTGCTACATTTATTTTTATGCAAATCTGAATTTATTTCTTAAATCTTCGCGTTACTGTTGGCCGTTGTTTCGTGTATGCTAGCTTCTATATTGACCCGGAAGGGCTTGTGGGTGCTGACTTGTTTTGCTTGTGATCAGCGCTTTTCTATAGCTATAGGGATATTTTGGGATGGGGTCCCCTAATCATGCCTATAGCTTGGATTTATTGCTTGGGTATTTAGCAAAGGGAGTTGTACTTACTCATGTTTGGGGTGTCTCGGAAGGGAACCCAGCCGAGCTGGACACTAATAAATGTTAGCTACGCTAGATGATAGGTTATGCTGAATCTCCCCCCACCATCTTCATATCTTTTAATCCCCCATTATCGCTTTTTTATACTGCTACTTCCTTGCGTCGATAACCTTGCAACTATTGTCTCTTGCAGCGTTCTGTCGTCCTGTTATTCCTTTATTTTAATTCTTCTAGATAATATTTATACTCAACTTTGTGCATTTTTATTTGTTGGTATCTGCTCGTATCGTTAAAATACAAACCAAAAATCCCTGTGGATACGATCTCGTTACATATTACAACCGACTATTCGTGTATACTTGCACTTGTTGTCGACATAGTTGTGTGGATGCAACAATTCATCAAGGACTTTTCAAAAATCTCTAAACCTCTCTATTCTCTACTTGAGGTTGATAAAACATTTAACTTTACCTGTGATTGTTTGCATGCTTTAAACACGTTCTAACTCATGTTCCAATCATCATGGCGCCTAACTAGACTCAACCTTTTGAGTTGATGTGCGATGCGAGCAACTATGTTGTTGATACCGTTTTGGCGTAAATGAAAGGAAAAATGCTACACCTTATCTACTATGCCAGCAAAACTTTAATTGAAGCACAAATCAACTAAACCACAATAGAAAAGCAGCTTCTGGCTGTGGTGTTTGCCTTCAAAAGGTTTCGAGCTTATTCAGTGGGCACAAAGCTTGTAGTCTACACTGATCATGCATCCCTGAAATACTTATTAGCAAAGAAAGATGTCAAGCCCCGACTCATGCGTTGAATCTTGCTCTTTCAAGAATTTGATATTGAAATCAAGGACAAGAAAGGATCAGAGAATCTTGTAGCATATCACTTGTCAAGACTAACTGGACCAAGGGATACAATTGTTGAAACTGAGATTAGAGGGACCTTCCTAGATGAGCAACTTTTGGTAGTCAGTCAATTAAATGAAGGAGTCAATTAAATGAAGGAGAGGAAGAATCATGGTTTAAAAATATTGCCAACTACTTAGCCTACGAAATTAAATCGAGTGAGATGATCAAACCGCAGCTGAAAATGTTCTTCCATGAATGCAAGTTTTAGTATTTAGATGACCCTTTTCTATACAGGCTATGTCAAGATCAAATTATGAGGAAATACATTCCCAATAACGTTGAGGCATGTCATGTTCCAGCAAAATGTCATTATATACCACATGGAGGACATTTTGGAGGCCAAAGAACAATAGCTAAGGTTTTTTTAGAGTGGATACTATTCGCCTTCAATTTTCAAAGATGCTCATGATCTAGATCTAGTGAAGTGGTGTGATGAATGCCAAATGGTAGGAAATATTACAAAAGATCATAAATGCCACTGACGTACATCTTCGATGTGGAGCTTTTTTATGTTTGGGGGATGGATTTTATGGGTTACTTTTTGACACGACCCGTCTGAAAATACCTACTAGTCCAAAAGCGAGTCGTGCCGACCACAGACCCCAACTAACTACGGAGTCCATGGTCAACTTCTTCTTAACTCTTACCTGAACTTTGACTAACAAGCTCTGAATCAATGTGTAATAAAGTGACAAACTTTACAGAACAACCATTCTTACATCCATGCTAAACATTCTTTTCTATCAAAATGGTGCAAATAACAGTTTTACAACAACTACATGTACGTACAAAGTGATATGCAATTCTTGAATTACTCTAGGTGGCAGAAGCTTAACCACTATCTCTTTTAAACTCAGGAGCAACCTAGGGGAAAAATAAAAGATAAACAATGAGTTGTGAAGCTCAGTAAGTGGTAAGTTAATAGGAAAATAATCTGGCAAAATTTCTTTAATAAATAATTGGAATTTCAACTCTTAAAACAAACTTCATAAAACTGAGGTAATAAACATTCTCGTTTAAATTTCATAAAACTTGACCAACTCAAACCTTAGTAAACTTTCTCATAATAAACTTGTAACAATAATTTCTTTCTAGACAAACGGAAAATGCAACGCTCCCAATTCCAGGATTTGGATAAGGATTTGGAATCCGGATTTGGCCTTAATCGCCCCGGCATTCCCCTGCGTCCTCTACGACCTAGTTACGCCAACTTCTCGACCTGCTCTAAAAATACATTCTAAAACATGTAAAACATCTTCTTTTAAACATAAAACAAACTAGTGAAAACGCAACACCACACATGTACCCATTTTCTATTATGGTCCACTGGCATAGAGTAATCTCAATACACACCGCAGAATAATTCCCTCTACTTGTGGAGTCAAATGGTCCCAAAGCCCTTTTTATTTTTGATATACTATAGAAACACATTCATATAGCATGCGAGTGATCACCTGGATATAATAACATGCTGGTTTGAAAACTTCTTTCTGCATAAAATTCTCAAATCTTAGAAACTATTCTAAAATTCTTCTTTTCTTCTTTCTAGGAACCTTTCTAACTTTCTCAAATTATTTCTAAAATCCTTCTTTCTAAAAATAGTTCATGAAATTCTAAAATCATTTTCTTAAATTTCTTTCTAACTGCCTTTCATAAGTTTTAAACATTTCTTTAAAATGGTAACACATTTTTGAAATTCACAAACAAACTCATCTTCTTTTCTTCTAAATCATACATAATATATAATTTCTTGAAATTCTACAGTAATAGACATCTTAAAAAAATTTCGTAAAATAAACATTCACAAATCCTACGAACGAGGTATATTCAGGTTGTACAATGCTCCAATTTCCGTTTAACCTGAAATATTAACCCAATACCAAATTAATTCTCACTTAATTCCAAATGTAAATTCAACATTTTCTTATTTCCAAACTAATCACATTATGTTCAAACTACCCCATAAATCCAATTTAAAACTCATTTTCTCTCTTCGTTAAAAACTCACTTCTCTTCCCTCTCATACTACCTTACAAGTGGGACCCACAACAACCCTTAAATTTCTCTTTCCCTCAATCCACCACACGCAACCACTCCTTTTTACCCAATTCATTTTTCTTTTCTTCCTTAAATTTTATCCCCAAATTCCTTTCTCTCTCTTCCAACATAATACTCCAACACTATTCATCACCTTCTTTCTTCTCCATTCAAACCCACAATTTTCTTCCTCCCTACACCCTTTCTTTTTATTTATTTTCTACAATTTCTTCAAACCAACATAACCATCCTTAGTTTGTACCAAGAAATCCTAATTTAATTCTTAACAATTTTGTTCCAACTAGTAACACAGTAGCAAACCTTCTTCTAAGTCTAAATAATTACTTGAGAATTATATGAAAAACCCAAAAGATTAGAGGATTCTAGAGGACAAAATCCACAAATTAATCTTATCTTCTCTGCTTAATCGTTTATGGGAATGAAAATATACCTTTTTCAACTCTCAAGTGATTTCTTAAACATAAACAGACTAACCCATAAAACTCATTCAACTTTCTATTTCTTTCCAAATCTTCCAAAGGAGCATGTTTAATTACCAAAGTTTTGCTACTCTTTATGGTTGAACTCCTCAAATTCAGCTTCATACATGATCATCAATTTCCAATTCTCAGCAAAAATATGTGAAACCCCTCTTTCCTCCTCTCTCCTTTCTCCTCTATTTTTCTTTATATCCTTTACCTTTCCTTTCATTCTTCTACAATTCTATCTTTAAAAGTAAATCTTATCTCTTATCTAGAACTGGGCCAATAAAACTCCATAATCAACAACTTATAATTCTGCAGGCGAAAGTCTTGAACAATTAGACTTCTTGCTTAAATAACCAACTACAACTATTCCTTTTTTTTGACGAATTTAACCCTTAACAATTAACTCTTGCAGCTCTGTTCTCAATTCTATACGTTCGTGGAAGCCATAACCATAAAACTGCTCTTACTCAACATCTATCTCAACCTTAGTAAAGCAACTACAAGGTCACCCAGTCGAAGATTGCTCTAAGTCAAGCACACATAACTTTGGAGTTCTTACGATTGAGTTATCGAAAATGAAAGTGCACCTTATTAGTATAGGTAGTAACTATCAATTCTTTTAAGTCTTTTCTTAACCATGCTCCATGGTCTCAGGATCCCTCTCATTCAAATTTAGTATCAGTTCATTCATGTACCACACTTCTCTCTACTTGAGCGTCACATGCCAAAACATTTGGACCATTTCTCGATTTGTGCGTGTCACTCTTGCGCATGGGTCATGATAATCTTCTTTGTATCGTTTCAATTTTATCAGATATCCCCGTGGCATGTGACGTCCGAGTAGAGAGGAGGGGTACATGAATGAATCGATACCACATCCGAATGAGAGGGATCCTGAGACCATGGAAGCATGGTTAAGAAAAAACTTAAAAGAATTGATAGTTACTACCTATACTAATAAGGTGCACCTTCCTTTTCGGTAACTCAATCGTAAGAAAGGACTCATGTTGGTCAGTAAAGATAGTCTACGCTCTTTTAAGTAGCTCAGAACTATATTACCAACAATAAATTACATCTCAAAGTGGGTAAAAGCAATTGTTTACTCCACTAGTGATGCTAAGGTGATAACCAAATTCCTTCACAAGAACATTTTTACAAGATTTGGCACTCCACGAGTAGTCATCAGTGATGAAGGATCACACTTCATCAACAGAGTTGTGGTATCGAATGGCCAAGCTAAAATTTCAAGTATGGAAATTAAGAGCATACTGGAAAAAGTAGTGAGCACCAATAGGAGGGATTGATGTACCAAATTGGATGATGCTCTATGGGCTTACCACACATCTTTTAAAACACCATTGGGTACTTCACCTTATTAGCTGGTATTTGGAAAGCCCTGTCATTTCCCTCTAGAGCTAGAGCATAACTGTCGTAAGAAACTTAGTCTTAACTATGTTGCAGTAGGGGATATGAGAAAGCTACAATTGTTGGATCTCGAGGAATTTAGACTGGAAGCATATGAGAATGCTAAGATCTATAAGGAGAAAATGAAGAAGTGGCATAATGCAAGAATCTAGCAGAGAAGTTTTAAAAATGGTCAACAAATTCTCCTCTACAACTCTATGTTGAAATTGTTCCCAAACAAATTGAAATAAAGGTGGTCTACGCCTTTTACAATAACACATTTTTTTCCTTTTCGAGCTCTGAGAGTCTAATAATCTAAGTCAGAGAGAGAATTCCTAGTAAACGGTCAGCGCTTAAAGTATTACTGTGGAGAAAATTGGTGAGGCTAGGGTGGTTAACGTGGTGACAGGCTCTTTATAAAGTACTTAGGAGCAAGAACTTCCACCACCGCCATCGCAACCTTGCCTTGAGAAAGAGCCTGTCACCATGTTAACCACCCTAGCCCCACTTAAACCACCCATAGAGACCACTCAAACAACCATCTTTGAGTCCCCTCTAATCCTCCCGCAAGGCCGTCATCTAGTTTAGAGCCTTCCTCCACCACACAAGCTACTATATCGCTCAGCCCTACCATTACTCAAGTGCCACTAGTCCGAAAAGCCCTAGTCCAGGATGTCTTAGCATCCGTGCGTGAGTCTACCACTGAAACAAGGTTTCTGATTCTTGATGAGACAATTCTTGTTGATCAACTAAAAGGGCAGATGTCCTATTGCCCGACTTCTCATACGAAGTAGCAAAAGTGTGGCTTAGAGCTCATTGAGTCACCCAGCCTCGACAAGAAGGTTAAGTTACCCAATTCCAAGAAACCACCATGTGCTATCCCGCCGCCTCCATCTGTAATTAATAGGGGGAAGAAGTCCCTCAAAATTGTAAAGACTGTTTCCTTATCTGAGAGGAAATGACAATCTGCTTCTACCTCTATTTGCAGGTCCCAGCATCATCCGCCACTGCAAAGAAACTGAATGTGGTGCTCCCACATGAATCAAACTTCTGTCGCTTTCTGGATGACAAGGCGATCGAGAACTTCACAAAAATTCAGAAGCGAGAGTTCTTCCTGGAAAAAATTTTTGCCAATCCGATATCCCTTCCTTTGTGTAGGAGATCGCTCAAAAGCACGAGTGGGAGCATTTTTTTGCATCACCTATTTTAGTGATAATTAGGCTAGTGCGGGAGTTTTACGCTAACTTTAACCATGACAACCTCGGATCCACAGTGGTACGAGAGGTGGAAATCCATTGGACCAGAGCGGATTAACAAAACATTGTGACTGCCAAACCGACCAAGGGCAACAATTGAAGAGCAGGTGCAGTAGCCCACTTTGCAACAGCTAGAAAATGTATTCCAGGTGGTTGAATGGAAGGGGCCACGTGGACTATCACGCCTCAGGGCGCTCGCTCACTAACATCTGTGTTTTTCACTTTTGAGGCCAATATGTGACTATACTTTCTTAAATGCAGGATTACACTGACAATCCAAAATTCCTCAATCACGAAAGAGAGAGTGTTGCTGATTGCCTATTTGCTAGAGGGTAAGTCCATTGATGTAGGGGCAAATTATCTATCGTGAAATCATCTGTTTGCACTGAGATGCCCCCGTGCTGAAAGATGAAGAGCTTCTCAAAGATAAGCTGGGAATCGACAAGGCTTTGCTGGAGTGACTGATGCTCCTAAAACTCTCAAGGGAAAGTGTGGCTCCCATAAGAGCCATAAATGAAATGACGGCTGCGCAATCTAAAATGATGAAGCAGCTCACATAGCTAAAGGGAGCCCTCTCTGCATTCATTAAGTACTTCAAAAAGCAAGAGGAGGAGCTCTATGCCACACTTAATTGCCTGACTAGAGAGTATGCTTCAGCATTGTACACCATGCCCACAACCATGAAGAACCTGTTGGAGAAGAGTAGTGAGTCTGAAGAGGAATATAAGCAAGATAGCGATGAGGAAAGCTCTGTTTGACGCAAAAGGAAGTTCCTGTCCTTTTGCTCTTATTGATATGACCCACCCCATGATGTTTTTACATTAGTTTTCAATTTCTACAATTTTATTTTTCTACAATTTAAATTTCTTGCATTTAGTTTTTAATTAGTCTAGCTATGTTATCCCTCCCCTCTCCCCGAGTGAAATGAAAAAAAAAATATGGAACGAAAAGTGCATATTTCTTCTAGTCAACTGTCTCTTGCATCTTGTCTCTACCCTAGCTTTATTAAGTAGTAATAATGCTAGCGCTTGTGTAGTTCTGAAAAATCTAACTATGCTAGGGCATTTAATTGCAGGTAGCAAATGATTTTGTTCCTTCTCTAGCTTAGGTTTTAGCACCAATGCCCCAGCATTGCCCTATGAGTACTAGTCATAAATCACGAGCATTTAGTGGTTAATTTTCCCTGCCTCACCTATCAAGGTCCCCAAACCCTAATTTAGTATTACTCTTTTGGACCTTTGACCCCTTAGACACCAACATTCTTTCCATATGCATATCTAATGGAAAAAAAATTATCAATACAATATTTGCTTCGCTTTAAGTTTGAGAGTATACTAGTGTCTTTCATGATCTTCTCTTTAGTTGCATTGAGGACATGCAAGCTTTTAAGTTTAGGAGTGTGCGAGTTAGCTTTGTTTTTAGCTTCTTCTAGCTTATATGTAGTACAACTATGAATATTTTTTTAATCCTGTAATTCAGCCCAAAAAAACCATATATTCTAAGAGGTTGTAGGATTAGGAAGGACTAGTAGCCCATAGTTAAAAGCCCAAATAAGTAATAATAGAGCGAGTGGTTTTAAGCAAGCGAAAGGGAGTTGGAAAAATGAGACTTTAAGTGAGACGGATTTTTGAAAAGGAAAGTACAAGGCTGGAGAAAAAGGGAAATAAACCTTCCCTAGAGTAAGAGCAAAATCTTAGCTACTCTCTTTTAGTTTTCCATAGCAAAAGCAGACTTAAGAGATTTTATTTTGTGTTGGTGTTGCAGATGAAATCAAGAAGGAGGGCATATGGCAAGATGTGTGTCCATGATTTTGTAGAATGTTCGATTTTCAAGGCTTTTAGGTGTAATCTTGCTTGAGGACAAACAAGATCTTAAGTTTGGAGGTGTAATAACTCTCCAAAATAGAGTTATTTTATTAGTAATTTGGGTTAATCTGTACGTGAATGTGAGGATCATTGTCTAAATAGCATGCCAAAATGAGGAATTAAGTGAAAAAGTTACTTGTCATGTTTTAAATCCTCATGTTGATGAATTCATATAAATTTCATGCTTATTTCCCCTACTTTTGGTTTAATTGTGCAGAATCTGGAATTGTTACTATCGTACATTTGAGACAAAGGAGAAATGTTGGAGATTTGTGATGCTAGAGCATGTCGTGCTGGAGCACTGTTATGCGGCTGCAATTCTGGGCAGTGCAGTAACTTTCCTACACTTGAATTTTAACTGCATTCGTACATAACCTGTGCATTGCCCTAGGGTCCGATATAAAAGTTTCACCTGGTCCAGCCAACAAGATTGATCCCAATAGAAGAAATTATTCTCAATGGTGCTGAAGACAAGGAAAGTTATCCCTATTTTCAAGAAGAAGCCGACGGAACGAGATGGAGCCGTTGGGTACTTCATTGAGCTAAAGGTTTCAGAGGATTTTTCAGTGCCTTTTCGCAAAATTGGTTGTTTCTCCTCTTTTCCATTGTATTTTCCGTATTCCCATGAATTAAACCCCATTTAGGGGGGGGGGAATCCTTTACTGTAACTCGTGAACAGAGAACTTCTAGCTTGTTTTTATTGTTGTTAAATCGAGTTGATTGAATATTTCCATCTTACTGATCTTGTTGCCCACCATTATCAGTCTGTTTACTCTTGTATGACTCGGAAAGGTGCATAGGAAGCGTGTTTGGCTCTATTTGTGGTTAGACTACTTTTTTCTAGTAGTATTGTGGATGCTTAAGGATAAGGTTAACCTAACCATGCTTATAAACTGCTCTTTATGATTGATTATTAAGCAACGGAAGTTGTAGATAGTAATTTCTGGGTGTCTCAAAAAGGAACCAAGTGGGTTTGAGCATCAGCTGTGTTTGCTAGAGCGTCTCTTGTGAGCAAGTGAAGTCATGGTATTCGACATCAAAAGACAACTCCAAAGACTCCTCAATTGAATGGGCTAGCTGAGAGAATGAATAGAACACTAGTTGAGCGAGTGAGATGTTTGCTTTCACAGTCACAATTGCCGAGATCATTTTGAGGTGAAGCACTAAACACAGTTGTGCATGTTTTGAATCTCACGCCATGTGTTCCTTTGAATTTTGAAGTCCCGAACAGAATTTGGTCAGATAAGGAGATATCTTATAATCACCTACGTGTCTTTGGGTGTAAATATTTCGTACATGTTCCTAAAGATGAGAGATCGAAGCTTGATGCAAAGACAAGACCATGTGTGTTCCTTGGCTATAGCCAAGATGAGTTTGGTTATAAACTTTATGATCCAGTACATAAGAAGTCGAGATGTTGTATTTGTTGAAGACCAAACTATAGAAGATATTGAGAAGACAGATAAAACAGAGTTTCAGCATAGTGATGATTTGATTGACTTGGATTCAGTTCCTTTGACACAACCTTCTACGCAAACTGAGAATGAGGTTCAGAATGATCAGTTTGATGGTACAGTAGAGAGTCCATAACAGGTTGAGGTAGATGATGATGTTCATGAACAGCCGGCAGAAACAGAAGTTCCTGTAGAAGTTCCTACAAAGATTTCACTTAGAAGATCTACCAGAAATCGGCGTTCTTCCACACGTTATCTAGTTGATGAGTATGTGTTATTGACTGATGAGGGAGAACCTGAGAGTTATGAGAAGGCCATGGAAGATGAACACAAAAGATAGTGGATTGATGCTATGAAAGATGAAATGAAATCATTGCATGAAAACTACACTTTTGACCTTGTCAAATTGCCTAAAGGAAAGACCGCACTGAAAAATAAGTGGGTTTATCGAGTGAAACAAGAAGAACACACCTCACGGCCGCGTTACAAAGAGAGACTAGTTGTCAAAGGGTTCAGCCAAAAGAAATGTGTTGACTTCGATGAAATTTTTGCTCTTGTTGTGAAGATGTCTTCTATACGTGTAGCTATGGGTTTGGCAGCGAGTCTTGACTTGGAGGTTGAGCAGATGGACATCAAGACTGTATTTTTGCATGGTGATTTAGATAAAAAGATTTATTGGAACAGCCAGAGGGATTTGAGGAGAAAGGCAAGGAGAATCTTGTGTGCAAGTTGAATAAAAGTCTTTATGGGTTGAAACAGGCACCGAGGTAGTGGTACAAGAAATTTGAGTCAGTTATGGGGGAGCAAGGCTTCAAGAAGACTACTTTTGATCATTGCGTATTTGTGCAGAAGTTTTCTGATAATGACTTTATTATACTATTGCTTTATATTGATGACATTTTGATTGTTGGCAGAAATATTTCAAGAATTGACACGTTGAAGAAACATTTGAGCAAATCCTTTGCCATGAAGGATTTGGGGCCAGCCAAGAAGATTCTTGGAATCCGTATAGCACGAGACAAAGCATCCAAAAAATTGTATATATCTCAGGAGCATTACATAGAGAAGCTGCTTGAAAGATTCAATATGAGCAAGGCTAAAGTAGTAAGTTCTCCTCTATCCAATAATTTAAACTGAGTAGCAAGCAGAGTTCTTCTATAGATAAAGAGAAGGAAGAGATGAGCAAAGTTCCGTATGCTTCAGCAGTTGGGAGTTTGATGTACGCCATGGTATGTTCTAGACCGGATATTGCCTATGTTGTTAGTGTTGTTACTCAGTTTACGTCCAATCTAGGAAAACAACATTGGGAGGCAGTAAAATGGATCATGAGATATTTGCGGGGTACTTCCAGTTTGAAGCTCACCTTTGGAAGTGGAAAGCCAGTGCTTGCCGGTTACACTGATTCAGATATGGTAGGAGATTTAGATAATCGAAAGTCTACTTCCGGATATTCGATGACATTTGCAGGTGGTGTAGTGTCATGGCAGTCAAGACTACAGAAGTGTGTTGCACTTTCTACTACTAAGGCAAAATATATTGCAGCAGCAGAGGCGTGCAAGGAGATGTTGTGGATGAAGCGATTTATACAGGAGCTCGGCTTCAAGCAACAACAGTATGTGATATTCAGCGATAACCAAAGTGCTATTCATCTGGGTAAGAATTCAACATTTCATTCGAGAACGAAACATATTGATGTAAGGTATCACTGGATGAGAGATGCTTCCAATGATGGATTGTTTGAACTTGAGAAGATACATATTGATCGTAATGGATCTGATATGTTCACAAAGAATCTACCAAGAGAAAAACTTGAGTTTTGTAAGCCCAACAATTGTAGGCCGAAATGGGTCATTATGTTTAGGGTTTTTTATATATATATATATTATTATTATTATTATTATTATTAAGGTACAGCCGCCTACCACAATTGAGGGGAGAAAGGGAAAAGTCTCTGCATGCAAATTGAGGAGAGAAAACAGAAAAGAAAAAGGGAAAAGAAATTCATTTCGTATAGTAACGTTTTTGCACGATCGGAGGTCGATCCGTGGTCCGATCGAGGTGAAATTTTGACAACATGTTTGTAACACGAGAGTCTTCAATCTGGACGGTGGAGATTTCTTTTGGAGCTGCCTACATTCAGATACAGTGGGTAATTTGTGCCACTTTCTAAGTGAGATCTTTCTAATTTTCTTCCCCGATTTATTCCCTTTGTTTGCCAAGATTTATTGTCTCGAGATATTATTATTGTATGCCTCTAGTTGTTACTAGGGAGAACTTGGTCTATAAATTTAACTGTTTATCCCAACACCATCCACTACAATTACTTATGGGAATCTCTAAATTGGCAACAAATCAGAGCATGTCGATGCTGAGTTGCACAAAGTCAAACTAAGATCATGTTGTTGGCTACTATCAAGATCTGAAGTGTCCATAAGTAGAACTCTTTTTTGAAAACAAACTTGGAACTGAACTAAGGCAAGTTTCCTTACCTGTTGTTCTCTTATTTAATTTTCTTGTCATACATTCTCTTTCCACACTTGTTTTTACCACTTTTATTTTTCTCCTCTCTTTTACTTTTCTCATAATTTTTTTCTTCCTTTTTTCTTTTGCCACTCTTTTTTTTTTCTTATTGCATTCTTTTTTTTTCCTACTTTTTGTTTTTCACACTTTTTCTTACCTCTCGAATTTTTCTGCTCACTGTACATTATTATGCTTGCTTTAGCTACTCCATCAAATTTGAGGGTAACAGTGTCCTGACTGGCTAAAAGTGTGATATTTTGAAAGCGCACAAAATTTTGAACACTAAGGGACAAGGATTCTCTGAAAATATTAAAAAGTTTCAGTCTAGTCTAGAGTGGTAGAAAACGATCTTATCTGAAAAATAACATGTCAGATGGTTCATGGCTTGATCATGCTAGTAAAAATTATAGCTAATACATATCCTTAGGTTTCATCGTTGACATGAGATACAAACACAACGCATTACAAAAAGATTGACAAATTCCAAATTTCACATGTTTGAGATTGAAAAGACTTTTGTTGCAATCAAAGAAAACTAAAATAAAATCTAATTGCAGATTTTTATATTTTTCATGCATGTCAATGCCATTTTCAATCCATGTTCATAGATTTGCATAAAATTATATCATGCTTAAAAAAAAAATTGACTTTCTTAACCTAGAAAAGAAAATATAAGAAAATGAAATTCTAAAACCTAAAAAGGAAAACATGTAAATAACTGCAGGGAACAAAAGAAAAGTTTAGAGCGAAGATAAGGATCATAAAACTCCCCTATGGTTCATTTTTTACTTTGTAAGCACTTGAAATGTCGAGCGCTTGTAGCTTCAACCTTGTTCTTGCAACATTATTCAAACTAAATAATTAAATTTAAAGAAGAATAAAATAAACTAAATACACAATGCATAAATAAAGAAAGGAAAATAAAAACAAATACAAAATACGTCCTTCTTCTAGTTCTCAAAACCAAGTCGTGGGTCGCTTATTCGTTGAAATCCCTTCTCTATCACAGTGGTTCAACTCTCAAAGGCTTAATTGCTCCACTCATTTCATCCTTCAAAGTGATTTTTGTTTTGATGCTTCTTTTTCTGCTTTTTCCAATTGTGTCTCACTTCATTTAACAATGCTCTAGTAAAGAGGAATTGCGCTTAGTTAAAGGTGATGTGCTCAAAATAAAACATGAATGGATTTAAAGGAGACTCTATTGTACTTTGTTCGAGAGGAGGATTGTTGGAAATGAGACCAAAGTCCCACATTAACTAGATAAGAGGAGATTCATGGGTATATAAATGAGGAACAATATATCCATTCGTATGAAGCCTTTTGAGTGTTACCAAAAGCAAAGTCATGAGGACTTAAGCCCAAAATGGACAATATCATATCTGTTGGGTTTTCTGCCCTTAGCTACAGTATATATTTAATATACAATGTATATATTTGATATACATTATATATTCGATATACAAGTAGATAATGTTTCAGTACTGACCTAAATGGTCTATAGTCCATGGATAAGGTCGGGTACCTTATCCTGGTAACACTATGGATACGACTCACTTTGTAATAGTTGCAAATGACTCTATCTAGGTCATTCATGTGGAGACATGCGAGTGGGGGTATCGTATACAATGAGTTTATATAAGACCGAACCGTGAAATAATTAATCTTTAGTTATAACACTGTAAACTAAGTAGATTAAAATTTCATAGGATGACCAGGTAATTCAATCTTAATCCTGAGCGAGTGATGAACTTGTGCCTAAAAGGGATCGTCCTTTGATTTGTATGGGTGAGAGTGGCACGGGTTGCCGACTCAATAATCCTACCATTTTGGGGACGAAACCGAGTGGGGAGCTGAGAACGTGACTACGTAAAATGGAATTCACTCATTCCCGACTTTAGGGTAAGTAGATGAGTGTTCCCTTAAATGCTGACTCCGGGACTTGAACAAGTGGTCTCACCCTCTCATTGGCCCGAGAGGGACTTCTGTTTGAGCGCAAAGCCCGCCAAGCGAGCGGCAATAGTCGGACCATAAACAGGTTGTTCATTAGAGGAGAAGTGATATTTAAGGTGCAAGATGTAACTCATGGGTAAAACGGTAATTTGGCCCAGCTGATATTACGAACACTTGTGAATGATTGACTTGTCGTTAATGGTCAATTTCCATGAACACGAAATATTCTGCAATGAGAAGAGTGCAGCTACAGATCTTTAGTGGAATGATCTACAGTTAAGGAATGTAGGTTAATTTGGTTAATGAGTTTAATCAATTAACCTCGTATCATTAAAGCTTCTGATCTGTAGGTCCATTATGTCCATTTGCTAGCTCACAACGGGTAAAATGAGGATCAAGATTTTGAAAGAATTTGTTCAAAATAGGAAATGTATATAATGTATATTGATATATTATATAAATATATATATATTAATTTTGATAAAGACTCGAAGTTAATACTATATATATATTATGAGTGAAATATTTGAATAAGGTTCAAATGATAATTAATGTGAATTGGATTCATATTAAAACTATACATATAAGAGAGATGCATTTGAATATGATTCGAATATATGGTTTAATTAAAGGTTAAATAATTAATTAATTAATTATTAATTTGATTAATAAATATTTAATAAATTAATTATATTAATTAATAACTCCCTTGTATTTTAACAGGTGAGTGGGGAGTTGTGATGTGGGGTTCGTCACTTGTCGATTAAATACAGAAGCTTGTTCTGCAGTTTGGCTGTTAGTTATTCTCCCTGCTATTGTAGTTTTACCGAGAAAGCTCTCTCACAAAAAAAAAAAAAAAATCTCTCTCATTCTCTACAACAGTTCCCACAAACTGATTTCTCAACCTAGAAACATAGCAAGGAAGACATAGTGGTGAGATAGCATTTACAAAGAATAAGTTCTTCAAAGGTAAATCGCATTGTCCCCCTGTTTTTTTCTATGTTCTGTCATTTTAATTTCAAAAGGGAAAATCGAACCCAACGATAAATCGCTTCCGCTGAGGATTCAATCCCATCAATATCAACAAAGAAATGTGCACACGATGAGTTGTCCCAAACAAGTGGTATCAGAATTATGTCTCTAACATATATTACAATCACATAGGTTATTGAAACAACTATTAAGAGGTAAATTCTAAATAACTGTTACGACTTTTATCTTTCATTCAAATTTTCGTCAAATTCACCAACTAAGTTAAATAAAAAAAACCAAAAAAAAACAACTTGCTAATTTCGTCCAAAGTCAAAACTTGCACAAAATTAAGCTACCTAAATATTCAAAATCAATCATTGAATAAGTCTATACATCTAAAAAAACAAACTTATGAACTTCAACCAAAATTAAACTTTAATTTTATTTTCTCAAAATATGAGACTATTTTTTAATGGTTCTTTAAATGGTAGTCTATCGAAAGATAAAAATTACAATACTTTCTTTAAATTTATAAGTAATTCTTTCCGAAAAAAAAAAAGAATCGCTTTCATTTTCATTCCCCACTGCCATGGACAACGAAATAAAGAGACAAGGGAGAATCTCTGTCTCCAAATCGTGGGTCCCACTAAGGCCACCACTACACTAAATTTCAACCAGCTTTTATCAATAAATAAACTAAAATTATTGAAACCAAACCTACTCTGGTTTACCTACCACAGACCTAAAAGAGAGTGGGGTCTAACTCTACAGTTTCAGGGCCAATTTGGTCCTTTCACAACCATATCTGAAAATTTCCAAAACTAAAGGTTAAAAAACATTTTTCTCTCTTTATTTTTATTCCAGCAAAGTACTAAATTCTTTTTAGAAGTATTTAGTTACTTTAATATGTAATAATTTAATTTTTGTATTTCCATATTGGTAACAATTTAATTCATAAACTTTAGTATCTAACGATTTAATTAGGGAGGTTCATTTTTCCCATAGCCTCGTCCTCACAGGGACCCGCCTAAATGGGGCGGAGAATCCCCGTTTAAATTCCCCACCGGGTGGGGATGGGGTAAAATTTTCCCCACCACCTAAATGGGGATGGGGACGGGAAATACATTCCCCGTCCCCATTCCCCGCCCTGCATCATTTCTTTTTAATATTTATATATATACATATACACACTAAAATAATTATATTGTCCTCTTTAAATATATGTGTATCCAAAAAATTATGTATTGTTCTCTACTCACCCACCTAATATGTGTATTTGAGAGAATTAGACCTTATAAATTAAGCAACTAAATAAAAAAAATTTAAGAAAAAATATATATTGACAAATAATTTAAAACATAAAAAAAGAAATTGGGGAAAAATTCCCTACGGAGAATCCGATCCCCACGAAATCTCCGCGGGGAATCCCCACCCCAAACCCCGCAAAATTTTGTGGGGAATTTCGTGGGATGCGAAATTAAATGGGAGGCGGGATGGGGACGGAGTAGCCTTCCTCGTCCCTGTCCCGCCCAATGAACATCCCTAGGTTTAATTTTGGAAGTTTTAAGTTTGTAACAATTTGAAATATATCGTGAAAAATATTTAATAGGGTTTCGTGTATATATGTAGAACGATAAATGGACAGATACTAAATGTATTTATAAAGGAGGGAATTACAAAAATAATAGGAAAGAAATATGTTTTTTAATATATAGCATTATGTTTAAAATTTTACAAAAATGTCATAAATTACAAAGTTATATAATTACATCAGACCAACGAAAAACCACTTTTGTGACATTTTTAGGGAAGAAAAAGTAATGATATTTTTATAATTATTTTATGTCATTTGATATAATCCCCTTATCTATAAATTATTACCTAATATAATCAACTGTTATTTTTTCTTTTTTTGAAAACTTTTATGATGGCTAAATTATTACAAAAATTTTAAATTACAGTGAAAATTTTATTATATATTAACATTTAAAGATTAACTTGTTACTAGAAGTATAGGGAAATATTTTTTAAAAGAAAAAAAGACAAAAGTAAGGCATGTGGGACTATCCAAAAAGATGAGACATGGTCAACGTCAGATCATCGTAACTTTGTAATGTTGCGGAATAAATCTGAACCTCAGATCGGGGAACGCGCCTTCTCCCCACTGTTATGTCTCAACTCTGATTACGACTCTTTTTTATTCTTTTTAGGCAAAAATATCTCTAAGTTTCTTTTAACATCATTTACTTAATATTCTAATTACGTCTAGCTATTTCAACGTCAATATAATTTAAGTCCTCAATTTATTATTTCTTTTTGGATAGAATATTTTTTTAAAAAATATAAGTGATTTAATTAAGAGGTTAATTGTCGGGACCACCAAAAAACTCAGCTAAAACGAGTCCATAGAATGGGAATAGCAAGCTCAAAACAGACCCCTCAAGCTACCCACATCGATGCACGCTGCGTTGTGCAGCCCTGATCCGTGCAGCCTTACGTGAGTTTTGTGCGACCGATGGGGCTGCGTGCCGCGCGACGCATAAGGGCATAGACAATAGCTCATTCCTTATTGCATAATGGTCACGCCATAGCGCGGGTTATAAGTACGCATGGCCTCTTCACACCTTATTGTGAAACCTATGGTCACATCATAGTGCGGGTTATAAGTGCTCATAAGCCACCTTACAACTTATTGCGTGGCTTATGATTAGACCTAGAATAGATAGGAAACCAAAATTCAATAGGATCTCTTCTCCTTTCAAATTCATTAGATGAGAGAAATTTGAATTCTGTAAATATTGGGATCCTCTTCCTTGACGTTGGCATGTGACTAATCAGAGGACGTGTGACCTATGCTGGTCAAGTCAACCAACCAACTGAAGATGGTTTTGTAGCTCAACTAAATCGAGCGGAGCAACTGGCGGGTTGACGTCCGCAAGGCTGTGGCCGAGCCAACCAGGTCGATTGCAAGGTTGTGGCTGTGGTCTCGCAAGGTTGAAGCTGAGCCGACCAGCCGGTCTACTGATTGGCCTCGGTCTATGGTTCTTGTGTAGATTATTTTTCTTCGGTCTCATCTTTTGGAGCTCTCGAGTGCCTACTTGATATCTGAGTTTGGCATGAAGAGGATGAGCATACAAATGAGTTTGTTAGATTTTAGTCTTGTTTTACTTTACCCCAATTGTGTCAGTTAAAAAAAGTTGTAAATTGGGATGAGAATTATCTTGAGCAAAAAGAGATGTTAGATATCCATAAATAATTAAATTTATCCGACCCAACTTAAGATTTTGGGTTGAGCGGCAATTTATTCCTCGTTAACAAGAGATTCAAATTCACAAAAACTAATTATGAAAATATAGTTCACTTGCATTTTACGTAATAAGGTTAGTTTATTAATAATGAGAAAATAATAATTACGTACAATTAATAATGAGAAAAGAATAATTACATACAATTGATATCAAAATATTAGGGTATGTTTAATAATCAGAAAACATGAATTTGAAAACGAGGGATTCAGTGAGAATCAAAGTTGTATTATTTGTTTTCAGATATGTGTTTGGTAGCAGATTTTGTAATTGAATCTCAATTTCAAAAATTGGTCAATAGTAGTATATTTGTAAACTAGAAGTAGTTATAAACTAAATATTTAGTTTAGTCTAAAGTTCTATTAATTAATGTATTAACACTTTTTTTATAAATTTTGTATAATTATTATTTTACAACGTTATATAATTTAGAATACATTGTATTTTACATGTTTTAATTTTAACCAACATAAAATGAGTTTATAATATGAAGTAATATATTTATCAAAGATTTTATCTTTTTTAATGTAATTTCTACATCTTAAAAAATTCAAATTCTGAATCTGAAAACACTGAAAACATAAAAGGTCATTTTCATAATTTCTACCGTTTCCGTTTGGATCACATAATCCGAAATAGTTTTCAAAAATGAATTTCTCAAATCCTACTAAACGCAATCTAAAAACAAAAAACAGAATCCGATTTTCCAACCAAATAGCTCCTTACTTATTCTTACAAAATATATTTTGAACGTTTTAGTGAGATATTAACTCTGAGTGGTTTTAACTGTTTAATAAATTAATTAATTAGTGGAAAGATCTAATTAAATTACTAAAAATAATAACAGAATTAGTTATTTTAGTTTATAATTTAAATAAAAGATAGTAATTTATTTCTCATTCTTTTAATATAATATAAGTAAAGGGAAAGAAAAACCATAGATTTATATATGTAATGAAATAGGGTAGGTCCTAAGTTCCTGATAATAGGCCCAACACTTGGAGCAAAGTAGTTTTCAACTTATTCAATGATGAACCATTTTATTTAATAATTACAGAGCGAATGATCAAACTATCGATCTTTAAGATAGTAATATGTATCTTATCTTATTTATTAAAACATATTGAAATTGACATAATGAACCAAACTAATCTATCTTAAAATACGATCGTTAAAGATTTCATACACGATTCAAATACAACATCATCTAAAGAGACCAAAACATGGAAACATATGTACCAGGATCAAGGGTTAAAATCTATCCCAAGAACATGTGCAATCTTTTGAAAATCCCTGAGAATCCTAAAAGCCACTTCATCATCTTAATGTGGGGAGTACAATATTTTGTCCCTTTCTTGATTTATTCTTGTCACCTCTACAAGTGACCATTATTCATGAGGGACAATTATTCATGAGATCCCTTATAAACATGCTACTAAAATGTGCTACTAAAATATGTGGTAACATGAATAAACAAATATCTTCCATAATGATAAGATGGTTGACATATCTATAGACCTTAGATGTCAGTTGGCATTGTGTGAACGATGATAGAAAACCATTATAATGACAATTTTGAAAAATTGTATACAGAAATTTTTTTAAATTTTAGAGAGTTGGGCAATGACGAGTAATAACCATCACCAAAAGACATAGATACAATGACAATTAATATGCATCATCGTTTGGTTAAAAGAATTTTGATTATTGCATTATTTTGTTTGTTTGATACCATGTATTTTAATATGGTATATATAAGATTTTATTAATACTTTTTTTCAGTAAGACTGTCATCATAGTACCTAACTATCGTTGTAATTTTGGCATGTTAATTTCTATATAAGATGACAGTTAAATCGTTATTGTTTGAACAAAGAATGTTGATATTATTGATAAAGGTCGTCATCGTAGTGTGTTCACACCGTTATAGATGGTTGTTACCACCCAATATTGTTCTAACTACCACCGTAGATTATAATGACGGTCGCTTAGATTGTGGTTTACAATTATTACTATTCAATGTTAATTTTAGGAAATGAGAGAAAAAGTAAGAAAATAACAAATAAAATTCCATTCAATTGAATGACATTTATATAGAAACTTTATTTTTTTAGTACAACATTTGGGGCGGAGGATCGAACTTACAATTTCTTTCGTTGGAAATATATGCGAATTACTGCTGAGTTATACTCGTTTTGGTCATTCATATAGAAACTTAATAATTTATTTATACTATTATAATTGAAAAATAAAATCTAACAAATAATATAATCTAAACTATATGCTAATCTAAATAACATAATCTAATAATAGTTCAAACAAAATCTAATTCAATACCAAAACTAATACCAATGCCAAAACCAATGTCAAAGGCAACGTTAATGCCAATTGTACACTAATTGATTGAAGAGAATCATCCTTACGAATCATGATGACAATTGACTCACAAATCGAACGAAATCAAACAAAATTCAAATTAAGATCAACCCAATCAAATTCGAACTCAGATCATGACTCCACCAAAATGGCCGACCCTCCTAAATTCAAACTTCAAGTCAGTTGAGCGCAAACCAACGCCACGCTTTCTATGTGCAAATCAACGCAATCCAACTACAAATTAGACGCTTCACACAAACCAATACTTACAAACGAACTTAAACCAATACCACCTGTTGGTGGTCAAAATCAGAATAACATGTGTAAGCACCCATTCAGCTTGGAGACATCAGAAGGTAGAAAACGGACCCTCCGTCCCCGCCGACCTGATCTATGCCGAGAAGAGATGGACAAACCATATCAACTGACTTGAGAAATCCGACCACAGGTCCGACCATCGACCTAGGGGCCCAGCAGTCATAACCATCGGTCGGAAAGGCTCCAATGGCTTTGTCTCCCCCACCTACCTATAAAAGGGACACTCTACCTCACGATTCAGGTACGCAATTCTTCCGAGAACGACTTGACATAGTTTTAGCTCACACTAACTTGGGCGTCGGAGTATTTATTCCTTGTGCAGACCGTTTCATCGAGATTGCACCTTGGAGTTCATCCTCGTTAGCTCATGAACTGACCTGTGAATTCGGTAGAAAATAGCATCAACACCACCCATGCAAACCATCAACACAGTGCAAACAAATACCACAAAATCAAGTGCACCACGAAATTCAATCAAATCCACCAATTAAATCCAATCCTCGAAGAAGAATACTATAAACAATATTTTTCTTCTTCATCATCTTCCGTAGTGTCCTCCATACTTGATTACTACCTCTGACTTGATCGGTGTGATACCATGTTAATTTTAGAGGATGAAAAAAATAAAGAAAAAATAAAAAGGATTTCATTTAATCGAAATTCCATTCAAATACAAATCTAATAACCTATTTACACTAATATAATCACAAATCATAATTGAAATAGGAAATCGCTCAAAGAATATAATGTAAACTATATTCTAATTCAAAATAACATAATATGATAATATTCAAATAACGTTATCGAATAATATAATCTAATATTTAGAAACTGCTAAAGTAGAATACAATGACCACAAAAACAACTGTTGCTTCACGTCATCGTAAATATACAATGATAATTTAGAACTAATATTGAAAGACGATTTTGTCGTAGTAGATCAATTTGGTTCATTCAAAGATTTATTATATTACAACCAAGGATGTGTACCTATATACATCACAAGACTGAACTCACTCAACTAAAGACCCAAGTTCACTTACCAACTCGCTTAAGGATAATAATTTCTAAGAGATCCATGATTATGGATTGGTGTTCAATATTTGAAATTAACATAACAACTATTAACTCTCAATTCAACATAACATAGAAAGAGGGACAAGTGAGCTAGCTGTACATGGGATTGTTTAGACATAAGAGAGGTTGTCACACAAGTTCATAGGCTAAAAAACCACGACCATAAAACTAATAGTTGTTGATCAGAAGGAGGATTTAGAAGAAGAAACAAATGAAGAACCACTCCTTTAAAAGTAATTTCGACATGATCTTTGTGTTAAATCGTATGTACGTTGGTTGGTCCCAAGGTTAACACAAGATCATAATTCGAACGTGTACTCGTTAGAGCAGATTGAAATAGAAGAACTTGCTTAGAAGAAGAAGATTGAAGGAGGAAGAAGAAGTATTCTGTGTATATTTTTTCAAATTCCATATTTGGATCTGGTTTTTGAAGAAGAAAAGGAAACTGAAGAAGGAACTAAGTTTAAGAATTAATGGAATTAATTAAAAAAAATATTTAACATTATTAATTTCATTAATTAAGAATATTTTCATTTTCCGGATTTTCAAAAAGAATAAAATAAAATTTTAGTAAAAACCTATTTTTTATTTTGCGTGCAAGTGCGAGTTACTTGAATCCATCCGACCAGATGAACAGGCAATGCACGTGTGGAGAAATGTCTTGGACTTACCCCAAAATAAACATAGATTAAAAGGCTTTCCAATATAAACTCTCCCCCAATTCAGAAACTACCTAAGTGGGACAAGTAAAATAATTTTTTTGCTTTGTCATTCCCAACCATAGTAAATTTATGACACTTTTGAAAAAAACAGATGCTTTTAAGTGAAGTATTTCTTCTAAAAATACTTTTGGAAGAAATATCAATTAATTGTCTCAACCCTATTTGTTAAAAAAAAAAGAGATGAATATAATGTGGCAACGTATATTATTGGAGAGTACAATAAGACCTACCACATTTATAGTTAAGGAAAGATTGTCTCACGTGACCTCTCTCCAATACTTCGAAAATGCGTAGTGGTCGACCCTCTAAAGCTCAAATAGCTCAATTAAACCACTGATGGGGCGTAAAAAGGCCATACGCTGAGGAGTCCACTGCAACCGTCATGTAACCAATTTTTGGAACGACAATATGGGACTGCACTAGCATAGTCCTATAAATAGGGACTCATTTCCATACGCATGTATGCTTATGTGATTCGTCATTGTGACGCTCGAGTAGAGAGGAGAGCTACGGTACATGGATGAACCGGTACCACATCTGAATGAGATGGATCCTAAGATCATGGAAGCATGGTTAATAAAGGCTTAAAAAAATTGGTAGTACCTATACCAACAAGGTGCACCTTCCTTTTCGGTGGTTTAATCATAACAACTCTAAAGTTATCTTGGATTGGATGACCTTCTAAGGGATTTTCTTATCAAACATGTGAGTGAGGACAAAGCATACTGAATGACTTGTGTTGGTTTGTAGGGATAGTGTTTGCTCCGATGGGAAAAAAATTCCCTTATTTCTATCGTAGAAATAAGCAGAAAAATAACTGAGAAATTTAAAGAAAGCAACAAAATAAAGAAACACGAGAATTAACATGGAAAACTCCAAATCGGAGAAAAAACCACGACTCACAAGGAAAAATCCAATATGTGAAAAATTATTACAATCACACAGATTTCTCTCATCGACTCCAATTACACAAAACACTCTCTCAAAACAAATACCGACCATGAACTCCTTTTATAGTAGTCGGAACACACCCCCTCCTTGTACCTTTTTGATGCGGGAAAACTTCTAGCATTTGACCTCTATTCTTCGACTTTTCCAATATGGGACAACTTTCATTCCAATATTTTACCAAAACCCAACAAATTCCACCTTTTAGTGGAAGGAGGATAGCGAAGAGATGAGCACTTTTCAAGCAGCTTTCCTTAACGAAGTCATCTATGCCAAGTTTGGTCTTTCCCCAATCCTGTATGGAAGGAATTCCCCCCGGGGTTCGACGATTGGGTTAACCTTTCTCCCCAAAGGGGTCAGTTTGTCCACGTCACTAAGCAGGATCCCTTTAGTTTGATTCCAACTCCACAAGTTCTTTTGCTTTGGCGTCTAGCCTCTCCGATTAGAAGGTTTACTAACAGGCGAGGAGTAAGGTGTCTAACAAGTATTGAAGAATTCACAACTTCTACTATACTCATTATCTTCACCGACAATCATAATTTTCAATTCATAGAACTATAGCCTACTCCACCATAAAAGTAGATCACTTGGAATGTTACCTTCCAAGATTTTTCTTCCTCGTCACATGTCGATAAATCATGCTGAAATTTACGGTGCAACTTCCACCTACTTGGCTCACTTGGAAGTTCTTCAGCTATATCGACATAATTTCCACCACACACACCCTACATAATCGCCAAATCAATGCTCGTGTGTAAACCTGTGGAACTGCCAACATCACATCTTCTATCATGGTAAAACGGACATACCATGAGGATGATTTCTATCTCTCTTCAAAGGAAGAGATCATTCTCTCCCCTGATGAGAGAAACACTGTCAGCATCCGACCCAGAGCCCTTTGACGAATTGACTCTGTTAGGACAATCTTTCTTCATATGCCTAGACTGTTCGCATCCCCAACAACAAGCTTTCTTTTGTTCGGAGTCTTTCTTCTTCTTCCAATTGCTAGCTACCAGTGCTGAATCTTCATGTGAAGTACGACCTTCACTCTTCAGACTTCTTTCCTCTAACAATAGTTTATTAGTAGTCTCGACAAAATTCAAAGTATCATTCCCATATATCAAGATCGACTTCATGTGTTCATAAGAAAGTGGTAGTGACAAGTTGAGTATGAGTGTCTTATTTTCGTCATCTATCTTCACTTCGATCTTTCCTGCAGCTCAAAGATGATGCTATTGAGATTACTCAGATGATTTGAAATTTTCGTACCTTCTTCCATTCGCAACGTGTGAAACTGCTCCTTCAGGTACAGTCGATTTGAGATGTCCTTTGCCTAATACAACGCTTCGAGCTTCTCCCAAAGTTCTTTGGCTATTGAAATTCCATGTACATTTGCAAGATTATTTTTAATCAAACCTGTTCGTATCGCGCTTGCAGCCCTCAAATTCATTTCCTTCCAATCTTCATCACTCATGTTGGACTTCTTAGAACCTCTGCTGGACTCCACTGAACCACAATCACCGCTTAGCTTTTCAGAAACATCATGGCCTAGTCTTCCCTTCAATGCCTTGTGTAACCCAGATTGTATCAGCACATCCTTGACTTGCACTTGCCACAAACAAAAATTGATCCTTCAATCAAATTTCTCCACGTTAATCTTCACTAGACTCATAAAGAATGACATATATGCTTCACACTCCTGGCGAATTTGCAAATAGTGAACAACCCATACTATTCACAGAACCGAAGCTAACTACAAACCTAAAGCTCTGATACCACTTGATGGGAAAAAATCCCCTACTTTTTATCGCAAGAATAAACAGAAAATTTAAAGAAAGCAATAAAATAAAGAAACACAAGAATTAATGTGGAAAACTCCAAATCCGATAAAAAACCACGGGCCACAAGGAAAAATCCACTATGTGAAAAATTATCACAATTACATAGATTTCTCTCCCCGACCTTAATTACACAAAACACTCTGTCAAAGCAAATACCGCTCAGTTAACTAGAGCTGGTACACTAGGCTTAAAGTTTTTCAATTGGGATGATTAAAACCCAAGGTCATAGACTCCTTTTATAGTAGTTGGAACACACCCCCCTCTTGTACCTTTCCGATGTGGGACAACTTCTAGCACTTGGATCTCCATCCTTCTACTTTTCCAATCTGGGACAACTTCCATTCCAATATTTTGCCAAAACCCAACATGCTCTTCTAAGTGTAGCTCAGATAAAGACAGTGATGCAGTCAGGTCGCAGGGAAATGTTGGGGCAATTAATTGCCAAATCTTGGTCCGAATCCTAGCTAAGATTTGAGTGTTATACTCGTCCTGAGAGTATAGATCAGTTCTTACTAACTTGAGCGTCATAGTTTTTGTTTTATTTGTACAGGTCTTCCCTCACATAGGTTGCTTTGATAAGCTATGCTTAGTCCACCTCGCACCAGCTCTTAAGATAGCTCAGAATTTGTTATAAACATATATGTATATTAAGGTGTTGATGTAGCATATATGTATATTTACGTGTTTTCTTTAATTTAGTTTAGTCTGATATTAGACGTATTTAGTTCTTCTATTTTGTATGGTGTCTAGATAAGTTAGTAGACAAAGACCTAGGATATTACTGATCATTATGAATAAGAAACACATATTATTTCTTATTTTTTAAGTACAAATAAAATTAACATAAATTTTTAAGAATACTAGTAATCTAACATCCTATTATTCACTTAACCATATCACATGTGCGGAAACTGCAAAATTAATGCCTTGACAAAATTTCACATTGAAGTTGTCTACAAATTTTGGTCTTAAGAAAAAACCCTAATTTTTTTTATAGAATAACTTAAATATGAACGTTGTTCGAGGACGAATAACGACATACCACGTGTCATGAGAAATATTGTGCGATATTCAAACTAATGTACTTCGAAAAACTAACACCGACTTTTAAACTAGTCTTACGGACCAGCTTATCAAAGGCCAAAAGGATCGAGTGGTTGGACCAAAGGAAATCGCCTTACTCTCACTCGCCACTACTTCGAGTTATGTGCTGTACTCTACGGAACATGCGCCGTGGCCAATGACAACCTTAACTACTTATCTGAGGTAAATTTTGTCTTCAGGTGCACACGAATCTGAGAGAAAGGTAGTTTGGACTTCTTCTAATTTAAATGTCTCATTTCTATTTGGTAGGTTTTGATTATCAAAAAAAATTAAATTATCCAATAGGCAGTCTTGTGCTAAAACAAACATTGTGTATAAATAAAAGTTTTAGGACCAAAATAAAAGACCTTGGCCCTTTTAATAGTTCAAATAAAAACAGGTCTTCACATCCAACCACCAACCACCAACTACCATATCAAAGAAATCATAATTATTGCCTTTTAAAATATGAAATTATTTGATAAATAAACTAGGTAAATCCTACCACGAAGGGGTGCAAAACTTTATGGACAGTCTTTTGTCATTCCTTATTTAAGACTTAATTTCACACCTCTTTCGACCTCTGCTTCTAATTTAATAAATATATGTAAGAATATTATTTTAACAAAATTTTAAATGAAAATTTAATTAAAAGTAAAAAATTGCCATACTTATTCCAAGTCAAGATCTATTTGAAATTGGGAAGGTTGGAGTAAAACTTTGATTAACAATAAAGTTTAGGGGGAAAAATTGGACTTTTCCCTCGCATTTGGACGGGAGTGAAAATGTGAGTCAATTTTTACGTTAAATCGTAAGTTTCATCCAATTGAATTTGATATCATATATAGATAATTGTTTTGTTGTAATTTTTACTTTCCATTAGATTTTGCTTCACCTACTCATTTCAACAAAAGTAAGCATAACAATTTCTCAAAATTGACTTAAATTTTAATAAAAGCCAAGCCTAAACAAATGAGTGCACAAAATTAAGTTGAAACTCTGTAAATTCTGTATTATGCTAAGATTTGTTGAAAAAATATTTTTTAAAATACAACATTCTTTCACATTAATATTTATCAAAGTATAAGATCCAATCAGATGAAATTAAAAAAAGTCGATAAAAATTAACTCCTTTTATCAAGTTCGGGTAAAAATTTGAACATTTTCCAAATAAATCCCGCACCCCATTATTGAACTAAAAAAAATCGAATATCAATTGAAACTTCCATAAGTCCCCTCACCAACGTGCCTCCCTCCCCCAAACAACATATATAATTTATAAATTTGCTTTGTTGTTATTAAATTCATTTTCTTGAAATAATTTTATTCAAATATTAAAAGAAAAAAAACTATTTCAATTATTTTTACTTTGGAAATGTTTTCTTGTTTCCTTTTGTTCATTCCATTTCCAAGTCGATTCCAAAGCAAAAAACTTTAAATTTATTAATTCTTTTAAAAACAATTTTTTAATATATCAATTTTGTTTGCATCTTTGACTCTGTACTTTTTTCTCTCTCTTTTGACAGACTCCGGACTGCGATTCTCCCTCTTTTCTCTCTCCTTGTCTCCTCCGTCCGGTGCTCCGTCGTCGGCGCGTTTTCCGTCGATTATTCCTCTTTTTCACCCCGTTTCTCCGGCGGCTTGCCGTCGAACTGCTCCGTTTTCCGGCTGAGCCTCTGTTTCTTGGCCGGAGAGTTGGAGTAGAGTTCCCGCGGTTGGCTTTACTTGGAACGGAGGCGGTGTGGTTTCGCTATTACAGGCGATTGATAGATCTGAGAAGCTTTGTAGGAGGGGAGAAATGTTGTTTTGCTTGTGAGAGGAGCTTTGGTGTGTGTTGTAATGGTTGATGTTCGTGTATGGATGAGGTAATCGGCGTAGATGACGACCGGAGCTCGGGCTACTTCTCTGCTAGGGTGGTGGCTGGTCGGTGAATCTCTCACATGGAATGGCAGATCTTGTTAGCTACGGGAATGCCAATCGTGACACTGAGCAGGTCTATATTTCTAATTTCTCTGTTTCTCTGTTTCGACATTAGTGTGGGAACATGGCGCAGTTTGTGGTTTAGCTTTAAATTCTTGTTCTCTTTTTGGAGCTGGCTGGTTTACTGTTCCGAGTTGAGAGGAATTTTACCTTCCAATTTGGTTTTGTAACGGATGTTGTTGTCTATTGATATTTTGAACTGTACTGCGTTATTAGTAGACCTCTCTTTTAAGCCAAAATTACTTTTCTAGTATAATGCGGATTATTCGAAAGCATTTCCTGCAAATATGTTTTTGTGGTTATTACACGATGGATTTGGATGCTCATGCTCTAACTAGAAATGTTTACGAGGCACATTACATTATCTTCCTCCTTTTCTGTCTTTTGAGTACCAGCAAAATGGGATGGAAAAAAAAAAATCCTAAGAATTTAAGATAGTCAGGAACATTTGAAGCATACCTGTTCATTTAGTGCTTTATTATTAATTGAGAAAGCATTGAAAGGAAAATATGTTACTGATGTTTATTGGTTTGTTTTGATGGCCTGATTCATGTCAAGATGAACTGATATAGCCAGGTGATAACTGATAGCTTCTTGTGGTATTAGAATCTCATGTTTGCTGCAATACCAATGAAATCTCATTCAAGTCGATGATTTCTGGGGAGAGAGCTTTGTAAAACTTAATTATTTTCTTGAGTACCATGGTATATTTTAGTTTATTTTTGTAATGGCCCACACATATAGTTTTACTAACCTATTCTACACTTACAATCTTTTGACTCTTTACTTTTATTCTCTTGATAATTTTGAAATATCTAATATCTTTTACAGGCACTAATTGCTTTGAAGAAGGGTTCTCAACTCCTCAAGTATGGTCGTAAAGGGAAACCGAAATTTTGTCCATTTAGACTTTCAAATGTAAGTTTGATTTAATTATTTTTATTTTTTGTAAATGTATTTTTTTTTTGGCATTTGTGGTCTGTATCCTTAGTATTCTACTACATTAATTTGATTGAAAAGTATAAAGGGAGCTAGGGTTAATCACGTTTTGGAATGTAATGAATAATGCTACTTGGGGTTTTCTTTCTTTCTTTCTTTCTTTTCCCATTTTTTTTTTATTTTTATTTTTTATTTTTATAACTGGGATTGAAGCTCTGCTCCCCTATACCCAGGGGCACCCGCGCCCGCCTCAAAGCTTAGACCCAGGAGACGTCAACGGTTTTTGGTATTAAGCTCAACAAAAGGTTTGAACTTGAGCCTGTAAGCCAGTATGACCAAGAGACTTCAAGTCCTTGCCAACCAAGTTGCTCCTTAGGGGCATGCTACTTAGGTTTTTTGTTACCTTTTATTTTTAGTGTGGGTTTATATTATTTGTGACTACAGATAACATTCTAGTTAGAAGTCTATTACTTGTGTGATTACAAATAATTTGAAATGTTAGAGTTTTGATACTTCTAATGAATGATAAAGGCATTTTTGAGTGCTACAAGTCAAATATAGGGTGAAAATTTGAAGGAACAACCTTTAAGGAGATTACTAATAATGCCTTGACTAGTTGAGCTTAAGTCAACCACTAACAACAGAGGCATCTAATAAGCTTTAATTAAATAATAGATACTAATGAAACTTATGGAAGCATAGTGATAAAGTTAAAAACATAGAGACTTAAAGGAATGGAATTTAATAACCTTTATTTTTCTACAATTTCATCTTCTCATCAAAAGGAAGTCTTCTTGTGTTAATGAATAGATTTATTATGGCATTTTTTCCCATCATGAATTCTAATGGATTTTTAATTCTAACAATTTTTAGCCAAAAAGATCATTTTTGACCTTTGTGCTTCTTGAGTAAGTCAATTTTAGTTCTAATATCAAAGTGAATCATGTATTTGGATAAATGATAAAATTAATACCATTCTTTACAAGTTAGAAATTTGCATAAAAACAAACCAGTAATCATAAAGATCTAATTAACAAAACATGCAAACCAACCAAAAACATGTTCAAACTCATACACTGGGGGGGTGGGGGGAACCAAATCGATCCACAAAATTAAGCGGTTAAAAGAAGGCCAAACTCAACATTAAAACAACCAGACTCAATGGTGGCACATGCCCAACACAATGACAAAAACTAACAGTTGTAACACCTACAAGAGTTGAATCAAGAGATGTTGAAGAATTAGCAGATGAGATAGAGGTTGGGCGTTGGAGTGCCGCCTAAAGCCAATTGGTTTTTCCTAAACGTGTTGTGGCACACAATAGTTTTTCGATCTCTAAGGATTTCCCACCTAGCTAGTTCTTAGACGATGACTTTGATACCACTTGTTAAGGACAATAGTACTCCCAAGTATCTCCAAGATGGTATGATATTGTTCATTTTAGGTATAACCCTCGTGGCTTTGCTTTGGGTCTCACCCAACAGGTCTCGTACCAATGAAAATAATTGTCATCACACATATACCATAGACCACCCCTTTTATAGCCAATGTGGGACTTTGTTGGCATTCCTTGCAACCCTAGCAGGAAATATCCTAGATAACTAGCTAAAGTTCCTAAATAATGAGCTAAAGTCCCTAAATGACTGGTCCCCATACCACAAGAATGCCTAAATTTAGCCATAAACCTCGTGAAATATCGACTCAGATTTGAAGAGTGTTAATTTTTCCCATTGTTCAAGTTAGGGTTTTAACACAATTAAAACTTTTAAATTAAATTTAGTTAACAAGTGTAAAGATAAAAAATGATTTTTTCCTAATTTTCAACCTTCCTAATTTATTTATAGTCACCTTATACTATTTTATTCACGTACCATTAACATGATTGTGCTTGGAAGTAAGCATAGAGATCAAAAGTAAGTTTTGTGTTTTATTCTGGCCGAGGTTGTCATAGATTATACGGAGGTAGATTCATATAGCAGATTGTAGTTTGCCATTCTTAAAAGATTGTTGGTTGGAAGAGTTTGTCATGTTCATGGAAGTTTCTTTTATAAAACAACCTTGAGATTTCATAAAAACCTCTTCCCTTGGATGTTGTTTGTCTGGGAAGAATTTGAAAGATGAAAGATCGAGTTAGAAGATTAGAAAGGATGAAAATGAGTAAGTAAGAGTAACTGGCAACTAAAAAAGGTGAATTGGTAGGTGCGAAAGGAGGACAATGACTAGGTGCCTGGAGGAAGGAAATGAAAGTGTAGGAACATTGGGTTTGCCTATGGCTGTGGATTTCCCAAGAAAACTATTGAATATGCACCTGGTAGGTTGAATTGTGAAGAAGGCAATTTTTTGAAAAGCGTAGTAGGCAAAAGAATTAAAAGTTGAGAAGCAAAAAAAAAAAAGAAAGTAGTAATGATAAAAATAATTAACTGGAAGCACAAATAACGTGCCTCATTGGAACGTCGAAGAGCTATTTCCTTCTTTTTCTTTCATTTTTCAATTGATAACAACCGAAGGTACATGCATAAAATGTTGGCGCCCACTTGGGCCTGATGTTGGTTTTAGTATGTCTTTTTGCACATGGTTGAATTTCTTATCCAATCTGCTTCTTTTTTCACCCTTTCTTATAGTTATTTTTTTCATTGTAAAAGGTTACTTTTTGTCCTCTCACTTGATGATGTATTGATTTTAAACACAATATTCGTTAATACTGGAGCTAATTTATGTAGAGATCAAGTGCTTGATGTCCAATTCTTATGCTCATACATGTTTGCTTTTCCATGACTTATCTGGCTTGTATAACACGGTTATGAATTTACAAATAATTTAAATTGCAGGATGAATCATTTTTAATTTGGATTTCAACTACTGGTGAAAAGAGTTTGAAGTTAGCTTCTGTATCGAGAATTATTCCTGGACAAAGAACTGTAAGATCTATGCAACTTTTAGTCTTTTTTTTTTTTTTTGCAATAATTGTCACCCTTTACATGATTTTTTCGATGATATTGGTCAAACTTAACATGTTTTGTACTTCAATTGTGTTAGGCTGTGTTCCAACGACATCTGCGACCTGAGAAGGATTATTTATCTTTTTCTTTAATATATAACAATGGGAAACGTTCTCTTGATCTGGTTGGTGATGAACAATAATCCTGTTGTTTGTAATTAAGAAGTCATTGCTTAAATATTTTTTTCCTTAGACGTTTAATAGTAACTGCAACATGTTTTGTATTTTCAGATTTGTAAGGATAAAGTTGAGGCTGAAATTTGGATAGCGGGTCTGAAAGCATTAATAGCTTCTGGGGAAGGTGGGCGTTCCAAAATTGATGGTTGGAATGATGGAGGCCTCTATCAAGATGTAATCTGCCTACTTGTAATTTCTTAATAGTTAAACATGCATGCTCTGAGTGTGCATTGATGTTATACAATTTGAGCGTTTTAGTTGGGAACAACTTGTGGAAACTATTATGATCAACTCTGATTACAACTCTAGTCCTGCAATGATGAAAGCCATCATTGTTCCTTTATGTATGGGACATCCATTGTCATTTAATAGTGTGTACAACGGTTGTTATGCCAGTGGGTTTGGGATGTTTTCCAAAATTTAGTGCATTTCTATCCGAGTACTAAAATTCGAATGAGCTGGGATGCTTTTCAGAATTTAGTGAATTTTTATCTGTGTACTAAAAATCCAATGAGCTTTTACATTCTATAGTTGTTTCTCTGATCATATATTCTTTAGGTGTCAATGTTCTTTTATGCTACGGAAATCCATGTCATCAAGCCATTGGGCATAAGATATTTTCTGAAATTTATTTCATTTGTACGACTGAATGCAATAATGAAGTTGCTGTTAGATTCATAATTTCAGATGCTCTAGTTTCTTTTAGATGTATGTTTATGTCATAAAAAGTCATTATAAAGCTCTCTTGTGTATTCCTTTATTGATGCTTTGAATTGATTTCAGGACAGCAGCGACATAACTTCAAGCAGCCCAAGTGACAGCTCCAATAGTGTCACCAGAGATATTAGCTCTCCGGAGGTCTGTGTTACTTTTAGTCCAAATAAATCTCCAACTAGTGTTAGGTCTGAGAACTCTTCAAGGTCACATGTACCATTAAACCAGACAAATATGCAAGCAAAAGGATCTAGTTCCGATGTTTTTCGAGTTAGCGTTTCGAGTGCTCCAAGCTCTTCCAGTCATGGCTCTACACCAGATGACTGTGATGCCCTAGGAGATATATACATATGGGGTGAAGTTATTAATGATAATTTTCTGAAGCCTGGGGCTGATAGAGCTAATAACGTAAGCTCAAGGACAGATGTACTACTTCCGAAGCCACTAGAGTCCAATATTGTTCTAGATGCACAACATATAGCCTGTGGAGTCCGGCATTCTGCCATAGTCACGAGGCAAGGGGAAGTTTTCACATGGGGTGAGGAATCTGGAGGAAGGCTTGGCCTTGGAATAGGGAAGGATGTAATTCAACCTCGCCTGGTTGAGGCCTTGGCCGCGACCACAATTGATCTTGTGGCATGCGGAGAGTTCCATACTTGTGCTGTTACAATGGATGGGGAACTTTATACATGGGGTGATGGTGTACATAATGCTGGGCTTCTAGGTAATGGAACTGATGTCAGCCATTGGATGCCAAAGAGAATCTCAGGCACTCTTGAGGGGCTTCAAGTTGCATCAGTAGCATGTGGCCCATGGCATACAGCATTGATCACAACTATGGGGCAACTATTCACATTTGGTGATGGTACTTTTGGGGTTTTGGGTCATGGCGACAAGAAAAGCATTTCATATCCAAGAGAAGTAGAGTCTTTATCAGGCTTGAGGACGATTTCTGTCGCATGTGGAGTGTGGCATACTGCTGCTGTGGTAGAAGTTATTATGACACAATCTAGTGCAAGTGTCTCATCAGGTAAATTGTTTACATGGGGTGATGGAGACAAGAATCGTTTAGGACAAGGAGACAAGGAACCTCGGCTTAAACCTACATGTGTCCCAGCATTAATTGACTATAATTTTCATAGAATTGCTTGTGGGCACAGCATCACTGTTGGAGTGACAACATCGGGACAAGTTTTCACAGTTGGAAGTTCAGTTTATGGTCAGCTTGGAAATCCCCATGCTGATGGAAAGCAACCATGTTTGGTGGAAGATAAGCTTTCAGGGGAGTCTGCTGAAGAGGTTGCTTGTGGTGCATATCACGTGATGGTACTTACCTCCAAAAATGAAGTTTATACGTGGGGAAAGGGCGGAAATGGGAGATTAGGCCATGGTGACGTTGAGGATCGGAAATCACCAACTTTGGTTGAAGCTCTGAAGGATAAACATGTCAAGGTCATTGCTTGTGGTTCTAACTACTCTGCAGCTATTTGTCTCCATAAATCATTGTCAGGTACAGAGCAGTCACAATGCTCAGCTTGTAGACAGGCATTTGGTTTCACAAGAAAGAGGCACAACTGTTACAACTGTGGACTTGTGCACTGCCACTCGTGCAGTTCCAAAAAAGCATTAAGAGCTGCACTGGCTCCTACTCCTAGGAAATCTTATCGTGTATGTGATTCTTGTTATGCCAAATTGAGCAAGTTGTCAGAATCTGGAATTAATTACCGAAAAAATGCTGTACCACGTCCATCAGGTGAGAACAAGGACAAGTTGGACAAGAGTGACACAAGACCTCCTAAAACAGGACTTTCCAATATGGAACTGATAAAACAACTAGATAGCAAAGCAGCCAAGCAAGGGAAGAGAACAGATACATTCTCTATTGCTCGCCCTACTCAAGCACAACCTCTTCTGCAGCTCAAAGATGGTTCAAATGCTGTTGATATTCGGCGACTAGCTCCCAAGCCAATTCCTCCTATGGCCAATGAAGTAAATTCCAGATCTGGGTCACCTTTGTCAAGGAGACCTAGTCCCCCAAGATCTGCTACACCTGTTCCTACAGCATCGGGACTTTCCTTCTCCAAAGGAATAGCTGACAGCTTGAAGAAAACAAATGAACTTTTAAATCAGGAGGTTCTCATGCTGCGTGCGCAGGTATGACTACCTTTTAAAGCCAGTTTCCTTTCACTTCAAATTGTTAGAGAAATGGATACATAGTTTGTGTAGTTAAAACTGTATGGTACTTAATGAGGTTGTTTATCTTTCTCTGAACCTTCAGGTTGAGAGCCTGAGAAAGAGATGTGAACTTCAAGAATTAGAACTTCGGAAGTCGGAGAAGAAAGCTCAAGAAGCTATTGCATTGGCTGCAGAGGAATCTGCTAAATCCATAGCGGCAAAAGAAGTTATTACATCACTAACTGCTCAGGTTGATCTCAGATATTAACCATTATCTTTACAATTGAGTATCATAGCTCTATGCTTCGTCTTTATTATAATTTCATGAGCATAATAGTTCATTCTGACCACCATTATTATGCACGAACTGTTGTTTGGTCCTAAAATGGCATCTTGAGGTTGTTGGTCTGTCAAATGGAATTATGAAACAGAAGAAAGAAACTCATCATTGCCTTTCCAGTTACAGCACTGTGTATAAGAGTATGCTTTGCATTTCAATTTTTTCTGAAACCATAAAATTTTGACACTGGGTTCCTTCAGATGGCTAATTTTACTATTAAACTCATACTGCTCTCTCATTTGTCTTTTTTCCATCTGAGATGCTCCAATCAGCGATCATTATTTTGTTTAGAACTGCTGTATTCAAACTTAACATTTATACAATGTTCTACTATTCTTCTCATTAAAATGTTACAATATTATTTCCAGATCAAAGATATGGCCGAAAGGTTACCTGATGGAGTAAAGATGGGCTTACCTGGAGCTAATGACTCTGAAAACGTGAGACCAATCTATGTCCCAAATGGCATGGAGCAAAATGGTGCCCACCATTTGGCTTCCAATGGAGAGCGTCATTCAGAATCTGATTCACACAGCTCCTTGTCCTTGGCTTCTTCACTGGCAACTGACTATTCCATAGCTAATGGATATCAAGGTCCACCTAACTCATCTGGAGAATTGCCTGCAACTGATGAAACTAACTCATCCTTGGAGCAAGGGCGACGTACATCTGATGGGATGGATGATGATCCAGATGTTAGACTGCCTTATGGTTATAGAGGGGTTTGGGAAAGCAGCAGCAGCAGCATGTCAGAGCCAGCCAATAACTCTGGTCCTTTACTAGATACTGAGAGTAGCACAAGGTCCAGAAATTCTACATTGCCTGGCAATGACAATCAAGTTGAGGCTGAATGGATCGAACAATATGAACCTGGTGTCTACATAACTTTGATGGCACTTCGTGATGGAACTAGAGATCTTAAACGAGTGCGCTTCAGGTAAGCTATCTTAATTATCTTTTTCTGTAACCCATATTTGGTAGAAGGCCAAAAGACCAACCAAACGTTGGAGAAAAACCAAGGAACAGAATATGGATGAAGAAGCATGTGGCAATTCACATAACCATTCGACATGTCTCTAAAATATTGTTGTTTTATAATATTTAATTGAAAAATGATTTGTTGTATCCTAGACATCCTCTGCAAGCATCCTTAGATGATCAAATTTAACACCGAAAGCTCCCCATAGATGTTTAGATGGTGGGTCCAATTCAGATGGTGAGAGTTTTTAAATTCTTCTAACCATGGTGCAAATTCGTATGCAGCCGGAGACGATTTGGGGAGCACCAAGCAGAGAGTTGGTGGTCAGAAAACCGCGACAAAGTGTACGAGAAATATAATGTTCGTGGAACAGAAAAATCCTCAATTTCTTCAAATCCTGCATGAAATCCGGAGTAAGATCTCTCCCATGCTTCTACAATCATAAAAGATAAAACAGATGGAATGATATTGACAAATCTTCAGATTGTGGGTAGTCTTCCTAGAGTTCAGAGTGAGCTAATTCTCCTGTTTTGCACAAAGTTTGGTAGGTTATTAGATATGTCATGTCCATTCGAAGCTCATTTTGGCAAGAAGAAAAGTGGACTCCTTTTTGTCATTTTTTTTTGTTCTTTTAGTTCTCTTTCAATTAATTTATGGGCAGATGTGGCCATTTTCCATATATGTTTACTTGTAGTGTATATAATATGACTAGTGAGTTAATGGTAGAGGAAGAAAGTTTTTTGTTTTGTTTTTGTTGCCGTCTTCCTCGTCGTCTGTTTTTGTGCTTTTTTATGTTGTTGAAATACAGGCCACAGGGACAGATAACTTTTGGTATTAGGTCTCTCGTTAAGGCACTCAAGAGGAGGTAGGAGAGAACGTAGAGCTGCACAAACCTCAAAGCTGGCTGCTTGATGGAACAATCTTCATGGTGAAGGTCCAACTTATGAATTATAATAATACCTCCACTTCATGCATCCACATACATGATTCATATCTAACCATCTCAAGTATTGATACACTAATGATTTGGTCTCTAACTTTATCAATCTTGTTGACCATTTAAACCAAGTCACATATGCATATCTAGTTCAAGATTGCATGCCATAATGTTAGGGGCACTGACATAGGACACTTGTGTAGATATAGCAACAACCTTTTGAATTTATAAATAAATTTGGGAAATGAAAAATAAGTTATAATCTATGCTCACTTATAGAAACAACGAAACAGTCTTGAAACTGGTAGTAGTTTATTCCTTTCATGACACTTCAACTCCATGCCTATCAATAATAGACATTTGTAGTTGATTTATGTCTATTGGTTTATTAATGGTATATGTCTATTAGTTTATTAGCATCTATCCGTGACAAACGTCTATTAGTCTACCACTGTTTATCCATCTAGTGTCTATTGGTTTATCAATGTCTATTAGTCTATCAGCGATATATGTTTATTAGTCTATCAACATCTTATCAGTGAGTGATATCTTATCAGTGGGTGATATGCAGGGTGAAAAGAGAATTATGTAAAAATGTCTATATAGGCTTATGAAAAATTAACCTTTGCCATATTTGCAAATATAACAATGTAAATTGTCACTCATTAACATTTTCCTAATTGAAGGGCGTTAAATTATTTGGATGCATGGTAGAGACAAGATATACATTAAAAATGTAATCATATATTTGAGATCACACTCTTTAAGTTATAAACTTTTACAATCTTCAACGTGCAATAAAGCTAGTAGTGAAACATCTCATTTTAGAGCATTTTATGTACACTAACAAGAATTTGAGTAAATGAATGTGAAAATTGCTTTTCTTCGTGGAGAACTTTATAAAACCATTTATATGATGCAACCTCTAGAATATAAAAATGTAGGAGAGGAAATTAAATTGTCTTTGGAAGAAATTCTTGTATGGTCGCAAACTAACACCAATATAAAAAGTTTGATCCCATCCCATTATGATAAAAAGAATTTCAAGAGTTCATTCCATAGTTTTGTCTATTGTGAGAATGTAAATGAAAACTTTATTTACCTATCAAAATGCCTATTCAGGAGCTAACAACTTTGTTGATTTTTTTTGTGTTATTGATGAATTATGAATTTAGGGAACTCGAAAAAGATAGTACGTATTTGAGCTCGATGTTATGCTAATTATCTTTATAAATGTCACTAAGATGGATGAAACTTAAAAAGATTCAACTTGGAAAGGAGTTGGATATGAAGAACTTGGTCCATTCCAAAGTATTATTAGGGATGGAAATTAAGATAGATGGAGAGGAAAGGCATACTAGTTACATAAATTGCTTGCAAATGTTACGTTTTTAAACTCGTTCCGTTCTCTCAATTTTGATATTTGTGTTCTATTTTGTTCCTTTTAACTTTCCAGATGAGTTCATAAACTTCTTTATTTGTTATAAAAAAGCTATCATTTCTTACCGTTAACTAATCATCAATTATTTGACAAATTGGTAACATTGCTTCAAGTATGTGCATAAGCTTGCAGGCATGATTATGCCTTAACTAGTCTATATATCATTCCTACATTAACATATTAATATACATGCTCAAAGAAATGTCATTCATTTTGACATTTTTTAAATGTTCAATTATTGAAATACACTTTTTTAAATGTTCAATTATTGAAATACACTTTAAAAAGGAAAAAAATTTGAAAATGCAAGGACCATATTATAATCAAAATGTTAATATGTCATACTAAAATCGTTGAAACGTCCCCTTGCACGACATTTTAAACCTTTTGAAGATAATTATTTGATATAGAAAATGCCCCTAAACTCAGGTTTTAGTTATGCCCTAATATTTCGCAAGCTTCATTTAATCTTTGACTTTTAAATTATTTCAAAACACCCTTTGATAAATATGATGCAAAGCTTCATTTAATCTTTGACTTTTAAATTATTTCAAAACACCCTTTGATAAATATGATGCAATGGTGATTAAAAAAAAAAAGGGAGGCTACATGCGGTAGTAAAGTGTAACCATTAACGTTTAAAGAACAACCCTTCTATGTTGGTCACATTTGAAAAGGTGTCCCGGGGAAGCAAATTTGAGAATTAGGGTAAAATATTGTTCCTTTTCTCACGATCATAAACAGAGAAGAGACAAAACAAAAAATTAAGACATTTCGGGACTACTATATTAACCTTGTAGGATGAAAATTATCCTCCTCCGTTAGTCAACTATTTTCTTCGTTGTCTTCTTAGCTTCCACAAACTCACACTTTCCATTTTGACTCCGCCCTCCCAACGACGTTCATTATTAAGATTATGAGTGCATTGACGACTCAACCTACTTATACAGGATAAAAACATCTTGGTATCATTTATCACTTCCAAGTTAGTACTGAAAATGAGAGGCCTCCACTTTATATCCATTGTCTACTAAAGTACGATTAGAATTTTCATACTATTGTTTGTGTGATTGTTAGCGATTTTAATAACCTTTGTGCAAGAATCACCTTTGTGCTTGTTAGCTATTCGTCAATCGCTTAGCAAATAATAAAAAGATCGTATCTACAAGAATTGAGCAAGTAAAACACTCCAACGTTTACTCAAGAAATGAGTAACCAATTTTTATATACCGTAATTAATAACTAAGCAACTAAAATGACTTAAATATACTTAGTAACTAACAAAATTTTAAGAAAGAAATTCTAATGGAGAAAATGAAAAGATCACAAAGATGGGCTATCTTCTCATATATTCCTCAAAACAACTGCAGACCTCATTTTATAGAAGGTGTAGTGAAAAGATAATAATACATAACAAATCAACAAACTCCCCAACTAACCCTTCAAAGTTTGTTACAATGCTCGACAGAAAGTCGTTCAAAGGTTGTTACAATACATATATGAATCAATATTGCTTAATCAAAATTAAACTAAAACAAATCTCAGTGTGCCTCTTTAACACCCCCTCGCAAGCCAATGGCAGAGGAAGAATGACCATTGAGCTTGGGACGTAAATCACAAAAGGACTTGGCAGACAATGGTTTAGTAAAAATATGAGCAACCTGTTCAGAAGAAGGAAGATGAAAAACCACCAATTTCTTTTGCAAAACCAAATCACGAACAAAATAAATGTCCAATTCAACATGTTTAGTACAAGAATGTAATATGGGGTTTGCACTAAGGTGAACAACGCCCAAATTGTCACACCACAAAATAGGAGGATGAGGAATATCAACAGCAAGTTCTCTGATAAGAGATTGTAACCAAAGCAGTTCCATGGCAGCATTAGCCAAGCAGCGGCATTCGGCTTTAGTGCTGAAACAAGAAATGATTTGTTGCTTCTTTGAACCCCAAGCAACCAAATTTCCTCCAAAATAAATGCAATAACCAGAGGTGGACTTCCTGTCATCTGGGTTTGAAGCCCAGTCGGCATCAGCAAAGCCATGGACCCGAAGTTGAGATGGTTTGGAGAGAAGAACACCATGCTCCAAAGTATCATGCAAATACCGCAATATACGTTTAACCGCCGCCAATGCTGGAGAGTGGGAGTGTGCATAAATTGACACACTTTATTAACTGAATAAGAGATCTCTGGATGAGTGACAGTAGCATATTGTAAAGAGCCCACAATACTCCTATAGAGATGAGGATCATGAAACCGTTCACCACCACGGGCAGACAAAATACTACCACTGGCCATAGATGTAGATATAGAGTTTGCATTTCGTAAGTCAGAAATGTACTTCTTTTGTGATAAAAACATGCCACCAGATTGAGGATAGGAGACCTCAATACCCAAAAAATAACTCAAAGTGCCCAAATCTTTAAAAGCAAAAGTATGATGTAAGTCATCAATCAATGTGCTGATATCAGAAGAAGAGGAGCACGTAATAATGATGTCATCTACATAGATCAATACATAACAACAGGAAGCAGGAGTAACACACATAAAAAGAGAGGTGTCAGCTTGAGAGTTAATGAAACCAGCAGAGAAAAGAAAGGCTTTCAAGCGATCAAACCAAGCACGAGGTGCTTGTTTCAAACCATACAATGCCTTCTTCAGTTTACAAACTAAAGGACCAGTAGTAGTAGATGATGAGACATGAAAGTCAGTCGGTTGATCCATAAGAACTTCCTCAGTTAAGATACCATGAAGGAATGCATTAATGATATCAAGTTGACGAACAATCCAATTCTTAGCTAAAGCTAGGGTTAAAAGAACACGTATGGTAACTGGTTTAATGACAGGACTAAACGTTTCTGAATAATCAATATCAGCAACTTGATGAAATCCTTTAGCCACTAAACGAGCTTTACATCGTGAGATGGATCCATCTGAATTCCTTTTTATTTTAAAAATCCACTTGCAGCCGATGACCTTCTTATCACGTGGGAAAAGAACCAAATCCCAAGTATGGTTAGCTAAGAGAGCATCATATTTAGCTTGCATAGCTTGGCCCCAATGCGTACAACCTAAGGCATCTTTGATAGAAGTGGGTTCAGTCTCGATAAACTCAGACAAGAAGGACTTTGGTTTCAAAATACCATTCTTTGATCGAGTGACCATAGGGTGAGTATTCAAGGAAGTATTATGATTAGGCAATGGAGCAGGTGGATTAGATGATGAAGGGGATGAAGGGGATGAAGGAAGAGGCAAGGAAACAATAGGACCATTACTAGGAAATGAAGATGAAGGTGAGACAGAGTTAGATATGGGGGAAGCAGCAACAGGGGAAAAAGCCAAAGGAGAAGAATGACAAGGTTCCATTGGAGAATAAAGGGAAGACACAGAGGACATAATAGGCAGAGATTGAGAAACATGAGTGTTCTTGGTAGAAGAAGAAAAAGAAGGAAATAAGGAAGAAAATGGAAAAACAAGTTCATCAAACAGAACATGTCGAGAAATAAATATACGACCAGTAGAATCAAGACATTTATACCCTTTATGCAAATTGCTATATCCAAGAAACAAACAAGGAGAAGAACACAATTGAAGTTTATGGTGATGATAAGGATGAAGATATGGAAAACAAAGACAACCAAATACCTTGAGAAATTGATAATTAGGCTTGATCTGGAACAACAACTCAATTGGACACCTTCCTTGAAGAACCATAGTTGGAAGCCTGTTAATAAGGTATACAGAAGCAGAGAAAGCATCATCCCAAAAGGTTAAAGGTATAGAGGCATGGGATAGAAGTGTTAGGCCAGTATCAACGATATGACGATGTTTACGTTCGACAATGCCATTTTGCTCCGAGGTGTGAGGGCAGGTAAGTCTATGAGTGATACCATGAGATTGGAGAAAGGGAGTGAATGAAATATTCACCACCCCAATCTGTTTGAAGAATTTGAATAGAATGATTTAGAAGTTTCTCAACTTGAGTTTTGAACAACATAAAACTTTGTTGGGCCTCGGATTTTGAGCGAAGAAAATAAATCCAAGTGTATCTAGAAAATGCATCCACAAAACTTATGTAATATTTAAAACCCTTGCGAGAAGGAGTACCAACAGGCCCCCAAAATCAGATTCTATGAGTTGTAAAGGGGCAGTGTATGTGGTGGTAGATGAAGAAAAAGGTAATTTGTGGTTTTTGCCAATAGCACAAGAATCACAAGAATGACAGAAGTGAGACATTTTATTGCTAGGAATAGTGATATTACAATGAGCCAAAATTTTGTTAACAATAATAGAAGAAGGATGTCCTAATCGATTATGCCACAACGAATAATTATTTTGTAAAGGTGTACAAGAGTTAAAACATGGAACTGAAGTCTCAGTTGTGGCTGATGAATCAGAAAATGTCGAAACAAGAGCTGTAGGAGTAGCAACAGAACTACCATCACTATGAGGATGAGCTTTCATCATACTAAATTGGTATAGGCCTTCATGAAGATGTCCTTGGAGTAGTGTTGTTCCAGTAGCTTGATCCTTCACAAAACAAGTGTTAGGATGAAATTAAAAAAAAAACTTGGTTATCTTTTGCAAATTGACTAACACTAAGAAGATTTTTTGTCATCTTAGGAACATGAAGAAGATTTTGGACTTTAAAGATTTGAGGAAAAGAAGGTACACAAGATGAATTAGTAGGAGAAAGAAATGTTGAACCAGTGTGTAGAATTTTCAAACCTATACCATTGCCAACATGGATTTGATTCCCACCAGAATACTCACTTCCCACGGTTATTTTCAAAAGAATTGGTGATATGATTAGTTGAGCCTGAATCCGGATACCAACAACTGTCCATATTGGGATTCGGTGTAACCATCATGGCTTGCATTTGAGGATGAGAACTTTGATTCTGGCCAGAATACCGAAATTGTTGTTTGTTAAGAGACTGTTGATTTCCATTTGTCATACCCGAAGATTGTGGTTGGCCTTCAAACCGGAAGTAGCATTTGAGTGCTGTATGCCCAAACTTTCCACATATCTAACACTGAGGCCTATTATTATTATTCCAGGGCTTACCTCCTTTTACCAAACCGTCCACCATTTTGTTTGTAGCTCTTGTTGTACTGTTGATTATTGTAATTCTTTTGATCCATATCACCTGACCTTTTATCATTATTCTGAAATGTAAGATTCGCAGAAGGTATAGTTCCATCAAGATTAATAGAAGAATTCCTCTCTAATCTATTTTCATGACTCATGAGTAAAGCATAAATTTCTTGTAATGGTTTGGGTTTAGATTTTGCAGAGATAACAGAAACAATTGAGTCATATTCTGTACATAAACCTAAGAGGATAAAGACTATGTGTTCTTGTGTTGTAACTTTGCATCCTACTGCATTAAGAGCATTAACAAGATTTTTCGCTTTTGCAACATACTCTTTAATATTCATACCTCCTTTCTTCAGATTTTGTAACTCACCCTTCAATTGCATGATCTTAGCAGTATTTGATGTTGTGTAGGTTTGTTTAAGAGATTCCCATATTTCCCTTGTTGAAGTGCAACCTACCATCTGTGCTAATATATCTTCTGTCATTGCTCCTAAAAGCCAAGAAGATAACAATTTATCTTGTTTTATCCAAGAAAGATATTCAGGATTCTCCTCTTTTGTAGAATTTCCTTCGTCATTGGTGGCTTGAAGAAATTGCGTTGGAGGCTTAGCACCTTCTTTGATGAATTTCTCCAAATCGTGACCTTGAATAGTTGTTAGAACTTGAAATTTCCATAATAGATAATTGATATCAGTAAGTTTTATGATCGAAATTTGATTGCCAGGGTTGGAGATCACCGAACCTTGCCCCGGAAGAGAACCTACTACATTAATTTGAGTAGAATTGGAAGACGCCATTGCTGTTAGGCTTTGGCTCTGATACCATAACAAAATTTTAAGAAAGAAATTCTAATGGAGAAAATGAAAAGATCACAAAGATGGGCTATCTTCTCATATATTCCTCAAAACAACTACAGACTTCATTTTATAGAAGATGTAGTGAAAAGATAATAATACATAACAAATCAACAAACTCCCCAGCTAACCTTTCAAAGTTTGTTACAATGCTCAACAGAAAGTCCTTCAAAGGTTGTTACAATACATATATGAATCAATATTGCTTAATGGAAATTAAACTAAAACAAATCTCACTGTACCTCCTTAACAGTAACAGAAATAAAGATCAAGTTAAGAAAGGCTATCAATCAGAGGTAAAAAGTGAGGAGTTATGTATCATTTGCTATGTTGTTATAATAGATGCTCTAGCAATGAAGTTGTTGGTGCTGCAAGCCAGACAGATTGAGTATCTTTCCACATTACTTACATTTTTCATTAACCAAACACCCGTTTGAATTAGAAGACCATCACAACAGTTTATAGCTATATTAGGCGAGCCTTATCCCTGAATCCGAGGTCAAGTGAAAATTAGGCGATTTAACTTTTACTACACTTTGTTTTCTGCAACTCAGCTTTCACTGATAGCCTCGATGCTCTAGCATCCCTTACGTTGAAACAAATCATCTTAAATGAGTACATTTTCTTATAAATTTCCAGATTAGCACCGAGTATGATTAATTTCAAATAATTCAATTTCTAGGCCTGGAACACTTCTAAATAGAGGTAAATTATTCAAAAATATTTTTACCTAAACACTTTTCACCTAAAATAACTCTCTTCTAGAGAGTTGTTTGTGCTTATTTTGGACCATAGAGATATTTTCTGAGCTTGCATACCTTATTCTCTTGGCCAAAAACAACAAAACCTTCTGATCGTTCCATATAAATTTCTTCCTCGAAGTCTCCATTGACAAAGGTCATGTTCACATCCATCTGGTGAATTATGAAAGCACATTCACCATATGCTACCTAATGGAATTCCTAGAGTAGGTCAGGGCAAAAATGTCAGGTGAGGTCATTGTTGGAGTAAAAATGTCAGGTGGCGCCTGTATCAAGCAACCAATCAACTTTTTTTAGTAGGGTTTTTTCTACCACCATATCAGTGATGATCTCTTTCTTTTTAGTTATGTTGGCCAGTGGCACAAATTATTTTTTTGGTTTAGGATTTAGTTTTCGGTTCTTCCTCTGGTAGCTTTGATATGCTTTATGACCTGGTTTCCACAGCAGAAATATGACAATTTATTTATTTTATATTTTATCATTGCTGCCCATTGATGGATAAAATTTGTCCTATTGTCCCCCTTTTTGGAATTTCTTTCCTATGTTTTTGTACGTGCCAACAGATTCAACTAAATTAGCTTGAACATAAATTTAAGAAACAAAATCTTGCTTATCTTTTAGTCGACTAGCCTCCTCGGTCCTCATATGACTAATTAGCTCATGAAGTGTTAGACCATTTTTCTTATAGTTTCTATAATCGTTCACGTTGGTGGGAATTTTTCCAACAGAATATTAGGTTGCCAAACATCACACATTTGCATGTTTTCTAATAAGCGCTAAGGTTGCTCGAGTTTATAAAGCTAGAGGACCTTCTAGGATCCTTTCAAATATCCACAAAATTGACTAACTCACCAAATGATTCCAACCAAAAGCAGGGTTTGAAGGATGAATCACTCTTAGATCAAACCTAGAAGATTGGAAAGAATAAATGAAAATAAAGATGGCAGAGTTAAAACTAAAAATTCCACTCTTTAGTGGAATGGCGAACCCCGAGATATACTTGCAATGGGAAAGAAAGATAACATGTGTTTGATTGCTATACATATAGTGAGAATAAGAAGATGAGACTTGCCATTGCTGAATTCACCAATCATACTGGTAAATGGTATCAAAATCTCAAATCCGAAAAAGGATGGAAGGAGGAAGACCTAATAGAATCTTGAGAAGAACTCAAAGAAACCATGAGAAAGAGGTATGTTCCAAAACACTATGAAAGATATTTGAAAGTTGAACTTCAAACATTAAAGTAGGGAACAAAAAGTGTTGCCGAATATTATAAAGAGATGGAGATGTTAATGCTAAGAGCACAAATCCGAGAACAGTAGGAAGATACCATGTCTAGATTTCTTAGAGACTTGAATCTGGAAATTGCTCATTCGGTCAATAGAAATCCACCACCTTACCTAGAAGATATGTTTCATTATGCTATCAAAATTGATGGCCAATTAAAGGATAAAAAGAAGCATTAAAAAGGGTACACATTTAAAGCTAACACGTATTCTAATTCTAATGCTTGGAACAAGTCTGGTTTTGTTAATAGGAATTAATCAATGCAACCAAAAAGGAAGTTTGGAGCTTCCAAAAGAGTGGAGGCCAAGAGCTCCAGTACTAAAAAGAATGAAGTCCAAAGGAGGTAAGAGAGAAGACTAGTTCTATTCAATGTTGAAAGTGCGAATGATTTGGACACATGTGCAAAGAATATGTCAATGAAGAGGTCTTGGTGATAAGAAATTGTGTACTTGATTCAAATGATGATTTTAAGGAACATGATGCAAAATTTGAGAAAGAATCAGAAGCACACAATGATGAGTATATTGAAGAAGGCAACTCCATATCCTTGATTACAAGAAAGGTACTTAATGTTCACATCAATGAAGAGAAAGTTGCCGTTATGCATGCTGTTCAAAGCCTCTTAGATAAAAAAAAGTTTCTCATTTTTAGGAAAGTGAGTTGAAGGAAAAGAGAGAGAAGAGTTAAGAGAAAGACATGCAAAGGAGAAAGAAGAGGAAAAGAGGAAGGTCCAATCCATTTGTCCATATATAAGCCAAAATTAATGAATGTATTGAATAAGGACCCTTACTATCAAGCTTAATATTTTATCATAGTAATTCTACTTTTTAAAGTTTTTTGCAAGAAATTATAACTCTTCAAATCAAGTGTGGGTGAATACAAGTAACAATGGAAGCTATGATGGAGCCAATGAGATTTATCCTATCATCTTCTTATAATCTTAAGATTATCTTACAAGGTAAGTATAAAATAGATCTTGATTTCGAAGATACTAACTTGCTTCCTTATTGTGTAGGTAACCATGGGCAAGCGAAGCCAAAGACGAAAGGGATTGGGGAAAATTACTTGTTCAATAAGTCCCATACACAAACCCACGGCCGAGAACACAGAATGTTATGTTGGAAAATTAAAATGCCAAGCACCAAGTGGAGGAAAAGAAATCTAAGAACTATGTTAACAAACCAAGTGATGGGGTTTGGAAGCACTTTTGGAAGGAATGGAAAATTTGTCCAAGTTTAAACCAAAGAAGACCAAGAAGAGTAATATTACATCAAGACTTTAAGATTGCAGTTCAAAGGGGTTCAACAAGTTATGCCAACTCAAAAGGCCAAACAAGAAAGGACAATAGAAATTTTAAAGAACAAAGTAGTAACATGTTCATGGAAGAAATCCATATGTGTTCAACTGCAAAAAGATAGCCCACAAGGTAAGGAAAAAGTTATTAAGGCTTATCATTAGACTTACTTGATTCGTTTTGATATATGAAATGAAGACCTTGATTTGAGGACAAATTCTTTTAAAGAAAGGGGGATGATAAAAATCCAATTGCGTTCATATTACATCTTTAAAGGCTGGCTATGTACAATAAGAGACGACGATTATTAAGCTCAAGTTTCTTGATAATGTTACTACAACGAGTGAAGAAGAGAATGGCATGAAGATTGCATGGGAAAATTCGTGTAGTTTGAAAGATGGCACGAGGGATAAGAAAAGTGTGCAGAATAGTGAACAAGTGCTTTTGCAGATTGCAGGTTTTGGGAGTTTGTAAAGTCAAAACTTGTCAAACCTTATCCAAAAGTAAAGCGCCTCCTACACAAGATAATTAAGACAATTTAGAGCATTGCTACTTTTTTTTGTTACGCGTTTAGACGTCTAGATTAATGTGTAATCAAGTTTTAAATTTGCATGTCTTATTCTTCAATTTGCATTTAATACTTGTTGTAAGACTTTTTGGTTTTGAATGTCTCTTGGCCTTTTTAAAGGCTTGTAATGCTCTTGATGTGGCAGATTTAGAATATTGAAATCAAAAGTTTTTGTTCCATACACACATTTGGTGTAGTTTCTTTTAAATCTTGCTTTAGCTTTAATGTTGAGTTGATTTCTTGATTAGTTTCGATCAAGCTAATTCTAGAGTGAGTCGTCTTAGGATCTAGGAGTGACCATCATAGATTTTAGGTTTGATCTAAGAGTGATTCATCATTTTAATCCTACTCTCCGTTGGAATCATTTGGTAAGTTAGTCATTTTTATGAATATTTGCAAGGATCCTAAAGAACCTCTAGCTTTGTAAACCCTAGCAACATTGGTGCTTATCACGTTCATTAAGCACACCAACAACTAAATTTTTGTATTCATGAATCTGGTCATTATAGGCTTACCATCAACCATCAGAAACTGCATTGCAACCATTTTCCCGCAACATATTTTTTTTCTTTTTCAGCATCATCGACCCCATTTAGAGTATCCCAAATATTCTTTGTAGACTTTTGTTTGACCAAAAATGTCAAAGAGTAAATTGGTCATAGGATTCAGGATGTGATCCCTGATAGTTTTACTCGTGTCAATTCCTTGCCTCATCGTCATCCTTCTTGAATTTGTCCGGCATGGTGGCTACAGTGATAGGAATAACAGAATCAGGTTGATCTATTGGAATGATAGTAAAGAAAGCTAAAACCTGTATTTATTGGAAAATTAAATTCTATTTTTGGTGGACTTAAAAATAGAAAACTTAAAAATAGAAAAAGGAAATAGTCATTCCCCAAAGTTACTCTTTTGAATTTGAGTTTTTTTAAAAGAAAGAAAAGAAAAAATGTTTTGTGAAAGCCCGTAGTCAATTCCAACACTAACATCGTGACATTGCTCAACTTGTTAAAAGTCAAATGTTCGAATATTCTCACACCGTTGAAATTATAAAGAAAAAAGTTCATATTCCAATTTATTTATTTATTATTTATTTTTAGTTCAACAATATGTAGAGGTGAGGACTTGATCTCTCACTTTTTGGTCGAGAATATATGCCTTAACGCGTTATGTTCACGTTGGCTCATATTCCAATTTAGTTGGGACATGTATTATACAAGATAGCTTTTACTTGTATCCACCTTTTTCACTTTTAATAAATAAGTCAGTAGATTGGTAAAAATCTAGTAGAATTTATAAAGATTCATGAGGTTTTATCTCATAACCAATGAGCGACGAGAGGAGCAGCCCATATCTATTATAAACCTTATTAGGTCTTTTTTTAATGTGGGATCCTTAACATGCCCCTTCAAGATCGTGACTCTTTTGCCTCATTGATCCTCATCGAATCCTATTTTTGGACTGGATACTCGTTTGAGCTTTTTGGGCTCTGATACCAAATGTCATGGTCATTTTTTTCGACTGCACGACACCATGATCCTAGCATGATCATGGCATGCCTTAACGGGAACTCTAGCCTTGATACACATTTCGCGTCCTTTGTGGCTTCGTCGGACTGTAGCTGAGGTTCTTTCTTCCTCGACCGAGTTTCACTACGTGAGTAACACTACTTATCTCGACAATGCACGTCGCTTTTACGTGTATTTCAACTATTTTGCAACTCTAGCTGGCTTGCCTCTACGCTAGGCAAAGTTCGCTGACCTTGCCTCTACAATAGGCCGTAGTTCTCTAAACTCGATGTTGCAACTCAATTCCAACCATCTTCGTTTCGGCCACTAGGCGGTCCCTCTTCTACACTGAGTCGGGACCTTATCGGGATGAGTTCTGACCTTTAACAGAGTAAGAACTAGCATAAAGTGCTTATTAGATACTATCAGGTGATTTCTGCTGCTTAACTATGTCATAACTAACGAGCTTAACAACCTTACCTAGTACTAACAGGATGATTCCTTGTCGAGATTCAGGCAAGGAATCACTAAACTTGGCAATCAGGATGAACCTTATCCCTATCAAACTATACTAGCTTTTTCTCACTTATTGAGTGCCTACCACTACATTAGGATGCCACCCGAAGCATTGGGGTGTCATCAAACATCGCTGCTCTCTCGAGCACACTTACTGAGAACCAACCCATGGATTCGTACTTTTGGTTGGGGCTTCAGGACATCCATCCATGTAAACGATATTGAGACATGACGACTCCCGCACTCGTGCCAGCTCACTTTTATAAGATACTATCCCGGACAGCGGCCCTATGGTGCAACCTTCGACCCATGGGACAGGGCGCAATGTTTGCACACTTGTGTTGCCTGACAGTTCCTTGAGATTCACATTCTCGAAGGAAGATGCGTAAGACCTTAGTCTTGTAACGCTACACAATGACAAATGCATGTGTCATGAGGTAGCTCACTTAGGCCATAGAGCCTAGGGGTGGTGGAGAGTTGACACTATGCCTCCTCCTATAGTACATTTTATGGAATTTTTGCTTTGGCAAGCGTGTACGTGCAAAGTGGCAAAACTTGGCATATCTCACTAACACAAAACTTGACATGCTTGCATATCTCACTAATATGCATCTAAATCCAAAGCCGCTCTTCCAAACTCTCGATGGAACTCCGACTTTTGGGGTCATGGCCTGAGGCTCTAACTGACCTCCACCGAGCTTGTCACTAACACCACTAACACTGCCACTGTTTCTAATCTTCCTTGTGCCTTAGCTAGGCTTTCTCGTGCACATCCTCATGGTATGTTAGATTATGCACCATCCTCCTTGGTGTATCACGACACTTCTCTCTCGACCCTCGACATGGCCCGATACATGACATATGCACGTTGCCACCATTTGTCTGCTTCGTGGGCGTAACAACATACTCTCTTCTAGTATGGTTGTGATATTCTCCCCACTTAAACTATCATTGTCCTCAATGACATACTCATGGGGTACAATCCGAATATTGCACATAGAATTGTAACACTCTCCCCCTCACTTAAATTCATCATCGTCCTGATGACGACCCGATACATGGACTAGCGACTAGCTGACTTGCTGAAAAACTTGTGTATTAGAGTGAATATGGAACTGCACACTAACTGTGAGCTATTGCTTCCAATCTTGTTTGTGCTTTAGCTAGGCTTTCTCGTGCACATCCTCATTGCCAATTGGTTTTGAGATAGAACTCATGAATATTGATATGGTATCAGAACCCAAAAGCTCAAACGAGCATCCGATCAAGATTGGTGAACCCAAAAGAGATCATCTTGAGGGGGCATGTTAAGGACCCCACATTTAAAAGATAAGGAACCTATCAAAGATTTATAATATAAGTAGGCTACTCCTCTCATTGTCAATTGATTTTCAGATGAAACCCCATGAATATTGATATGGTATCAAAGCTCAAAGCTCAAATGAGCATTCGATCTGAAAATGAGATTCAGCCAAGATTGGTAAACCCAAAAGATTTCGAGACGAATCCCATGAATATTGATAGAACTCTCTATTGGTATATGCTCTTGGATAATTAGATATTTCTTTGAGAACTTTGGAAACTGTTATATTCTGGGATGGAGAATCACCCTTCCATACCAAATATGAAGGTTTGTTGAAGTGGCATATGTTGTCTCTTCCAAGCCGAAAATTGAAAAGCTCCTACTTTGAAAATTAGTCTGAGGATTGTAATATTTTAATAATTGATTTCAAATTTAATAATACTTTTTAAAAAGTCCGATAATTATTTCTTATTTTTTTAGTTGGGATAAAATGTAGTAGATTTAATATAAATATATAACGGATTAAAAATAATATAAAACAATTATAAAGAGTTCATAATATCTCATACAATTCAAGTCAACCTAATGTAATAATAAAAGCAGTAAAATTTTCTTATGGACTTCATTTGCCAAAAAAAAAAATCTTATGGACTTATTAATATGTTAATATTTAAATAGGTCTGTTATAGTGTTTTTCTTTGAAATACATCATCTGGGATGAGAATTCGAATTCACGAGCTATTATTTGGAGATACATGTCTTAACCGGTTCAACTATGCTCAAGTCGGCAAATAAGCCTATGGTTAAACTTATTTACCTTTATATTCCATGTGTTTAAATATTTTCAAATATATATTCATCTATCATTTTATATTATATTTTCTTTTTCCATGTTTTTCTTTATTTTATTTAGTTTATGTTTAGGTAATTAAACAACAGACATTTTTTCATTTTTAATTAAACATACATTAAGATTTTATTCTTTTATTATAAGGTTTTATGTTTGTCCATAACAGCTTTTTTTTTCTTTTCTTTATTTCCTACTCTGATTTGAGTTTGTAGTAGAATTCCTGAGTTTGTAGTAGAATTCCTCTCCACTCTGTTTAGCATGTCTTTCTATTATTATTTTTTAAATTATTTTGCCCCATTTTTTTTAGTTCCCTATTCATCTCCTAAAACCCAAATGTTGATTTTTCTTTTCTTCTTTTGGTTTTTCTTATAAAATCCATAGAAGAAAATTTTTGCTTTCCCAGTAATTCTCTCTTAAAAAAAAAAACCACCAAATCTCCTATAGAGCTCAATCGAGATCATACCAAATAAAACCTAAAAAAGAGAGAGAAGAAAGTTTTTTTTTCTTTGACAGGGTAAATGTAAAATACCGTATTCATACTAGTTTCTTTATTTGGTAAAAGGAAATTAAAAACCTACCAAAATCGAGGTAATTAAAAAATAGAGATTTTAATTAAAAAGGGTAAAGAAGTGAAATTGAAAGGTCAAGCAAAGTGAAGAAAAAAAACGTCAGATAACATCCACACAAGGAAAAGAGAGTGAGGAAAGAGGAGAAAGAGATAGACTAAATTACGCTTCCGATTTAAAAAAAAAATTGAGAGAGAAATGAGAACAAAAACTAAGAAACTTTCAAATACATTTATGTTTCTTTATAAAAAAACAAACATCGTAATATATTTTCTTAGAAAAAAAACAAGAACAAAAAGAAGAAAGAAAAAAAATTGTTCAATGATTATGAAACGAACTCTAAACTTTCAATGACGTATTACAACTTAGGTGCTTTTCCTATGGGGAAATGGTTATGCTTCAATTGAAATTTGATCCCTCAATGACAAATTTTTTCATTTAATTAAACCCTTAAAATACGTAGCTGCAGGGAGAAAATAGAGATCAGGCTAAGCAACCGAAAAGAGGAAAGAGAGTCGAAGAAGGAGCGGACCGGAGAGAGGTAAGTGGGTCGGAGCTCAGCGACCCAGGCCGGCCGTAGCCGACCCGGGGTCGGCACCGAGTCGACTTGGTCTCGGCCCTGAATAGTACAGCGTGAGGCCCATTCTGTGATCTCCTGAGTGCATAAGGATTCGACGAATGTAAACTCTAGGAGGATTAGGGTTCAGCTGATCCTGAAGGGATTAGGGGTCGACCATTATAAATACAAGAGTAAGTCAAACCCTAGAGGTATGCTTAACAACCCTACTCTTTATACCAGACTACTCCGATACTGACTTAAGCATCGGAGCCCATACGGCAAGAGCCACACCAGTCTTTGGTGCTATTCTGTTTTGCAAGTTTCGTCAATCCCTTTTATTCTTGAAGATTGGTGCAAATTTGGCGGAATCCCATGAGAACAAATTTCTGAATCAACAATTGGCACCGTCTGTGGGGACGACTAGAGATTGCAGACTTGTCAATATGAGCTCGGGAAGGAGTCCACGACATTCTGATGAAGAGTGCCACCACATGAGGAAGGTTAATAGGGACACAACTCCGCCCGAGGCAGTCGAAGGAGAGATTGACCGACCAGTTCCCGAAGATACCGGCCGACCAGTTCTCGGACCGACAGATACCGACCGACCAATTCTTGGATCGAAAGACAAGCCGATCGAAGGTCCAAATCAACTGGGCGACAAGATGGCCGCCTTAGAAGAGAAGGTAGAGGGAATGCACCAGAGCATGTCCCTGCTTCTGCAAAAACTAGAGCAACATGAGGTGGAACAACCAGCGCTATTTCGCGATCCACGAAAGGGAAAAGCTCCGATGATTGAAGAAGTTGGGGAGACAACCAGCCATGCACAGAGCAAACTGAAGATAGGAGGAAACGACAAACCTCGAACGAATGTCCCCGACCGGTCAGGTCGGCAAGCAGATGTACGACAACAAGGTCTGTCGCGCCCAACGAAAACAAGAGCAACGCAGTTGACCGAGCCGGCCTCAGGCATACTGCTGTCGACAGAGAAGGCCATCCGATCGAATTGTGCGATCAGAGATACGATCAGGAGGACACCAAAACCAGAAGTTTGGTCTCGAGGAGCTGATGAACCAGGCAGACTCTCCCTTTACGGAAAAGATAAGGAAGGAAAAAGCTCCTCCGAAGTTCAAGCTACCTGCCATCACACAATATGACGGTTCGACAAATCCCATCGATCACCTCGATGCCTATCGAGAATGGGCAGACATTTACGGCATAACAGAAGCCATTAGATGCAGAGTGTTTTCTTTCACTCTGACTGGCTCGACACGCAGCTGGTTCCGACAGTTGAAAAGAAAATCGATCTCAAGCTTCAAAGAATTGGCGAGGGCATTTGTCACCCAATTCGTCGGAGGGCGGATTAGAAGCAAACCAGTAACGTACCTACTGACAATCAAGCAGAAGGCGATATAGAGTCTCAAAGACTATGTAGCTCGGTTCAATGAAGAGAAGCTACAAGTGGAGGGTCTGACAAATGCAGTGGCACTGCTAGCCTTTGTATCCGGTGTGAAAGATGAACGATTAGTATTCTCTTTTGGGAAGAGAACTCCAAGCACTTTCTCAGAGGCTTTATGCCGAGTCCAGAAGTACATGAGTGCCGGAGAATTAATTCACTTGAGACGGGATCCTAAAAGAAAGTGGGCGAATTATAGAGCAAAAAGAGAGAGACGTGGAGAAAAGCGACATAGATCAAGCTAGGAGAGGTCAGATAGCGACATGGTCGACTAGTCTAGCGAGACCCTCAACAAAAATTCGAGAAATCCAGGGCAACTCCAGATAGAGATCGAAATGACAAGTCACCCGTTAGGGAGATAAAGACCATATTGGGGGGAATAATGAGGACAAAGGAAAACAACACGAAAATATAAACTACACCTCACTAAGAAGCAACTAGGGAAGCTCGCAGGACTCACACTCTAGAGATATGTTACATTTTCTATTTTCTACCATAGATAGGACCATATTAATTGCATGTTTAATAGAATAGGTCATTTTTAATTTCTCCTCATATGATAATTGCATATTTGCATTGAAATAGGGTAGATTTTTATTTTATTTCCCTTTCAATAAAGTCGTTAGGTGCTTTTTATTGATGGACTTCTACTTGAGCGGTTATCTTTATACTAAACATCAAACCTTCAAGTAGGGGCATGGGTAAGTAAATCAACATCTGATCAAGGAACTCGAACTGGGACAGACCTAGAAGCAGGCTGATAAGCAAGCCAGTCAGTTAAACCAGGGAAGAGAATCCCGAGGTGCTGAAAAAGGCATGCGTACAGGCCTAGCAAAATTAAAACAGAAAACAGGCAGGCCTAACCAATCAATGAAACCCACGGGTAGAAAACCATATGGCAAAAGCCAAAATAGGTTAAAAACCCGAGGGTGTTGATTTAACTTGGGGTTAAAAACCGGTAGAAGCCAAATATGTTAGAAACCTAAGGGTGTCGACTAAACTCAGGGTATAAAAGTCATTGGCAAAAGCCAAATGAGTTAGAAACCCGGGAGTAAACTCTGAGGTATAAAACATGGGCAAAAGCCAAATAGGTTAGAAACCCAAAGGAACTACCACTGACCCTGTTAAAAGTTAGATCCCAAGGCCAAAATCTAATGGTTAAAACTAACCATATAGCAGTGCCTAAGAGACTTGATCGCAGCCAACTACAAAAAAAGAGAATGGGGGCTATGACAGCCAGTCCATTAAACGACAACTGACAACAACAAAAGGGTATCGACTGAACTTAGGGTATGAAACCATTGGCAAAAGCCAAGTAGGTTAGAAACCCAAGAGTAAACCAAGAGACTTGACTACAACCGACTACGACAAAAGGGTATGAGGGCTATAACGGGCCAGCCCATAAAAGCGACAACTGACAACGACAAGTGTTCCTACTACAACAAAGAAAATGAGCCTATGACAACCAGCTCATGGAGACGATAACTAGCCGTGACAAATACTCTCAATATAGAAGCTCTATCATGCTCTATGCTTCTATTTTGAGAGTGAAGGCTATTGTTATAAGGAGAAAATAGGGATCGGGCTAAGCAACCAAAAAGAGGAAAGAGAGCCGAAGAAGGAGCGCACCCGGAAAGAGGTAAGCGGGTCGGGGCCCAGCGACCCAGGCCGGCCGTAGCCGACCTGGGGTTGGTGCTGAGTAGCTGAGGGGTTCTCGGCCCAAAACCTCTCTAGTGATTCCCAACCCCCGTGCAAGCCCAGTCCGAGTCGACTTGGTCTCAGCCCTGGATAGTACAACATGAGGCCTGTGATCTCCTGAGTGCATAAGGATTCGACGAATGTAAACCCTAGGAGGATTAGGGTTCAGCTGATCCTGAAGGGATTAGGGGTCGACCATTATAAATACAAGGGTAAGCTAAACCCTAGAGGGATGCTCACAACACCCTACACTTTATACTCAACCACTCCGATTCTAACTTAAACATCGGAGCTTGTGTGGCAAGAGCCACACCGATCTTTAGTGTTATTTTGTTTTGCAGATCTCGTCGATCCATTTTATTCTTGAAAATTGGTACGAATTTGGCGGAATTTCAGGAGACCAAATTTCCGCATCAACAGTAACATTATAATCTATGAAATTCTTATTTTAGAAGTTCTCTACTACTATAGCCTAAGCAATAGTTTTGGAAGATATGAACTGTATGATATTGGAACAAATGAAAAATAAAAGAGAGAGAAAATATATATTGAGAGAGAGAGATAATATCAAAAAATTAAGAGAATAATTGAGAGTAATGCAAAAAGTGGATGATTTTTGTTTAAAGTTAACAAGAATTTAAGGATAAATGAACGTTGCACTAACAAATTAGTTGGCAAAACTATGATTTAAGTGTCTCTTTAATACGTTCTTTCTTTTTTCTCATAATCGTGCTTTAATTCACTGTATCAAAGGGCACTTGAGCATATTACAGAGCTTTTCAATAAAGTTTAATTTGACACAAAATATATAATATGGACAAATTATACACATCACATCAAAGTTCTGATTTCCACAAAGTTTTGTTTAGTTTTCTAACTTCCACTCATTGGCTTTTGACATTGTACCCAATTTAGTACCTTTGGAGTCATGTTATGCAATTTTTTCAAAAAAGAAGTTTTATATGTCAAAGTTTAATTTACAAAGAACACTAAACTTTATTATATATATATATATATATATATAGTCTTTTTTCAGTAAAATATGTGCGGTGGGAAACTCACAGCCTCTTGGTTGGAGATATATACCGTTGAGCTATGTTCACTTTGATCAAACTTTGTATTTTCACTTTTCTTAAAATTAAAAAATTAATTAAAATTAAGATTACTTTTTAAAACTTTATACCACGAGATTCATTTTTATATATGACTAAATCATTAGATTCCTCCCTAATTTAATACGTTATCTTATTGAAGTTAATTTGATTATGTAGCACATAGGTTGATTTAGTTCATTGGAATTTTAAACTTTAATGAGATATATATATAATATAGTTGATTTAGTTCATTGGAATTTTAAAGTTTATATATATAAAAGGTAACACAAAAGTGCTTGCTGAGAAAACATTTCAATAAATTAAATATAAATGATTTCCACGAACATTTAATCAATTATAGTCTTTATACATCATTTTTTTTTTCACTATCTTTAATTTTTTTTACATTTAATATAAATTATGAACCATTTTTTTAAGTACAATCGGGCTTGGGGTTTCAAACTTATGACATTTTTTTGACTAGTTGAGCTAAATCATGAACCACTTATTTGTAAATTTCATACGTCTCTTGGTTATATGTAGTTTAAAATATAACTTATGGGAACTGATGTGGGAAGGAAATTGAAACACACATATGGGAACTGATGTGGGAAGGAAATATGAATTGTGTTATTGACTTTCGTGTTAGTGTTCTTGACATCTTTTTGATAGATTTCTTTTATTCATATATGTGTCTTGATCTCAAGTCGTGAGATTCGTTTTTTCCTTCAAATATTCTTAATGTTAAAAAGAAAGGTAAATCATGAATATTTTCTCTGTATAGAAAATTAGTTCTCGTCCTTGAGATGGATTTTCTAACTACATGGACTTATTCCCATCTTACCAAACTCATTGCATCAAAAACTCTCTCGATCACATAGATAGAAAGACACTAGACTGTGTTCAATAATGAATATATTTAAGACGACAATAGCTACCTCTTTACATAGACTATTTCCCTAAATTCCTACGCCTAAGTATTTCACGCAAAATTTTTGACACCCAAGTAGAGATAAGTAGTACATGAATGAACCGACACCACATTAGAATTAAAGTGATCTACATATACCAACAAGGTGCACCTTTCTGTTCGATGGCTCATTGATAAGAATTACGAAGTTAAGCATGCTTGACTTGGAGCAATTTTGAGTTGTAAAACCTCTTAGGGGACTTTCCTAGAAAGCATGTGAGTTAGGACAAAGCATGTTGAAGGGATCCATATTGGTTTGCAGGGATCACTATTCAAAGCAACTTAGGTCAAGAAGGTGATGCATCCAAGTCGCAGAAGATGTAGGTGAATGTTAGGTCCATTAGGTGTCAAATCCAAATTCTAAATCCTAGTTCGAATCTTTGTTACAAACTGGAGTAGATATAAACAAACCATCTACATCAGTCAGAGATAAGTCTCAAGGAGATAGATTCATTAGAAAAGCAAAAAACAAATTCTGGTATGACAGGTGCACCTGTCACACCTGAAAAGGTAAGTGATAGTTTTACACCTGCTCCCCTTTTCCTCAGAGGTTAATAAAGAAAACCAAGAGTCCTAGTTTAGGAAGTTTCTAGATATCCTTAAGTAGTTGCAATGGTAGCACTGACTAAATATAATAGTGATGCAACATTACTCATTAAGTGTAAGGATCCTGGCAGCTTCATCGTCTCTTGTTCGATTGGAGGGAAGAACTTGGAAGAGCCTTGTAACGCCCCAGGACCAGGATTCGGAATTGGCCTTAATCGCTGCAACATTCCCCTGTGACTCAGCCGCACGACCGTCTAGTTTTGAGCTACTTACAAGAGCAACCCGGTCACGCCACCATCTAGTTTTGAGCTACTTACAAAAGCGTAGACTATTCCTATAAACTAACACGATTCCTTTCAACATGCTTTGTCCTCACTCACATGCTTCCTAGTAAAGCAACTAGGAGGTCACCCAGTCAAAGATTGCTCCAAGTCAAACACGCTTAACTTTGGAGTTCTTACGATTGATTTACCGAAAAGGAAGGTATACCTTGTTAGTATAAGTAGTGACTATCAATTCTTTTAAGCCTTTGTTGACCATTCTTCCATGATCTTAGGATTCCTCTAATTCGGGTGTGGTATCGGTTCATTCATGTACCCCTCCTCTCTACTCGGGCGTCACATGCCCACCAGCTTTCGTCTTGGTTCGTTCCTGAACCACATCTTACTGGGAGAGGTTCCACTCTGATACCATCTTCATGTGACTTCCGAATGGAAAAAAGGGGTACATGAATGAACCGATACCACACCCAAATAAGAAGGATCTTGAGATCATGGAAGAATAGTCAACAAATGCTTAAACGAATTGATAGCCACTACCTATACTAACAATGTGTATCTTCCTTTTCGATAACTCAATTGTAAGAACTCCAAAGTTAAGCATGCTTGACTTGGAGTAATCTTCGGCTGGGTGACCTTCTAGTTGCTTTACTAAGAAGCATGTGAGTAAGGACAAAGTATGCTGGAAGGACTCGTGTGGAATGCTAGGGCGATTAGGGCCAAATCTGGATTCTGAATCCTAAGCCTGGTGCGTTACAAGTCTTGTGTTATTTAAGGGCTAGTATTAAACTAATGCAATGTTTTCAAAGAATTATGAACAGGTGAGGGTGGGCCCACTAGTATGACCCTCCAACTTGTTGATAACTCTATTAATAAGTCGGAAAGACTTTATATTTAGATTATGAGGTGGACATGGAGGTGGCTATTATTCTTGGCCACCCATTTTTAGTAACTAGAGACACTATTTTTAATGTGAGGAGAAAGGGAGAGATTACTATGAAAGTCAATGATGAGGAGGTCAAATTATGTGTTCTTGATGCTATGAAATTAGTAGAGAATTTTGAGGAATGTTCTACTATTAGCACATCTAATTTAGTTGTATTTGATGAATTTTATGATTTTTTAGTTACAGATTTAAAAGAAGACTTGTTGATAAGTCTATTAAGAAGCCAGAAAGACTTTATAATTTTACATTGTGAGGCGGACATGGAAGCGCCTATTATTCATGGCCACCCATTTTTAGTAACTAGAGACACTATTTTTAATGTGAGGAGAAAGGGAGAGATTACTATGAAATTCAATGATGAGGAGGTAAAATTCAGTGTTCTTGATGCTATGAAATTAATAGAGGATTTTGAATAATGTTATACAATTAGCACATCTAATTTAATTGTATTTGACGAATTTTATGATTTTTTAATTACAGATTTAAAAGAAGAATTAGAAGCAGCTATAAAAAGAGGTGCGCATGTAAAGGAGACCAATCCGAAGTGGCTAGTGCACTCCAGATGCCGATGGGAAAGTTTGACACACTTGAACATACTTTGCCTGTTATTATTTCACCTTGCTTATCTGCTAAGCATGAAATATTATTGCCGAATGTATTGACGAAGTATAATAAGTTTATTTGATGGACTATCGTAGACATTAGAGAGATAAGCCTCCACATTCTATATGCATAAGATCCTGCTTGATATGCATAAGATCCTGCTTGAAGAAAGAGCTAGTAACTCAATAAAAAATCATAGAAGACTCAATCCAAAGATAAAGGAAGTCGTCAAGAATGAGATATGAAATGGTCGGATTCTGAAGTTATTTACCCCATCTCTAACAGTAGCTAGGTGAGCCCAGTTCAATGTGTACCGAAAAAGGAATAGATGATAGTAGTAACAAATGAGGAAAATGAACTAATTTCAACCTTGACAATAAGCAGGTGGAGAGTCTATATTGACTATCGCAAACTCAATAAGATAAGAAAAAGATCATTTCTCTTTACCCTGGGACGGTTACTCAAGATTTAACCCGATCACTATAGCTCGGACCTCTAGAAAAGACAAGTTTCACTTGTGCATATGGGACATTTGCTTTCTACCAGATGTCTTTCGATTTGTGTAATGCTTAGGCGACTTTTCAAATGTGTATGATTGTAATATTTTTGGATATGGTAGAAATTTTTTTGCTTCGAGGAATCTTCCTTCTCTTGTCGTTTTTTTTTTTTTTGCATATATTTTTCTAAATCTATAGGGGAAGTTTGCATGTTCAATAATGTTAAGTTAGCATTATGTTTTGTTGGGTTTTGGTGCCCTTAGCTCGTGTATTTGTAATTTATAAACAAATTATTTATTCAACGAAGAGTTATCTTATTATTTATTTGCATTACTTGTATTTCAATAAACTAAAATCCAAGGTTATTTAATGTAACTGGAACAGTATATATTTGATATACAGTGTATATATTTGATATACAGTATATATTTAATATACAATGTATATATTTGATATACAATATATATTTAATATAGAGTGTATATTTGATATAGAGTATATATTCGATATACAAGTAGATAATGTTCCAGTAAAAACCTAAATGGTCTATAAGACATGGATAAGGTTGGGTACCTTATCTTGGTAACACTATGGATATGGCCCACTTTGTAATAATTACAAACGACTTTATCCAGAACGTTCATGTAGAGACATGTGAGTAGGGGTATCCTATACAATGAGTTTGTATAAGACCGGACCGCGAAATAATTAATCATTAGCTCTAACACCGTTAGTCAATAGATTGTTATCTCATAGGATGACCAGGTAACTTGATCTTAATCCTGAGCGAGTTATGGACTCCTGCCTATAAGAGATCGTCCTTTGATTTGTATGGGTGAGAGTGGCATGGGTTGCCAACTCAATAATCCTACCATTTTGGGGACGAGACCGAGTGGAGAGCTAGAAACATAACTACGCAAGATGAAATTCACTCATTCCCAACTTTAGGGAAGTAGATGAGTGTTATCTTACATGCTGACTCTAGAATTTGAACAAGAGACCCCACCCTCTCATTGGCCCGAGAGGGACTTCTGGTTATTGGTCGGACCATAACCGGGTTGTTCATTAGAGGAGCAGTGGTATTTAAGGAGCAAGATGTAACTCAGGGGTAAAACGAGAATTTGACCCAACTAGAGTTACGAGCACTCGTGAAGGATTAATTTTCTGTTATTGGTCGTATATCCGTGAACACGAAAATATTCTGGAGTGAGAAGAGTACAGCTGTGGGTCTTTAGTAGAGTGACCCGCAGTTAACGAATGTTTATTAACTCGATTAATGAGTTTGACTGATTAATATCGTATTGTTGGAGCTTCTGATCTATA